>NW_027507718.1:482281141-482513641 GCF_037356315.1 Lithobates pipiens
CAGGTTTAAGGAACATGTATATATTTAATTCCCCAGAGCCTAATTGGGTATTTCAAGCATATGGAGTCAGGAGTAAAGATGACTTGTTTAGTATAAGAGCCCCTATGTCATAAAATAACACCTGCAGCTGAGAGGGGAGAACAGGGACTGCTGTTGTCACCTAAAATGTATCCTTTCACTCCGAAGGATTACTTGTACATTGAGTATTCATATCCATGACAAGGCTATATTATCTAACGTGTAATAAATTATTTTGCTAATAATACCAGGATTATGGGTATTAAAAAATAAATAAACTGCAAGCAATTCTAAAAATTATAAAAAAATATATAATTGTAAAAAATAAAAATTATTTCAGTTGTGTGTACATTAGAAAATTATTAAAGAGACCCTGTTAAGCCTGTAAAAGAGGGAGATGCGGCTCTTTGCTTGTCTTTATTCACCCCTTGTGGGCTCCGTTCATCTCAATGATACAGGGCACAAGTCTGCCCACTGTCAGCAACAATGGGGCATACGGTAATTCCTGTCACTGACCTCAACAATAAAGCACTATTTCTCTCACTAATACCAATGATGGGACACTCTCACCGATGCCAGAAAAAAATGTATATTCCTGCTGGCCACAGTTTGCCCCCCCCTAAAGTCTGAAGGATAGTAAACTGGTCCTTTGTTTAAAAAGTTTGGAGACCCCTGCTCTATAATATATCCTCTCTGACCCCGTGTCTCCTATCATCCCTCCATTTTGGCACTGCAGCCTCTGTTAATGCAGCGTACACACGATCGGACATTCCGACAATAAAATCCATGGGATGTTTTCCGACGGATGTTGGCTCAAACTTGTCTTGCATACACACGGTCACACAATGTTGTTGGAAATTCCAAACGTCAAGGACGCGGTGACGTACGACGAGCTGAGAAAATTGAAGTTCAATAGCCAGTGCGGCTTTTCTGCTTGGTTCCGAGCATGCGTAGAACTTTGTGCGTCGGAAATTGTGTACACACGATCAAAATTTCCAACAACAGATTTTGTTGTTGGAAAATTTGAGATCCAGATCTCAAATTTTGTGTGTCGGAAATTCTGATGGAAAATGTCCGATGGAGTCGGTCAGAATTTCCAACAAAAAGCCATTTTTCCATTTGAAAATCCAATGTACGCGGCATTAGACTTTTTAGCATTTGACACTACTGGCATACATCCCAACATTTTGAGATAGGAATCAGGGACACCTACTAACAAACATATGTAGGCATAGGACACGCCCCCATGCCACACCCCCTATAGGGGAATTAACCAATAAAAAAAAGGTTAATTAAATCCACAAGTGCTTTTTTTTTTATCACTACCATTCCTATATATTAGCTTTTAAAATGTACAAATGCAGCAATTTAGAAATCGGATGAAAGGTTTAGCGCTGGGAAACACTTTTTGAAAGAAAAAAGTGCATTTTATATACAACTATATAGATCAGAGCAAAATGAGGGACAAATGAGGAACATTTTTCCAAATCAGGGGCAGTCCCTCGAAATAAGAGACAGTTGGGAGCTATGACTTCTGATAGTTTTGGATACCTATGTTCGCTGTCATGTGCTGTGGCTCCACCCACTACATCGCATCTGAGTCTTTTAAGGGAGAGGAAGAAACCACCGCACATGGCACTCATGTATCTGACACTCCAGGTGTCAAATACCAAGGGGTTTCAGAGTCCACAGAGCTGGAATAGAAGGATGGGAAATGGGCTACTGGAGAGGTGATTATAAGAGCTCTTACATCACAAGGACATGTCTTTTTTTTATTTTTACGGACTTGGTTGGATTACTTTAAAATGTATTTTTGTAAAGAGCTAGCTGTCAGAATGGTGATCTGAACCTGGGACCTCTGACAGTGTCTGGCTGTGGCTCTTTTTGCTGTGCCACTTGGGATGCTGGGCAGCTGGCTGATTTCTTGGACAACCTTACTTTCTATCTTGTTTCTGGTGAACCTTGAACTCTTTGCTCCTCCCATGAACTTCTTGATTTAAATCATGTCTCTGCACTTCCTGTTTTCCAGATTACTGTGCTCTCTCCAGCCAATGTCTTGCTCTTTTGATTACCTGCTGCTGTCCTTATATTCGCCACCACTTGTTATCAACCCTTGGCTTGTTTATTGACGTTTTGCTTCTGCCTGATCCCATCCAGCTATTACCCGTTACTGACCTTCTGGTTAGTTCATTGACTATGCTTCTCCTTTTTTCCTATCTTCTTCAACAGCTACCTGACCCCCCCCCCCCCCCCGCTCTCTTTCTGCTGGGGCAAGAAGACCACGACCTGGCATAGGTATACAGTGAAACCCATATCCACCATCAGGAGCTCTGGTGAAGATTGGCTAGTTCTTGGATCCCATGCCCTGGGTGAGCTGTATCATCTGCTAGGGATATCAGTTTGTGTATTCATCCAACTGACTATTACTTGAGCCTCTAAACTGCTACAGCCACTAGCCTCCAAACCTGATCCCAGACGTGACACTACCACCAAACTGCACTCCAACCAAAATGTAATTCTATAATTCACTTAATTTACAAAGCCAAGTCAAACACCTCTATCCTTTTTAGAGCTGATTTACTAAAGGAGTAGAGATTGTTTGTTCACTTAGCAAAGTGAATGCTAAAGACGAGTTCTAGGTATGGCAATTTTTAGATTTTCCCTGATTGGACAAGTTAGAGAGGTGGGCCTCCACTTATGCCAATCAGAGAACATTTTTTTCTTTACTTTTTTTGTGTGATTTCTCTTGTTGTATGTGTACTGTCACAGGCCCAGGATAGTTGAAAGGAGCTTTTGTAACATTCGCAAGCAATTTAAAGCCAGATGCCCCCATAAAGTCATATTAAACCCTCCGCACATTTTAGTTTAACAAATTGAGCACAGTAAAATAAAGATTACCTAGTAAACTATTTCTTAAAATTCTTACCCCAGCACTTGCAGTTTACAACTTTCAACGCTGCTGGCTCCTGCTCTTTCAATGCTGTTTTCCTGAACTTCCAGTCTTCTTTCCCTAGCCCTATGCACTTAAAGGTGGATCCATAGGATACTGCAAAAGAAAGGAACCACCCTGAGACAGGAAACCTGGGGCTGCAGTCATGGTTCCAGCTTAAACTGGGATTAAAAAAGGAAGTTGCACATTTAGTAAGTGATTCATTTATCTGCTAAAAGTGTTAAAGAAATCTCAGGTTTTAATATCACTTTTAACATTTCCATTTCCATACATGTGGGGGCTCATCCGGGATTTACATGCATTCAAGGGTGGCTCCATAGGATGATGCCAAAGAAAGGAGCCACCCTGAAACTGGAAATTTGGGGCAGCGATAACGTCAACAGTTTAAACTGAAACATAGACAAGGATTAAAAGATCAAGAAGCTGGATACTCAGTAACTAATTAAATTAGCTGCTGAACGCAAGAAAAATTGAGGTTTATTATCACTTTAAAACCACCAAGAATTGCCCTAAAGTATACCTTAAACAAATAGCAAAAAAAAATTATTTGGTTATTTTTCTTTTTATACCAAGTACTTTTTCTGCTGAGAGCTTAGAAGAATGGGGGAGGTTCCAAAATATTCTCCTGAAAACGTAACTGTTATGCAAATAAAAAAAAAAAGGATTACAGACAATAGTCAACTGCTGTTGCTAATACAAAAAATAACCTCTTGCTGGAAATCCAGTGTCCTTTTACCTTCCTGCGCACCAAACAGAAATGCCAAACAATGCACAGTACAGGAGGCGGGGTCATCTTACTGGCACTGCCCAGGGGCCCCAAGTGTTCAAGGGGCCCATCAGGACTGGCTTAGATCTAGGGGGATGCTGTTCAGAGGTCAGGTGGCATGGTAACAGCATTCACTGCACTGTGATCTGACAGGGGAGAGGCGGGCTGTGGGTGTATATCCTCCGCTTGCCCCTCCCCTTTCTCCTGTCAGCCGAACAGGAGAAGTGAGACCAGCTCCAATGTGGTTCACCGCAACGTCGCTCACCTTCCTGTCTGCTTTCCCCATTGGCCACAGCAGAGAAGAAACCGGCAATGCATCATGGGAACTGTAGTCCAGAAGTTCAGCGGCCCCAATGTGTCCACAGAAAGCTCAGGCTGAGCGGGCATCGGTCCGGCAGTGGTATCATCTACCTACCATATTCAGAGTCCAAGCTGAGCCTCTGTAATCATAGTCCATGCCGCAAGTCCATAGTCCATTCCGCAAGCCGCATTTCCCGCTACTAGACATGTGTGCCGTCAATAAATTAGTTTTGTTCCGTTCCATTCCATTTAGTATTAGCCCCGTTAATTCGTAATTTCGGAATTCGTGTCTAAAATTCATTTTGGATTCCTACGAAATACGAATTTTCATTAGCTTTGTTAACTTTTCGGAACATTTACGAACGTTCGTTATGAAGAATTTATCATTATGAGGGGCTCCCACCATCCCTGTGCTGTGCTGACTTCCTGGGTTTTTAACTTCATCATAATGAATAATCGTAATTCTTATTTTGTCCGATTCTGAATCTCCCATCGACTACCAGTACCAGTCTCCCAGTTCCATATTAAAAAACGTCATTTTCCCAACCCTCACTCAAGCAGCAGAAGAAAACCTCTGATTGGTCAACAAAACACCAGTCACATTTCCGTTGTAATTGAATTTGGATCCCAAATTCGTAAATTAAATTTCGTATTTTGTACAAAATTCGGAAGCATAGCAATTCGTATTTCAGATCCTCCCAAATGTACGAATTTACGGAAATTCATACGACTTTTCGATTCGCACATGTCTACCAGCTAAATGGCACAGGAAAAAAACATCACCGTGAGAGAGATGGATGGACAGAGCTGACCCCTGCCCCAGATGTACACACAAGGCCCCCTGACCAGTGACCTGGCTGCAGCCTCCAGCTTGGTGAGTGAGTGGAACATACACACACACTTTGCCAAATCCATCACTTGGGCTTTATGTAATGTTTAAAGGCAGCAGTTATCAGACAAGAATGACAGTGGTGTGATATTACAGATGTTCACAATCTTTGTCTTGCTATCCCCCTGTATTTTGTACCCCTTCCTCTGACCACCTCCTGTATTCTGTCCGCCATCCTCTGACCACCTCCTGTATTCTGTCCGACATCCTCTGATCACCTCCTGTATCCTGTCCGCCATCCTCTGACCACTTCCTGTATTCTGTCCACCATCCTCTGACCACCTCCTGTATTCTGTCCACCATCCTCTGACCACCTCCTGTATTCTGTCCGCCATCCTCTGATCACCTCCTGTATTCTGTCCACCATCCTCTGACCACCTCCTGTATTCTGTCCGCCATCCTCTGACCACCTCCTGTATTCTGTCCGCCATCCTCTGACCACCTCCTGTATCCTGTCCGTCATCCTCTGACCACCTCCTGTATACCGTCCGCCATCCTCTGACCACCTCCTGTATCCTGTCCGCCATCCTCTGACCACCTCCTGTATCCTGTCCGCCATCTTCTGACCACCTCCTGTATTCTTTCCTCCATCCTCTGACCATGTCCTGTATTCTGTCCACCATCCTCTGACCAACTCCTGTATTCTCTCCGCCCTCCTCTGACCACCTCCTGTATCCTGTCCGCCATCCTCTGACCACCTCATGTATCCTGTCTGCCATCCTCTGACCACCTCCTGTATCCTGTCCACCATCCTCTGACCACCTCCTGTATTCTGTCCGCCATCCTCTGACCACCTCCTGTATTCTGTCCGCCATCCTCTGACCACCTCCTGTATCCTGTCCGCCATCCTCTGACCACCTCCTGTATACCGTCCGCCATCCTCTGACCACCTCCTGTATCCTGTCCGCCATCCTCTGACCACCTCCTGTATCCTGTCCGCCATCTTCTGACCACCTCCTGTATTCTTTCCTCCATCCTCTGACCATGTCCTGTATTCTGTCCACCATCCTCTGACCAACTCCTGTATTCTCTCCGCCCTCCTCTGACCACCTCCTGTATCCTGTCCGCCATCCTCTGACCACCTCATGTATCCTGTCTGCCATCCTCTGACCACCTCCTGTATCCTGTCCGCCATCCTCTGACTACCTCCTGTATTCTCTCCGCCATCCTCTGACCACCTCCTGTATCCTGTCCGCCATCCTCTGATCACCTGATTTTGTCAGAAACCTGCTGATCAGCTGTGTCCAATCACAGCACACAGTCCAGCATTTACAAACACACACAGGACTCTGTACACAGAACAATGACCTGGCTGTTTCTTCTCGGGGGGGAAGCAGGGGGAAAAACAACCAGATCTGTAAGTAAAAGCAACACACATTACACTTGATAGACACATAATTAACCCCTTCCCAGCCAGTGTCAGTGTACAGTATTAAATCTGATAACTGTAGTAGTGTTGTTACTACCCCCCCCCCCGGGTCAGAGGTCAGTGAGGGTCAGTTAGCACCAGCATAGCTGTGTAAATTCTAGTATATATCCCATAATTTGTACACGCTATAACCTTCACACAAACCAATCAATATACACGTATTGGCATTTTTATTTATTTTTTACCAAAGATATCTAGCAGAATACATTTTGGCCTAAATTTATGAAGAAATTTGATTTTTTTTTTCTTGATATGTTTTATAACAGTATAACAAAATAAAATTTCTTGTAGGGGCCCCGTGCAATACTTTGCCCAGGGGCCCATATTGCTAAGATGGCCCTGACAGGAAGGCTTGCCCCCCCTAGGACAGAAAGTGTCTTACTGGCAGAATCAGCAAATAATGACAAAAAATGCCTGAATAAAGAGCATCTCAGCTAAGCACTGGTAAGCTGCATTTCATCACATTTTGTTTTTTAGTGTTGGATTTTTTTCACCTCCCTGTTGACATCAGTGCATTTCGTCAACACGGCAATATTTTTCAAAAATTGCAAAATATTACTCAAACAGTCTCTATTCCTTTATTTAATCACCCTCATTGACTCTGACTCATGAATAGCATAGGAGAGGCGCCTATATTAGTGGTTGGCTGCGCCCTCTAGTGCTCCATTGGGGAATTTTCTTCCTCGATGAAGCACTGCTAAGAAAGTGCTATAGGCTTTTCACATGGCAGAGAAGATCTAGTTACTTACTCTTTTGGATTTGTTATCATCTCCAGTAATCTGGACTTGCCCGTAATTCAAAAGGCTTTACACTGAAAATACAAATAGTGTCTCAAATGAAACATCATCTTAACATAACATTTAGGAGGGTGCATGCCAGGAAGATTAGCGCCATCTATTTCTGGAGCCGAACGAGAATCCTTGGAATATATTTATTAAAATAAGACCAAATACAGACACATTATCTTGTATATAATTTAGTGGATCCAAGTACAGGATTTTAGGATGAAACCCTCCTTTGAAGGATGGCGAACACGCGGCGTGCTTTAGAAAAGTACAAATATTATGCAATTTATAGTAATGGGAACACTAACCATTTTATAATGATACATTTATATTATAAATACTGAAAATGTTACATAGGTGCAGATTTAAAAACTGAAGGATGAGATATGTTGGCCAATCAGCAGGAAATTAGATCTGGTGAACATCAGTGCCCTGATAACAATATCGACATCAGTGCCACAAATCGGTGGCAGCGATGAGTGCCCACCAGTGCCAGCAATCAGTGCTCACCAGTGCCACCTGTCAGTGCCACCTAACAGTGCCACCTATCAGTGCCCATAAGTGCGGCATATTAGTGCCTCCTCATCAGTGCCACCTCATCAATGCCCACCAGTTCGGACTGTTGGTGCCGCCTCATCAGCACACAAAAAATACTTAATTACAAAATGTACAGACCAAAAGTAAAAAAAAAAATGTTTTCACATTTTTTTGTCTTTTTTTTGTCTTTTTTTTTTTTGTAAAAAAACAAAACAAAAAAAACAGCAGTGATTAAATAGCACCAACAGAAAGCTCTATTTGAAGAAAATGATAAAAAATGTCATCTGGGTAAAGTGTAGCATGACTGCGCAATTGTCATTCAAAGTGCGACAGTCTTGGCTGCACTGATTGCAATGGTGAGGCTGCATTGATTGCAATAGTAAGGCTGTACTGATTGCAATGGTGAGGCTGTACTGATTGCAATGGGGAGGCTGTACTGACTGCAATAGTGAAGCTGTACTGATTGCAATGGTGAGGCTGTACTGATTGCAATGGTGCGGCTGCATTGATTGAAATGGTAAGGCTGCATTCATGGCAATGGTAAGGCTGCATTCATGGCAATGGTGAGGCTGCATTCATGGCAATAGTGAGACTGCAGATTGGCACTGACTAGGCTGCATTAATGGGCACTGACCTTTATTTTGCAACACAGTTCTTTATTTAAAATGTAAGTTTTTTCCTGAAACTTCCCTCTTAGACCCCTTTCCCACTGGGGCGCTTTGCCGGCGTACAGCACTAAAAATAGCGCCTGCAAAGGGCCCTGAAAGAGCCGCTCCTGTGTCTCCAATGTGAAAGCCCGAGGGCTTTCACAGTGGATTGGTGCGCTGGCAGGACACTAAAAAATGTTTTGCTAGCAGCATCTTTGGAGCAGTGAAGGAGCGGTGTGTATACCGCTCTTTCACCGCTCCTGCCCATTGAAATCAATGGGCAGCGCGGCTATACCGCCGACAAAGCGCTGCGGGTGGTTTTAACCCTTTCTCGGCCTCTAGCGGGGGTAAAATTGCCCGCTAGCAGCGAATAGCACAGCGAAATTGACGCTAAAGCACCTCTAAAAATAGCGGCGCTTTACCGCCGATACACCCACCGCCCCAGTGTGAAAGGGGCCTTAGAGATAAGGTGCGTGTTCCACGCCGATAAATACAGCATAAAACAAATAACACGCCCAAGCTCATCTTTAGTCCTGAGCCACGCTCGGGGATTCATTGGGGGCCACAAAAGATATATATATCCAAATAACACGCCCGAGTTCATCTCTTCACCACACACAGCCACAAGAGAATTCTTGCTGGGCAGTGTATTAGTGCTTGGACAAACCCACTTAGACTGAATTTTAATGGTTCAAAGAATGTCAGGTGGTATGGTCGGCCTTTACACATGTTCACTTCATCAAATATGGCCCTCTTTGAAAAAAGTTTGGACACCCCTGGCTTTGGTGCTTACTGAGATCAGCTTGCAGAACCACACATATGAAAAAAAAAGTATATATATGCCTGACGATGTGCCTACAAGGCACATGTACCCCTACCATCTCCTTGGAGGAGAGCCCTGAGTTAAACCTTCATTTACTCTGCTCAGTTATTTTTTTCCTTTTCTTTAAAGTCACTGACTTTCTTGCCGAAAAAAACCAAAGCGGTGAATTATTCACTGATTTAGAAAAGGGATTTGTAGGGGTCCTAGGGAGGCAAGGACATATTTCAATCCCAGATCTCATTGCTGTGAAGCCGTGCCACCAGCAGACCTTCTTCCTCTACAACAAAACAGGTCAGGGGACAATAGGAGAGTTTAGTGGGAATCCTAAACCAGGACATTGCCTTTCTGACAGCCTTGTGTCTCGACCTTTTCCGAGACAAAACCAACTTTGTTCTGGGAGACAATAGGCACCTAACAGAGGAGAGCAGACACACAGGAATCCGCATTATGTGATACTTTGCTCTGGTTTTAAGTTGGCCTGTTTGAATTGATGGATCTTTCATTCAAGGTTAAATACATTCTATTCACACAAATGGGACATCCATTCCTCCCACAATATGTAAGAATGTTTGAATACTAATGTCACCCATTACATCCTGATACAATGGCCTCTCTTTCATTGTCTGCTGCATCTTTTCAGGGGGCCTGTTGGTTATTTTCCACCCTTGTGTCATTGTTTCTTACCCTGTGCTTATCTTGATGTTCAGCAAACATCCTGTGTCTTAATGCACCTGTTCCCATGTGACTATGACATCACTACGTCTTCAAGAATGGACACAGCAACAGAGCCAGGTGTCATTGTCTTGGGATCTTGGGCAAACACACCTGGGAATGTGTAATGTTTCTGTATGTATGTATTTTCAAATTGTATATATTTTGGTCAAGATTTAAAAAATTGCATTTTTTTTTTTAAATCAGGTAAATATGACATGATGCACAATAAGTTGCATGTATTTTAATTTTATACATATTTATAAGATCTTTAACCGTTCCTTTATCTATGAAACTGGAATACCTAACATGTCTTATTGGCAGCCTCCTGTAGTTTCCTCTACAGCAGCACTCAGTCTGGGATAGGGAGGGCTATCACTGCTAGCCAATCAGGTTTTTCTGCAGTGCACATGTAAGCAGAGAGATGACCTCATCATTGTGATGCTATTTTACTGTACAATCAAAAGTCTGTGAGTATGTATTGAACCTATTTTTGTAGAAGCCATGCTGCTGCAAGGATCTGGCAGTGCAGTCTGGCCAGGTATGTGCAGTCAGAAGAGGCAGATGGGTGAGCCTCACCTGCCATGAACATAAAAAAACAAAGAACAAAACAAAAAAAGAGGGTCATAGCTTGGCAACCTGGGGTCACAGAGACCCCCAAATGGGATGTGGTTATACAAAGTCCCACCTCACCACTGGTCAAAATTTGGGGCTCCTATCATCTACAGTTCCAGAGATACGGGGCTCCTTTGCGCAGCCTGTCAGAAGCTACATACAGAGCAGTCAGCTCAAATACAAGCTGGCACACTGTTTGCAGCAGACAGAAGATGAGCTCACAGTGCCTCTTCTCGCTTCTTGTCAGAGGCACTGAGCTCAATGGATAGCTTAGAGCCTTGGACCAATGGTAAAGCACCATTGGCCTTAGCTGTCCAATACAAATGCTGCAGTGGAGGCACGCCTCTCACTGCAGTGTCTTAGAAGGGGACATGTGTCTAAAAGACAAATATTCCCTTCCAGCCCAGCCCTCCTATCTACAAGGAAAAAACATGGGGTTATGGGTATAGGTTTTACCCACAATCCCATGTTTTTCTCACACAGTTAAGAGAGAAAATGAGAATCTGCTGTTGAAAAGGTACTGTTTTATTTAAGCTAAATCATATATTATTATATTATTATGCTATATGTTAATAATGATTTATTATTTATCTATTTACTGTGAAATTACTGGTTGGAAGTTATAATTTCAAACTTCAGTAATTTGTCCATTACGTCACCTGCTTGAGTAAAGTTTTTGAAAATTTAGTTAATTATCTTAAAAACAATACATAATAATTATTTGTAAATTACTTACTTATGGTAAATATCCACCCAGGTAAATTCTGACAATTCTTTCCTGCATGTAAAAATCATAATTTGTTTGCTAGAAAACTATATATAGTTTTAGCAGACACCCTAGGGAATAAAATGGTGGTCGTTGATATATTTATACCCCCCCCCCCCCCAGCATGCACCAGTTGCATAAACCTCCTACTGAATTGGCTAAAGAAACTATAATTATTCATAACTTAGTTTTGTTTGTGAGATCTCATACTGCGACCAGTGATACCAGTGACAACTACTGGCAACAGTGAGAAATCACAAGGCAGCTTAAAGTGGAGCTTCAGCCTATCTAGCACCCATGGCCTTGCTGCTAGCTAATACCTCCATCTTTTAATGTTTGAATTTTTTACTTTTCTCTTTTTTTTCCTGCCACTTCCAGTCCTTAGTCACAATGGCTGGGTACATACTCTCCAGTTTCCCGTTGACTCCTGGTATATCCGCATCATCAATCCCAGGAAGACAATGGGCATCCTCCGCTTCTGGCATCACATTATTTCAAAACCGGAAATTACAAGATGCCAGGCGGAGATAGGCGCTGCACTTGCCTCTGCTTCTTACAAGTCCTTTGTTGGAAACGGGTTGCTATAACAACAGGCCGGGAACTTCTGCAGTCGCTGCCATTACTGTTATATCCTTTGGACAACACTGTGCGCCAAATGTCACTGGTGCACATGCATGGGATCAGGAGATGCATGCTGGGTAAATCAGCTGCATTAAATCCCAGAACCCATTGACTCCAGCTTCATATGCCCTCAGCTAAGGTGGCCCCGGCTGCATTTCATTTGGGCAAGGAAACCACAGATTTGGCAAGTAAGCTCTTGATGGACTATATTAATAATATACAAATTTTAATAAACATTTTTTTAAGCTGCACGGGGATGTTTTTATTAAATTTTTCATTAGGAGAATGTAACTCCTTTTTAAGCTTAGGGAAAAACCAGGGCAAAAATTATACAATCAGAGCCCAGCCAAAAACTAAATTGACATAGTAGCCCCTGTTTAGGATCAGGGGGATTCAATAGCAACAAAGTAAAAAAAGGTGCTTGCACGTCTTTGGTGGGATTTTTGTGCCTGGAGAAGCCCATTGAAATGAATAGTGGAATTAATTTCCATAAATGTGGTGATCCAAAATTTACACCCATCGTAGCACCTGTGTGGACGCCTAAAAAATATGATAGTCCAAAAGCTGGCATGCTTTAGTGCAGGGGTAGGGAACCTCGGCTCTCCAGCTGTTTTGAAACTACAAGTCCCATCAGACCCTAACAATCACAGGCATGACTCCTACAGGCAGAGGCATGATGGGATGCCAAGGTTCCCTACCCCTACTTTAGTGAATATCTCTTAAGTGGGTGAATTTACATGTACTTAATGAATATGCACAGGTAAACGTTATCACTCAACATCATAAATAACAGTTGTGGTACAATGGCTTCATACAAATGAAATCCTCGGCTTTTCTTTCTTATGAGGAGAAGATGGTACTTGTTAATGGTAAATGTTTAAAAAGAAAGCAGAAGGGATCTTTCCGTTACAGGAAGTCTTTTATGCTTTGTGTCCTGAGAGAAAATAATGTATCAAAGGAAGTAGTTGAAGAAGCATGACTTCAATAACGTCATGGCCCATCGAATGTGCCGGTATGTGCGGCAGTACTGGATGCCCATCACACTACTCAAACACAACATGAAAGCTTTGCTGCCTCATAACATCCAGGGCCTGTGGGAAAGAAGTATGACAAACACCACTATGTCCTATTGTGTCTTTTGTAATGTCTAGATTTATCGTTGTTATCACACGTTTGGCACAAAAAGCTACTTTCGTGCACAAATGAAATCAGTCAGTTAATTGCTATAGCTTTCCAGACAACCTTGTGCTAAACTCAGACAGCTCATTTTACTCTTAAAGTGAACCTTTCATGAAAGGCCTGCTCCCCTTCTTTCTACTTGTTGACAGGAATGTGAATCTGAGACATTGGAAATCGACATCTACTTCCACTATGGTAGAGTGGTGCACTGAGCTAGCTCACCTCCAACACCTAGAGCAGGGGTCTCCAAACTTTCCAAACATGGGGGCCAGTTTACTGTCCTTCAGATTTTAGAGTGGCCAGGCTGTAACCAACAGGAGTAGAAAAGGTCCCAATGCCAGCGGGGAAAAAACGATGCCCCATGTTTTTTGTCAGTGGGAGGAATTGTGCCCCATCATTTGTGTCATTAGGAGGAATTGTGGCCCATCACTGGTGTCATTAGCAAGAATTCTGCCCCATCATTGGTGTCATTAGGAGGAATTGTGTCCCATTGTTGGTGTCAGTGAGAGGAGTTGTTCCCCATCGTGGGTGTCATTGGAATTGTGCCCCATAATTGGAATCATTGGGAGGAATTGTACCCCATCTTTGGTGTCATTAGGAGGAATTGTGCCCCATCATTGGTGTAAGTAAGAAGAGTTGTGCCCCATCACTGGTGTCATTGGGACCTATTGTGAGTGTCCTAGGAGGAATTGTATCCCATCGTTGGTGCCTTTGGGGAAGAATGGTGCCCCTTCACTGGTCTCAGTGGGGGTGAATTATGCTCCATTGTTGGTATCAGGGGATGAAATAGCACCCCAATAGCCAGATAAAAGCAAGAAAAGGGCTGTCTTGTCCCCATGCCGCAGTTTGGAGACCATTAACCTAGAAGAACTGGAAGGCCAATACCATGACAGGTACCCCACTTAGACACTTGGACTATATGGATCGTTTTCTAGTAATTTCCACGATTCAGAGCTATTATCCCATGAAAGCTCAATGAAAACCAAATTATTTGGGGGCTTGCTTCCTAATCCTGACACCCAACACCCTTTCCTCACCCCTGTCTTCCCCCTAACTACACTAGGCTAGAAAATCTCCCACATCTTTCTCTCTACTCGGCTACTTTTTCCCTTGTACATGTTCTTTCTCGTTTCCTCTTGTTTTGTACACCAGGACGGCGCAGTCTTACTATGATCACAAACATGATACAATCTCCAAACTGCTTCGGGTTCACTCCAATAATTTGAGTGCTTCCTAATATACAATATCGTACCCCTTACAGGATCTACAGGTTAAACTGGATACACTCAAATGAATATTCTATCTTTCAAAAGGTCACTTCTTAGAATTTTTTGGGATATAACTACCAAATATTAAGAAGATAAGATAGAAAAAAAAAGTTGGAGGAAAAATTCAAATGCAATCTGGGCAGGGGAGGCTCCAGACAATTTTTTTTGGTGGTGCTATGGTGGTGCTTGAGGTAAAAGCGAGGGTGCTAATCTGGCACGCACGGTGCGCTGCTGCTGCCGCCACACCTGTGCTCATGGCCAAAAAGTAGGTGTGGGCAGCAAGTGGAGGTTTCTTCAATGGTGATCAGTATGTCCTGGCCTCTGTATACCAATAAAAAGCCAAAAAATGCAGCACAACCCTACACCTTTATAAAATTCTACAAATGGACTTATAAGTGCAATGGTAAAACCGATAAATGAATATCCAGTGCAAATCAACCAATGTATTGCAATATAGTAGTGATGGTATATTTTGAGAAATTTTAGAGCTTCAATGTGCAAATAATGGTGAAACCCCTACATACAATAATAACAGAGATGCATAAAATGTAAAATATGTGCATCAATTGTACATTTTATTGTAATTATATATAGGGGGTTTCACCACTATTTGCACATTGCAGCTCTGCAATATTTCTTACGTTTTTCAGAGAGGGTGACACCATCACTACTATGTTCTAATGCACTGGTTGATTTGCATCCATGCTATTATTATATATAGGGGGATTCCCCATTTTTTGCACATTAACACTCTGCAATTTCTCAAAATATTTTTGCAGAGGGGGTGTCACCATCACTACTACAGTATATTGCAATACATGGTTGAATAGCACTGGATATTCATTTATACGTTTTACCATTGCACTTATAAGTCCATTTGTACAATTTTATAGATGAAGTGTAGGGCAGTGCTGCAAATGTTGCTATTTATTGATTTGCGTTAGATGAGGGAACCAACTAACAAGATTCTCTTATTGCTTTTGAGATTTTTTTTTTTGTTGCATGGTACTTGTTTTACTTGATCTGTTATGTGCTCTGTATACTGGTAAAAGAGAAAAAAAGGGGCAGAAAACTGTCCCAAGGTCGGACTTTAGAGGCACTTATGGACGAGAGTTGAAGTATAATTTTTTTTTTTTATTGATAACAATTCATAAAGCAATAGAACAAAATAGAAAAGAAAAAAGTAAAAAAATGCATATCATATAATGGACAAGAATACATGGCGCAACAAAAGAAATTTCTGCACCATGTGAACAACAGTGAGCCCCTGTGCGTCAACGCGTTTTGCTTCGTCGGTACACATTCAAGGGTTGTTGGAAAGAATAGGTCTCACTATCTTGTCAGTAAAGTTCACAGAGGAGTCCACTAAGCATCAAACGATGCCATATATAGTGTTCAAATATATGAACCAGAGGTAAGCAGTCATGAGCATCACTTCAAACATATATTAGTACTCTAGCATTCCTCCAAAGTGGATAAGGAGAAGACCAAAAACATACCGAAAGACAAGAAGAAGGTGGGGTGGGGGCGGGTGTTAGGGACACAAACCTAGCAGACTACCATTCAACATAGCACATAGTTCATAAACTACGGCAATCATCCAGGTTTCCTGTATTAATGAAGTGCCTGAACGTAACGCGGTTCGTACAGCGGACCACCCCATGCGGCAGAAGAGACGTCCGTACAGATTTCATTATAGAAGTAACTGATTAGACCAAGCAGTCATTCGGCACATCTTCGAGGATGTTTGATCCTAGATCAGCCCCATCTGCACACTGACAGATTGGCTGTCGTCCCCACATGGAAGCACGACGCCATAAATGACTGCCCGGGCCCCTTTCATCTCCGTCTTTCAGAGGATACTTGGAACGTACTCCTGGAATGGGATGTTTTCCTTATAAAATCAGCGCCTCTCACAAATGATACCAGAGACGTCTCAGTCACTCAGCAATACATATACAATGCAGGAAAAAAAATTGGGGCTTTCATACATTGACAAGTGTGTCCAAAGAACTGTACATTTTATAGCAGCCAATTATCTTCTCCATTTTATTTTCCCATTATAATACACCAGAAAGATGAACAGAGCAGCTCAGTGACTTAGCGGTTAGCACTTATACCTTGCAGCACTGGGGTCCTTGATTTGAATCCCAACCCGGACACTACTTGTGATCATGGTATTAAGGATGGGAAGAATGTGTGTTTGGTGGTTACTGTCCACAAGAAAAGTTTAAAGAGTACTCAGGTTTGGAAGTTTTTGTTAGATTTGGAAAGAGTGGGGAAAAGCTAAAGTAGCCCGTTCACCTTGTCCATTCAGAGCAAAGTGACAGGGTCTCTTTAAATCCCACCCCCTGACCCAGTGACATTTCTCCTTCCCAGCATTCTCCCACATCTGGTCCAGGTGAGGGCTGATGTGGGAGTTTACATGCAGCGATTAAGTTGCCCGACTACCACCACCCCCCCATCATGTGATAGAGTTTAGACCTAGCTATTGGCTGCTAGGCCTGAGTACTGTATCATGGGAGAGGGGCACATGCTCCCCCATACTTGGAAGCACTGGGTATTTTGTATTACTATATATAAGAAGCAACAGCAAGTAGCACTGTGAACATCAATATAACCATTTATCCCCATTTCATGGAGACTGTACTGCCTCAAATTTCATGTATTTTTTATGACTTGTATTGAACTGCATTAGGTTATCAGTTTCGGTAATGCACTGATATTTAGTGGTGCTTTCTGGCCACTACAATTTGTTAATGTGATTTTGGTATCTCCTGCTGCCCCCCCCCCCCTTTTTAGTGGTACAGTAATACCTAATTTGCATAATTTGTTCCAGAAGCATGTTTGTAATCCAAAGCACTAATTTCACAAGAAATACTGGAAACTCAGATGATTCGTTCCACAACTACGGCTGGTGTATGCAGTACTGTATGTGGCCAGAGGTGCGGGGGATGCTGAGGCATGCAGTACTGTATGTGGCCAGAGGTGTTGGGGGGCGCTGGTGTATGCAGTACAGTATGTGGCCAGATGTGTGGGGGCGCTGGTGTATGCAGTATTCTATATGGCCAGATGTGTGGGGGCACTGGTGTATGCAGTACTGTATGTGGCCAGAGGTCCGGGGGCCCTGGTGTATGTAGTACTCTATGTGGCCAGATGTGTGGGGGCGCTGGTGTATGCAGTACTCTATGTGGCCAGATGTGTGGGGACGCTGGTGTATGCAGTATTCTATGTGGCCAGATGTGTGGGGGTGCTGGTGTATGCCGTACTGTATGTGGCCAGATGTGCGGGGGCGCTGGTGTAGGCAGTACTGTATATGGCCAGAGGTGCGGGGGCGCTGGTGTTTTCAGTACTGTATGTGGCCAGAGGTGCGGGGGCGCTGGTGTATGCAGTACTGTATTGTGCCAGAGGTGCGGGGGCGCTGGTGTATGCTGTACTGTATGTGGCCAGAGGTGTGGGGGCTCTGGTGTATGCAGTACTCTATGTGGCCAGATGTGCGGGGGCGCCGGTGTATGCAGTACTGTATGTGGCCAGAGGTGTGGGGGCTCTGGTGTATGCAGTACTCTATGTGGCCAGATGTGTGGGGGCGCTGGTGTATGCAGTACTGTATGTGGCCAGAGGTCCGGGGGCGCTGATGTATGTAGTACTGTATGTGGCCAGAGGTGCGGGGGCGCTGGTGTATGCAGTACTGTATGTGGCCAGAGGTGTGGGGTTGCTGGTGTATGCAGTACTCTATGTGGCCAGATGTGCGAGGGAGCGGGTGTATGCAGTACTGTATGTGACCAGAGGTGTGGGGGCGCTGGTGTATGCAGTACTGTATGTGGCCAGAGGTGTGAGGGCACTGGTGTATGCAATACTCTATGTGGCCAGATGTGTGGGGGCGCTGGTGTATGCAGTACTGTATGTGACCAGAGGCTGTAGTAATCATGGGCAACCCCAGAATCCTGATTGAAGGGACCACTGCTGTTGTGTCGCTGGATCTGGTAAGAGTGCTTTGCAGGCTACTTGCTACCACCACTAGAGAATGAGCCATTAGGAACTACCTAACCAGCTATCTTATAGCTGCCGTACCAGTAGCGGAACTCCCAGGATCGCAATGGTCGTACTTGCGATCAGGCCCTGGTGCTCCACCACTGGGGGGGGGGGCCAGATGACAAGAAAGGTGCCCACTGCAGAACATCCCAGGGACAGATCCCCCCTACCCAAGCAGTGATCAGATGGCTCCCATTGGAGTACTGATCATCCATGAGTCAGAGCCTGTTGTGAGGCTTGTAGTGATTGGGCAGGATTCAGGGAGGGTTGAAGGAAAGAAAATTTGCTTGATTTCCACCATCAACATAGTCAATGTTGATGGGGGAATACCTCCTGCGGAGCCATTCTTTTCTTCCAGGGGAGCTGTCCCTGCCAGGTAAACGCAGTGAATATTGTTAGCGGCTGTAACAGCCACTAGCAACAATCGCATGTCAAATTCTGCAGGCTGGTTGTGCCCAAGTTGATCAATCATTTTGGGTGCATTCAGCCTGCCCATACATGGTTTCGAATCTTTGTCGGTGCCTGCTGAACCTGCTGAGATTTGAACCATCTATGGCTGGCTTGCTATGGGGGGACTGGTCAAGGGGAGGACACCAGAGTGCTAGTGGGGGACCTGAGAAGAGGAGGATCGGAGCTGCTCTGTGCAAAACCATTACACAGAGCAAGTAAGGATAACATGTTTTTTATTTAACAAAGAAAAACTGAAAAAAAAACCTTTAAATTCACTTTAAGTTAGCCAATAAAAGGTATCACCTAAACTCTGAACTTTCTGTAAAATTTTTAAATAAAGTCCTGTGGGAAAAGGTGGGTGTCCACAAAGGCTTGCAGTCATGCATGATGGTGTGTTATGGAAATGTGATCACCTCTCGTGTAATGCGGTTTTTACACTCAACAGCAAGACATGCATTAAAACTTCAATCCTACACCCTAAACAAAATATTAGAACAACACTCCTTTGAAGCACTCTATCCATGGTATATTGTTCCATGGACTTGGAAAAAAGGGCCGGACTGTTCTTCAATGCTTTTTTAATGTAGCCAAATGTTACAATAACACAGGAGTCTGTCTCTGCTTCACCTATACTGGATGACTGAGCCCGCTCTTCCATTGCTGGTGATAGGGGTCACTGCCACTACAGACTTGTGCATTGTACTTGTGCTGCCACTGAGAGGGAAGCCTGTGTTGTATGATTTATGTCGTTTCCTGGATCCGAGTGCTTAGGAACAAACGTTTCATGATTGAGGATGTGTGAAATAGTTAAACAAATCTACGCCTGGAAGCTTGACTACAATATTAAACAGCACGACTACTGAAATTCTCAATACCCTAAGTACATCTTACATAGAGGGCAACTTAGATGAACTGCCGGATGAAAATATACATTTTTGTGCTTTGCTGGCTGTTGCTAGCATTCGGGCAAAATGTAATGCAGTACAATACAATACAATAAACGTAGCTCAGTGTAGGGCAGGGGTATAGACAGCGTATCTGCTGCTGCAACCATTCTCAAATATGGCACCAGGGATCTATAGGGTTCTTTCAGAGGTTGCTGGAGTTCCTTGAGAAATGAGCAATTCCTGCCACTCAGATAAACTACCAATCAATCAATAATCTTCTTGGGTAAATGTAAGGAAGGCATTCTCCCCACTGACCACTAACATAAGGTACATTTTTCCCACTGATCACTAATATAAGGGACATTCTCACCACTGACCACCAATATAAGGGACACTCTTCCCACTGATCACCAATATAAGGGACACTCTTCCCACTGATCACCAATATAAGGGACACTCTTCCCACTGATCACCAATATAAGGGACACTCTTCCCACTGATCACCAATATAACCCTTTCATGACTAAGCCTATTTTTGGCATTTGGTGTTTACAAGTTAAAATCCATATTTTTTGCTAGAAAATTACTTGGAACCCCCAAACATTATATATATTTTTTTAGCAGAGACTCTAGAGAATAAAACGGCGATCGTTGCAATATTTTATGTCACACGGAATTTGCGCAGCAGTGTTTTAAACGCAACTTTTTGGGAAAAGGGACACTTTCATGAATTGAAAAAAAAAAACGAAACAGTAAAATTAGCCCAATTTTTTTGCATAATGTGAAAGATAATCTTACGCCGAGTAAATAGATACCAAACATGTCACACTTTATAATCGCACGCACTCGTGGATTGACGACAAAGTATGGTACCTAAAAATCTCAATAGGCGATTCTGAATACTGTATATTTTTTTAAAACCGGCGCCATTGGCAGCCGAGTAAACGGGAAGTGACGTCATGACGTCGCTTCCGCGTTTACTATTAGGATACTGCAATGAAGCCGATTATGGAGCTTGAATCGGTGCTCCCGATTGAGCAGGAGCACCGGTAACAGCGTCGGGAGGTGGCGGGAGGGGGGACGTCCCCTCCCGCTCCTCCGGCATAACAGCCGAGCGGCTTTTACCCTCATACTTTAGAGGGTAACGAGTAATCTAACTAACTGATTCTTCGCCGTATGGTAACATGGTTCCCATTACTTGGGCGGCGTTACCGCAATTACATTTACCGCCCGGGAGGCCCTCCGTGGCCACGCTACCTGGCCGTTCGTTCCTCTGCGGGGAGGGGGGCTTTCGCCCTCTGAGCTGAGAAGAGGCTGAGACTCAGAGAGACTGTCTGCACCGCCCCATCCCGCCCCGCCTATCCAGAGAGAGAATGTAGGGAGGTGGGGCGGACACTGAAAAATTAAGTCAGCTGACACCAATCGAGTGAAGGGGGAGGGTCTCTCTCTCTCCCCATGAGGAAAGGCATCTCTGAGGCATTCAAGTAAGTGACTGTCTGAAGATTCGAATTACAGTGCAATCGATCCATCCCAAGTCCTCCACCACCTCTGCTTCTTACTGATCCTATCCCTACCCACCCACCATCACTTCTACAACAGAGGTGATGGGAGGGATATTATGGTACCAGCGCTGCCTGCCACCCCCCCAAGTACACCACCGCTGCCACCTCCCCAAGTACCACCGCTGCCAATGTAGTAACCAAGTTACTAAAGCAATTACTTTTTGGGAGAAGTAATTTGTAGCTTAAATAATTACTTTTTTAAAGTAAGATGACCACCAATATAAGGGACATTCTTCCCACTGATCACCAATATAAGGAATATTCTCACCACTGACCACCAATATAAGGGATACAGGACACTCTTCCCACTGACCACCAATATAAGGGACATTCTTCCCACTGACCACCAACGTAATGGACATTCTTCCCACTGATCACCAATATAAGGGACATTCTCTACACTGACCACCAATATGAGGGACATTCTTCCCACTGATCACCAATATAAGGGACATTCTCTACACTGACCACCAATATGAGGGACATTCTTCCCACTGATCACCAATATAAGGGACATTCTCACCACTGACCACCAATATAAGGGATACAGGACACTCTTCCCACTGACCACCAATATAAGGGACATTCTTCCCACTGACCACCAACGTAATGGACATTCTTCCCACTGATCACCAATATAAGGGACATTCTCTACACTGACCACCAATATGAGGGACATTCTTCCCACTGACCGCCAACGTGAGGGATAGTCCTCCCACTGACCTCAAATGTAAGTGACATTCTTCCCACTGACATCAATATAAGGGACATTGTTCCCACTGACCACCACTACAAGGGACATTCTGTACACTGACCACCAATACAAGGTACATTCTTTACACTGACCACCAATACAAGGGACATTCTGTACACTGACCACCAATATAAGGGACACTCTTCCCACTGACCATCAACTTAATAGACATTCTTCCCACTGACCACCAATATAAGGGATATTCTATCCACTGACCACCAATATATTGGACAAATATAAAACAAATTGGACACCTTGTGTTCAAGGGCCCTTCAATGGTTCATCTCATCCATGTAAATCTGATACATTCTGCTGGAGAGCTTGCGGAAAGCCTATAAAAGAAAACGTAGCCATCAAATCTAAGAATTGGTAAGTTGCAATATAATAAAATAATTGCTTTTGAGTTTATTACTGCTTTGATAAGGCTATGTAATCATGAATACATCATTAAATGTATTTTTAAGTGTAATCGAGTGCCTGACCTTGTATCAGCCTTTTACAAACCACTGTAAGGCTGGTTGCACACGGGTGTTCTGCGTATTCGGCATCCGCCTGCTCAGCAGGGGATTTCCACACTGAGCAGGCAGATGACAACTACGCAGAGCAGACACGGACACAGCCCCACTGTTTTTTATGGGGCTGTCAGATGGAAACAGACCGTCTGTCCGTTTCCATCCCCCCCTCTATTTTTGGCAGATAGGGTCGGATCCTGGCGGTTGTCAGTGGACATAGAGTTGAAGTGGGTTGAATGATGCTGGCCATCAGACTGAGGACATCTAATGCCAGAAAAAAAGTACTGCGGCGTAAATATATGGATTAAAGGGTGAATACAGCAGCAAAAACTAGTTTTGTTATTTTATAGTTTAATTGGCTATTCATTTTTTTATCTTGTTATTTTGGCTGGAGTTTAGTTTTAAGGTACAATGTCCTTCCTGGGCGGCATACAGGTGAAGATTCCTTATTAAAGGATATTTTTCTCCTTTAGTAGTAAACATTGGGCTTCTTAGAACCGCAGCAGGAGGAAGGGCTGCCTGATTGAAGCCTGATTAAAGCTCGCAGCCAGGAGGTAACCTATTTGGGAAAATTTTGTGTAATAAATGGAATTACAGGCATGGGGCCAGCTCCACCGGATGTCATTTACAGCAAAGGAAAAAGATACTATTGTATTATGCTGAGCACAAAATGAGCAATAATTTCGGAATAGTAATTGGCAATGAGGGCCGTTGCCAAAGAAAACAAAGATTTCCTTTACAAGTGTCCAGCAGAAGAAGGAATATAAAGACCACATTGAAGAAAGATCATTACAGGTTTGGTTCCCCCGTTCAGAGGTTTTTTTTCTTTTTGATTGTCAAAATTAAAAGTAAAATGTCAAACGGCTGAGATCTGCGGGATGATGGAAGAACGGAGATTAGTGGCAGGAGATTAAGGAAGTCCTGCGTAATGTCTTCCTAGGAAGGAGTGGAACGGGGCCGGTATACTGAGGGTAAAATAACAAGATGGAAGGAGCTTACCTATTGTTTGACTATACAGGCAGGGCTGGGCAAATGGATAGACAGGCAAGGCGTTTGCTTTTGGCACAGATGGAAATGTGTTTGTTAGCTTGGTTATAATAAGCATGCTGTGCTTCCTGCGGCTGTGTTTTCCCAGGCTTGTGCTCCAAGAAAACAGCTAAACACACAATTGATACACGTGAACTGTGTCCAATAATTAGTAAATCTGTTCAGCCAGTCATGTGATCCAGGAAATCCTGCCAGGTAGCACAGCCAAGTAGTGGACCACCCGTCAGCCTACATTACATTGAAGCAAAACGGCCTGGTCTAGGAGCCTCCCCAGAGCAGCAGCACATTGATGAGGTCATCACTCTCCTTCTATAAGTATCTGGAGTATTTTAGACTGGGAGTCTCTCCTATCCCTTGAAGATGTTCCTTGGCAATAAAATGCGTTGGACAGAGCTTATTTGTGACACTATCATGCATGTCTATCTTGTTGGTTTTTCCTGTCTCTTCTATAATATAGTGAGTACCACCAACTGTATAAACACTTTTATAGGAACTGTGCTCAACGATTTGTAAATCTGTTCAGCTAGTCTTGTGATCCAGGAAATCCTGCCAGGTAGCACAGCCAAGCAGTGGACCTCCTTGAAGCCCACACTGCAGTTAAGCAATTCAGTCTGGTCTGGGACTTGCAATAGAGCAGCAGCACATTGATGAGGTCATCGGTCTCCTCCTGTATGCATCTTGATTATGCTATTCCAGGAGTCTCTCCTGTCTCCTGATGACACTCCTAGGCAATGAAATGCATTAGGAAGAGCTTATGTGGGAGATCATGCATGCTGATCCTAAATCGTCAGTGCCGGTGTTTGCCTGTCTCTTTTATAATATAATGAGTACCCTCAACTCTATAAATAAACACTTTTATAAGAGCTGTGCCCAACAATTAGTAAATCTGTTCAGCCAGTCTTGTGATCCAGGAAATGCTGCCAGGTAGCACAGCCAAGGAGTGGACCTTCCTGCAGCCTATACTGCAGTGAAGTAAAACAGTAGTGGGGATACTACTGCGGGGTATAGACAGTGGGACATCCCTAACATCGGGAGAGAGAGAGAGATCGCCTGCCATAGATCTTTGGTTGGATTGCAACCCAAAAGGCCCTGGCGGGGTAATCAACCACAGGCATTACTGGCCATTCCTGCCTACTCCACCAGTGGAGGTCTCATATGGTGTCCATTGCACAGGGAATTGAAGGAGACTATATTGTGTTTCCGAAAGTCTCCACCTGGACTACGAATTAATTGATTTTAAGATTTTGGCACTGCTGTCTACTTATCGCCCTGCTTCTCACATTACTCTTTTCCAATAAGTAGGGCTGTTCCTTATTAGATGTTTGATGCTGTATATGTCAGTTAAGTGCAACTATGTTTTATATTACAGTGAAATAATACAGCCTGGTCTAGGACCCACCCCAGAGAAGAAGCACATTGATGAGGTCATCGCTCTCCTCCTATAAGTATCTGAATTATGTTAGACCTCATGTCCCCTGAAGACATTCCTTTGGCAATGAAATGCGTTGGGCAGAACTTATTCGTGACATTATCACGTATGTTGATCCCAATGCGGCAGTGCCGGTGTTTGTCTGTCTCTTCTAAAAAAGTCCCCTATGTGATTTACTTTTGGTGACCGGTTCTCTTTAATGAGACACCTAGAGTCTAAAAGACTCTGAGCATCTCCCCTTTGCTCCACTGAATGTGATGCAATGCACATCGCACTGCATTGCCTTCTTTCCTGGCCTTGATGGCCGGGGAAACTGTCAACAGAGATGTGTGTCCTCTTCTCACCCCAGAAGGAGGATTGCCATGTCCATATTGCGTACTAACCCTGCCAGCTGGAAGCAGTTCTGTAGGTCGGTATGCCATACAATATTAAAAACAAAAATTATTGGCGCACAAATGAATAAAACCTTTTGTAGAGAATGCTTTGTCCAAATGTTAAGTTAATTGTTGTCTCGAGGAGGACCTGTAAAAAGTCTCAATGTGCAGCTGCTAGACCACTTTGGACTTGGTGGAAGAAAGCAGAAATTGAACCATCAAAAGGACAGCGCATCAGAGAGACTCATAGTCTGATGTAAAAAGCATAACAACAATTTATTAAAAAAAAAAAAAAAAAAAAAAAGACTCAATAAAGAACGTTTGATCCTCTTGGGATCTTAAAACCTTTTCATCAGTCAATCACGGCAATAAAACAACAGTTGCTTGATGACAAATTAGCCCTGGTACCTTCTATTTGTGACTTTGAGATGTTGGTGACTGCAAGGCTGTGTTACCAGTGTAGTCTATTGTGCACGTGAAAAGGGCTGTGGGTGGTTAACTTCCAGAGGCAGGGGGAACCAGTAGAGTTCATATGCAAATGAAAATAAATGATTGGAACTGTGTTCCCAAAGTCACTCACTGTTATGAATGGTTGGACTGTAAGGCTGGGGCACCGTCATGCTGGGCTGGAGGAGTGGAAGAGAAAGGATCAATCGTGCTTCCTGTGCTCCGGGGCGGAGGTGCAATAAGCGCTGGAGGGTGTTGGTCCAAGTTGGACACAAGGTGGCGTCCACCTTGTGTATCCGGAAGGCTTGGAGCGCAGCGCTCCGCTTCGCTTGCCCGAGCGGTTTGCGGGTCACTATTCGTCACGTGGGAGGCTCCGTAGCGAGGGGGGTTACCATGCCAACCGGCCTGCTAACATGTTTCGCGCGCATGCGCTTTATCAAAGCCCCGTTAGCAGGCCGGTTGGCATGGTAACCCCCCTCGCTACGGAGCCTCCCACGTGACGAATAGTGACCCGCAAACCGCTCGGGCAAGCGAAGCGGAGCGCTGCGCTCCAAGCCTTCCGGATACACAAGGTGGACGCCACCTTGTGTCCAACACCCTCCAGCGCTTATTGCACCTCCGCCCCGGAGCACAGGAAGCACGATTGATCCTTTCTCTTCCACTCCTCCAGCCCAGCATGACGGTGCCCCAGCCTTACAGTCCAACCATTCATAACAGTGAGTGACTTTGGGAACACAGTTCCAATCATTTATTTTCATTTGCATATGAACTCTACTGGTTCCCCCTGCCTCTGGAAGTTAACCACCCACAGCCCTTTTCACGTGCACAATAGACTACACTGGTAACACAGCCTTGCAGTCACCAACATCTCAAAGTCACAAATAGAAGGTACCAGGGCTAATTTGTCATCAAGCAACTGTTGTTTTATTGCCGTGATTGACTGATGAAAAGGTTTTAAGATCCCAAGAGGATCAAACGTTCTTTATTGAGTCTTTTGTTTTTTTTTTTTTATTTTTTTAATAAATTGTTGTTATGCTTTTTACATCAGACTATGAGTCTCTCTGATGCGCTGTCCTTTTGATGGTTCAATTTCGGTATGCCATACAAGCCTGACTGCGAAAAGATTGTGTCTCAGCCAATTCTATGCATAGGACCCCTTTCACACTGGGGCGCTTTGCAGGCAGAGCTAAAAATAGCGCCTACAAAGCGCCCTGAAAAAGAAGCTCCTCACACTCCAGTGTGAAAGCCCAAGGAGTGGTGCGCTGGCAGGACGGTAAAAAAAAGTCCTGCTAGCAGCATCTTTGGAGCGGTGAAGGAACGGTGTGTATACCACTCCTTCACCGATCCTGCTTATTGAAATTAATTGGGCAGCGTGGCTATACCGCGCCGGCAAAATGCCGCTGCAGCAGTGTTTTGCGGTGGTTCTAACCCTTTCTCGGAGGGGTAAAACCGCCCCTGCTATCGGCTGAATACGGCTGCTAAAACAATGGTAAAGCGGCGCTAAAAATATTACCGCAAGCACCCGTACCGCCCCAGTGTAAAATGGGCCTTAAGATGAAAGAACTGTCTGTGTGCAGCAGACAGTGACTTGATCCAGACAACACCTTGAAGATCTTGTTTAATCCATAAACTGTGAGGATCTTACAATTGGATAGGTCAAAAAATCTGAATGTGATCCACTCCATGAGATATGAGGCTGAGATGCATTACTGGGAAAACTGAACAAAGGGTGGAGCTCTCTATACAGGATACAACTGAGCTATGGGGAGGGGAGGATCCAGGGGTGGAAGAATACATATAACATTTAAAGGCATATCACAAGCATGTTAAACATAACATGCCTGATGAATCTTCAGCACCCATATTTCTTGGTGTGCCAGATTTCTGCATCCCCTGTTGTGGTTCCATCTGCCGGCTAGTACATCATTGCAGCTCTGCGGGGACTTATTAGCCTTTGGGTGGAACGACAGTGTGCAGTGTGGGGCATCCAGCACTCCTGGAAATGTGTTGGATTTGGAAGATACTTCAGTTATGCTGCGTACACACGATCAAAATTTTGGTCGGAAAGCTCTGATGCTTTTCCTGAAGGTATTTCGACTGGATTTCGCTAAAGCTGTCTTGCATACACACGGTCACAAGAAATTCCGACCCTCAAGCACGCAGTGACGTACAACATGTACGACGGGACTAGAAAAAGGAAGTTCAATAGCCAGGAGCCAATAACCTTCCATCTCGTGGGTGAATCTGAGCATGCCTTTGTTTTTGCATGTCGGAATTGCATACACACAAACAGATTTTTGGATAGGAACTTTCTCTGACCGAAAAATTGAGAACATGCTCTCAATCTTTTGCTGGCCGAAATTTGGCCAGAAAAAGTCAGATGAAGCATACACACGGTCGCATTATCCGACCAAAAGCTCCCCTCGGTCTTTTGCTGGCCGAATTTCCGATCGTGTGTATACGGCATTAGTGTAATTCTAAAGGAGAGTGAATATCGGAGGCAAATATTACATCTCTACTTTTACGGGGTGATTTTATTATTATTATACAGGATTTATACACCGACAGCAGTACATGCAGTGATCTACAATATAAAGAGAGACTATACGATTCAAGACAAGAAGGTTAAGAGGACCCTTTTTATAAGAGCTTATAATCTAAAATTATTATAATTATTATTGTTATATATATTATTATTATACATATATATTTTAATTTTTGGCTATAAACAAAAAGTGTTTTGGCGCAGTTTGTTTTTTAACTAATGTCCAGCAATAGCTTAGCCTCAGATTCTGCAATGGACTGAATAGTATTCCTCCATATGTTTTTGATGGCAGGGGTGATGGCACCTTTCACACAGACACCATCTGATATCGCCTTGTTACTTTTTACACAAAGTGCACTTTTGACCCGAGACTCCTGTAAAGTGTAATGGAAGCTCCAGCTAGTAAAATCTGCCCACAATTACCAATAAATTCAGTGGGAAAAAAGCGGGTGGAAGAGTAAATGGATGACCCGGAGTGGGTGGAGGCGCTACCTGATCTGTGTTTTCACTAAGACAGATTAGAGGGCCCAGATTGTTGTTTGAAAGATAAAACTTTATTAAATAAACAATACTTTTCACACCCTGATGATGTATCATGGGTGCATTTGATTAATGGACAGTACAGGGCTGGAAGGAGATTAGAATGGGAGTGATAAGGAACATCTGCTGCGTCTGAGATATGTGGGGATATTTGCCTTCTCTCTTCACACCTATGAGATTATCCGACAAATGATCATCCGTTTTATCTTATTTTTTTGCATGTAAGTCTCATATAGGGATATGAAGAGTTTACTAAAGTTACAAAAATTCTCCTACAACAGAATAAAAAATCGGAAGTGATGTACTGTGTTGTGAATTTGTACTGTCTTTTCGAGCGACAACCGTACTGATTAAACTAAAATCGTATAATATGGTATCATACGAGAAAAATTTTCATGCTTTTCATCTGATAATATCAGAAGAATTGTCATGATCTGCTCTCGAAAGCCATGTACTAATGACAATATTTTCATTCGATAGCTTCAAAATCGCTATTTTTCATGTGATTTTCTGATCGTGTAATGTCCATTAGGCTGCGTCCACACCTGTGCTTTTTTAATCGCGGGGAGAATTGCCACGATTTTGCTAGCGATTTCAAAACGCTCTGGTAAAATGACAAATTGTACAATGCGCACTTCAGATGCCACTTCTAGATTGTAAGCTCTAAGGAGCAGGGCCCTCTAGTCCCTCCTGTATTGATTTGTATTGTAAGTGTACTGTCTGCCCTAATGTTGTAAAGTGCTGCGCAAACTGCTCGCGCTATATAAATACTGTATAATAATAATAATTCATTTTAATAGCACTTAAAAACACAGGGGGGGTTCTGCCGTGATTGTCGAGTGAAAAATCGTACCGCAATCAAAAACCACATCGCGTGAAGCTTGTCGCCCAAGAGCAGCTACTAAACTTTTATCCTGCAATGCAGTTTGCCTTGATTGCAGCGCAATTTATCATGCGACAATCGTAGCAGAACCACACTGTGCTTTTAAGTGCAATTAAAATGAATGAGCGTTTTGAAATTGCGAGCAGAATCGTATTCACTGCTCATACCACTGGATATAGGTTTATATAATCTAACTGGGTTGATTGTGAAAAAGGTCTACAGTATGTACTGAAGAACATGATTTTTTAATGTAAATGTTTGTCATCTTTTAGAAAAATTTATTTTTGGAATAAACTTTATATTTTCAACCCTTTTTGAGCTTCAGTCATTTTTTAATCTTTCCATCTATTAAATCATCTGCCCTTGTTATTTTAACTTTGGCTAGTAAAACATTTTTTTTCTGCCAGTAAATACCTTATGCAGCCCGCTACTTCCTGTTTCTTGCCAGGAAGGGAGGGGTGGGTCAGTCATAAGATGGCCAATGAGAGCTACAGGGTTGCAGAGCTGGAGGTGTGCCTCCTGTGTGTCTGTGTAAATCCAGGAAGTGAACAGGCAGCAGCTTCAGCTGCCCACAGTTAAAATGGCAGCATCCAAACTTAGTGGAGGGAGATTTCTGCAGCATATTTGTCATGTACAGAATCCCAGTATATGTAAAATAATATACAAAGTTATTGGAGGGAAGCTTCAGAATGGGAATTTTTTTTTTAAATTATGCGAGCAGACTGCAGTTCCTCTTAAATATTTCGAAGTAGGGGTGTGGCACTCAATGACCAATCAAACAATCTATTTATGTCTCCCTTACACTTATAGCAGCCAGAATCATAATTTCCATTCTTTGGAAATCCTCTGAGGTTCCGAACTTATCCGATGCTTTTGTTAGATTGAATATCCAAGCACAATATGAACTGAGCTTGAAATGAGCTTCTAATTTTTTCTAAAAAATTGTGATTTGTAATGCCATGTACACACACGACCTGACTTTCCGGCAGACTAGGTCTGACGGTTTTCCCGACTGACTTTTCAGCGGGGTTCCGACAGACTTTGGAACAAACGGACTTGGCCACACACTATCACACCAAAGTCTGACGGATTTGACCATAAGGAAGTTCATAGCCAGTAGTCAATAGCTGCCCTAGCGTCGTTTTTTTGTCCGTCGGACTAGCACACAGACAAACAGATTTTTTGACCGGACTCGAGTCCGTTGGAAAGATTTGAAACATGTTCTAATCTAAAGTCCGTCTGATTTTTCAACAGCACAGGTCAGATGAAGCCCACACACGATCAAATTGTCAGGCGGATTCGTTTTCGTTGGACCCTTGCTGTCGAAAATTCCGGTAGTGTGTAGACGGCATAACTCTATTGTTACCTACCTCAAATTATAGTTAAGTAGAAATTGCATCTTCTATAATGAAAATAACAACAGGTTGACTGGCATACACCTAAAGTTTAATCCCAACCGGGGTAGGCGAGACCTGCTAACTTGAATTTGATATAATTTTGTTAATTGGTTACCTTTATACCTTTGTTAACTACCGTAAGATATTTGTATTCTTATAACAAATGTTAATGAGGAAATATGTGTTGTGTTGATGACTGTCTTGAACAGTTGCTTTTTTTGTTAAAAACAATTTATAAATAAAAAGTAAAAAAATAAAAATAAATATTTACAGTGGTGTGAAAAAGTGTTTGCCCCCTTCCTCATTTCCTGTTCCTTTGCATGTTTGTCACACTTAAGTGTTTCGGAACATCAAACCAATTTAAACAATAGTCAAGGACAACACAAGTAAACACAAAATGCAATTTGTAAATGAAGGTGTTTATTATTAAAGGTGAAAAAAAATCCAAACCATCATGGCCCTGTGTGAAAAAGTGATTGCCCCCCTTGTTAAAACATACTATAACTGTGGTTGTCCACACCTGAGTTCAATTTCTCTAGCCACACCCAGGCCTGATTATTGCCACACCTGTTCACAATCAAGGTATCACTTAAATAGGAGCTGCTTGACACAGTAAGGTCCACCAGAAGATCCTTAAAAGCTACACATCATGCCGAGACCCAAAGAAATTCAGGAACAATTGAGAAAGAAAGTAATTGAGATCTATCAGTCTGGAAAGGGTTATAAAGCCATTTCCAAAGCTTTGGGAATCCAGCGAACCACAGTGAGAGCCATTATCCACAAATGGCGAAGACATGGAACAGTGGTGAACCTTCCAAGGAGTGGCCGGCCGCCCAAAATTACCCCAAGAGCGCAGCGACGACTCATCCAAGAGGTCACAAAAGACCCCACAACAACGTCCAAGGAACTGCAGGCCTCACTTGCCTCAGTTAAGGTCAGCGTTCATGCCTCCACCATCAGGAAAAGACTGGGCAAAAATGGCCTGCATGGCAGAGTTCCAAGGAGAAAACCACTGCTGAGCAAAAAGAACATCAAAGCTCGTCTCAATTTCTCCACAACACATCTTGATGATCCCCAAGACTTTTGGGACAACATTCTGTGGACCGATGAGACAAAAGTGGAACTCTTTGGAAGGTGTGTGTCCAAGTATATCTGGCGTAGAAGGAACACTGCATTTCATAAAAAGAACATTATACCAACAGTAAAATATGGTGGTGGTAGTGTGATGGTCTGGGGCTGTTTTGCTGCTTCAGGACCTGGAAGACTTGCCGTGATAAAAGGAACTATGAATGTCCGACCATCTGTTCGTGTACTCAAGCTGAAACAAACTTGGGTTCTGCAGCAGGACAATGATCCTAAACACACCAGCAAGTCCACCACCGAATGGCTGAAGAAAAACAAAATGAAGACTTTGGAGTGGCCTAGCCAAAGTCCTGACCTGAATCCTATTGAGATGTTGTGGTATGACCTTAAAAAGGCCGTTCATGCTCGAAAACCCTCTAATGTAACTGAATTAGGACAATTCTGCAAAGATGAGTGGGCCAAAATTCCTCCAGGACGCTGTAAAAGCCTCATTGCACGTTATCGCAAACGCTTGGTTGCAGTTGTTGCTGCTAAGGGTGGCCCAACCAGTTATTAGGTTTAGGGGGCAATCACTTTTTCACACAGGGCCATGATGGTTTGGATTTTTTTTCACCTTTAATAATAAACACCTTCATTTACAAATTGCATTTTGTGTTTACTTGTGTTGTCCTTGACTATTGTTTAAATTGGTTTGATGTTCCGAAACACTTAAGTGTGACAAACATGCAAAGGAACAGGAAATGAGGAAGGGGGCAAACACTTTTTCACACCACTGTATGTCTATGATTGCTTTGTGATTTTGTAAAAAAAAAAAAAAAAAAAGGAAAAAAAAAGGAATCTAAAGTGCTATTACTCTATCAAATTGATAAATGTATAATCAGATTAAAACCAGCGCTGATTAAATACTTCAGCTCTGGCACCTACAAATCCCTTATTGGCCAGAGAATTTTTTTATATATTAGATTAGCTTTGGGTTTCTATTCATTCAACAACTACTTTGTCATTAATTGTAATAATGAAGTAACACATAATATTTTTTGTAAATTCTTAAATACATTATTAAAGAATATAAGATTTTTTGGCGGAAAGAATGTTTTGTATTTTAGGGTCATTGTAAATGGGATTGGTTATAGAATAATTTGCACTTTTTATCCTTAAATTATAACTGAGAAAACTAGAAGATGTGTATAGTTATGGGTATATCCATTTGCCTGTAGAGTGCATAGAAAAAAAGTAAAGGCAAAGTTGTTGCTGAATGATTTCAGACCCATAGCTAATATACAACAAAAAAAATATCTGGCCCATAAGGGACATAGTGGGGCCAGCCTGTCTATTAGGAGCGCACGGGTGCCGCCCCCTATATCCATGCGTCCAGCCCCCTAATCTACATGCGGACACATGGATTCCAATGGGGGGGGGTTATTTTATTTTTAAGCATGTGATTAGAGCCAGAGGCTCTAATAGGCTTCAAAAAAGGTGGACTAATGGGCACATAGCACTGAACCCACCCAGTTGTGTGACAATAGCGAATGAATATTCACTATTCTCATATTGATCCTCCTCCCAGCCAATCATGAAGTGGGTCCTGAGATCTGTCACCTGATTGCCTGAAAAGACAGGGGATCTTATCGGATGCCTAGGAGGAGGAGGGAGGAGACAAAAGGCTAAAGCCGCTGTGGTGCAGAGGAGGAGGAGACGCCCATTGCTCTCCGCCTGTAGGAGTGCTGCCGGCCCGGAACCTAAATAGAGTAAGAGCGGAACTTTACTATATATATATATATATATATATATATATATATATATATATATATATATATATATATATATATATATATAATGTTTGGGGGTTCTAAGTCATTTTCTAGTATAAAAAAAAAAAAAGTAGATTTTTACATGTGTGTGAGAAGTGTCAGAATTGGCCTGGTTGGCAAGTGGTTAATAGAAAGTGTCCCTCTCAGATCACTTAATCAGCTACTATTATCTCATCAGATGGGGTCTCTGTGAGATTCTTGATGTCCAGATCAAAATTAATAGACAGTGACTGTGTCCCTCTTAGTGAAGTCCAAGATACCTCAGGTAACACAGGTGAACAGCTGGAGGAATCCATGAACAAGGACAAAGGGCCACCCCACTGGAACTAGAGGATCCCCACAGCATCTGGGTTTTTTGGAGATGCTGCACGATTGTAGTCTTTGGCCCAGCTGCCTTCATGCTGGTTTTGACAGTGGAGGACCTCTGAACTGACTGTAGATCATTTGATCAGCTGTGACCTCTCTGAGCTTCCTGATGTCCAGGAACCCAGTGAGTTGTAGGAAATTGAGTAAAGGGGCCTGTGTCTGCATCTGAGCATGGTGAGTAAGTCCATCAGGTTCAACCAATAGAAAAACTGCACTGCACTGGGGGGGGGGGGGGGGGTTATCCCTTGTGAAATAGGTGCTGGAACTTAACCACGGCCCCACAAACCCCCCCCCCCCCTACACACACCCTCCAAATCACATCAAATTTCACAAAAACAGTATGAGGGTCTTAAAGGGACATTAAATACCAGGATTGCATTACACACAGAGTGCAGAGCTGTCACTTGTAAACACAAAAACTGGACTTTTGTGTTTACAAGTGATTGTGGTGAGTAGACACCAAAGGGTCTGAGCCAGAGGTGGTGGAACTGAGTTCCACCAAGTTCCCCCTGAAAAAAAGCCCTGGGCACAGGGATTCATACTAAACTAGGATTGACTGTGTATTTATAGTAAAAAGCAGAATCTCCAATATTTTTTAAATCTGCAGCTGTCCAATTCTCAGTAGGTTCAGGTCATAAGATCTGGAATAGAGTTTGTGGAAATCCATGTAATAAATATAGTTAAGTTGGAAGATAGTCTTTTTTTGGAGTTGAATGTTAATGCTTTATATCCATGTAGGCTCCCCAATGGGTTTTTCAATGCAACAGTCCAGGAAAAGAAACCAAAATCAACAATCCTAACATTCCTTGCACACTACACGCACATCAGGTACTAAGATGTAGCTGGCATGGCGGAGCAATGTGCTGAATTGCAAAGTTCTCGAGAGGTTTACTTCCTCTGTAGATTGACGTTGAAGCCACGACCGAACGCCAGGACCAACACGGCACAAAGTATTCATAGCTGAAATTCCAGGTTTTAGGCTTAACCCCAGAACTAAAAGAAACATCATTTGAAGGTACTTAAGAATCTGCATGTCTGTTTTCTAGAGCAATTTTACATACACCAAGATGACAGTAAATAATGGGAAAATGTGATCATGGCATTTACAGTATATATTTGTGATTTCACATACCTCAATAAATCTATTTTAATAACAGGCATGCATAGGTGTAAATAGAAGCAATGTTGGTACTCCAGGCAGATATTAAAAGGTTAGCTCACCTTCACGAAATAACTGCCTATGCAAGTGTAGTGGGATGCCCCTTTGTCCAGATTCCGGTGCAGGTCCCTTTAACTCAACTCCCCACAATCCTCTGAGCTCCTGGACACACCCAGGGGGTATAAATGTCAGCTCCACCCAGCTTCCTGTGCTCCGAGAGATCCTGCCTGATGGGACAGTAGTGACTGGGCAAGTGAGCTGTTCCCAGATGCTGGGTCCTCCCCTGTTAAGTCTGGGGTGCGGGCCACGAGCAGTGAGCACATGAGCATGCAGCATTTTTCCAAGTCCCAGTCACTGGAGAGGACTCTGTTACAGTCCATTTTTGGCAGCTGTCCATGACGTGGGTTGGCCCTATCTGCAGCCACCAGAACCTCCTGACAGAAGCAAGTGGAAAGGAGGGCCAGCGTGAAGTTTGTGTCAGCAGGAGGTCCACTCAGCTCCCAGTCTGTTGAACGAATGATTACTATCTTGGACACGTGAGATACTTTAACCCTCTATTCTGACACTTTCAAAAAAATTTTGGGACCAGTGACACTAATACAATGACCAGTGCTAAAAAAATATACACTGTCACTGTATTAATGACTAATGGGAGGTGCTTTTACTAGGGGAAGGCATGGATCTGTGTCCCTGCTTGGCAGGAACACAGGATCTATGGCTTTCTTACTGACAAAATGACAATCTGCCTTGTTTACATAGGCAGACTGCCATTCTTTCTGTGTGCTGGCGCACATCCAGTCCACAGGACCCGCTGATTGGCCCATGATTCTACACAGCGGGAGCTAGCCACTAGCGGCACGCAGTTGTACCCTCTACCCAGAGATGATCCTACACAGCACGGCCGTCCTATAGCACTAACTCTTTTGAGAACAAAGATTTAAATCCAATCACTAAAATCCTAGATAAGACTTAAAATGTTTATGTCATTTCAAAGAACATTTTCAATGTTTTTAAATCTGTAGTTTTATTAAAAATATTATGGATGTTGATCCTGCCATGAAAGTCTTTGTTCAGGCAGTCCCTGTTATAGGGTGACAACACTGTCCCTGTTAGCCAGCTGTGATTCTGCATTGTCACACATGCTTTCTATGAAGATTGAAGGGTTATTCTTAACAAACATCAACCACTTCCGGACCGCCTTCTGCACATTTATTGAGGCAAGGTGGCCCGGCTGTGCGAAATGACGTACCTGTACATTGCTTCGTTCAGTAGCCTCTGGGGACGCGTGCATGCTGATTGGACAGAGGGGGATCCAATCATCACCCGGAGATGCAGAACAGCGATTTGCCTATGTAAACAAAGCAGATCGCCGTTCTGGCAGGGGAGAACATAGAAATCTTGTGTTCCTGCTAAGCAGGAACACGGATCTCTGTGTTATTCCAGCCAGAGCAATCCCCACACCGTTAGTAAGCACTCCCTAGGAACACACTTAACCCTTTGATCGCCCCTGGTTTTAACCTCTTCCCTGCCAGTGTCATTAGTATAGTAACAGTGCATATTTTTAGCACTGATCACTGTATTAGTGTCACTGGTCCCCAAGAAAGTGTCAGGTGTCCAATTTGTCTGACAAAATGTCGCAGTCCCGCTAAAAATCTCTGATCGCCGCCATTACTAGTAAAAAAAAAAAAAAATTCCATAAAAATATCCCAATCAATAAACGCCTATTGGGATTTTTTTTACCAAAAATATGTAGCAGAATACACATTGGCCTAAATTGATGAAAAAAAATGATTTTAATTTTTTTTTATTGGATATGTATTATAGCAGAAAGTAAAAAATATGTGTTTTTTTTTTTCAGAATTGTCGGCCTTTTTTTGTTTATAGCGCAAAAAATAAACACAGAGGTGATCAAATACCACCAAAAGAAAGCTCTATTTGTGGGGAAAATGGACATCAATTTTATTTGGATACAGTGTTTGTTTTGGATAGAGTGGAGGATTATAACCCCTGTCAAGTTTTTATTGAGGTCTATGCCCCCCATTAGGGAGATTCACCCTCTCTTGTTGTCCTGATTACAGTTATCACCAAAAGTCATTGTGAAAGAAAATCCCAAATTTTGGGTTGTCATGAGTACAGGAATAAGGAGGAAATCTTCCAATGTGGACACTAGTTCTAGTGACAAGCAGGGATTTCCTCACTTTTTAGCAGTGTTAATTTTGACGTCAAATTTCAATTTTGTTTTAGTCAGTCTTTTGAATAAAAGTCATTTTAGTCGTCAACTGAATTGTTTTAGTTTTAGTCATATTTTAGTAGACTAAAATATCCAGTACCAGTGTTAATTTCATTGACAAAAATATTTTCGATGGTAAAATGTCCACTGTTTTTGAGGGCTCTCCTCTCACTTCCTGTTTTGGTTATGGGGCAGGAAGTGAAGGCAAATCTCTCTAATAGGGCACATATGGCAAAAAGAGTCGTTTCATTTATCTCTATTTGTGACTCTTTTTTTTCATGTTTTTGATTTGCTATTTGTGTATTTTCACTTTACATTTCCTTTTTAGCTGGTGGTTTTGTTTTTCTAAAAAGAAAATTAAATAAAACAATAGTGCTAATGAGATTTTTTTTTGTAACAATAACTGATCCATGAACTTTTGTTGTCCCCAGTGATCATTTAAGCACTTCAGCCCCGGACCATTTGGCTAGCCAAAGACCAGACCGTTTTTGTAATTCAGCACTGCGTTGCTTTAACTAACAATTGCGCGGTCGTGCGATGTGGCTCCGAAACAAAATTGACGTCCTTTTTTCCCCAGAAATAGAGCTTTCTTTTGGTGGTATTTGATCATCATTGCGGTTTTTATTTTTTGCGCTATAAACAAAAAAAGAGTGACAATTTTGAAATAAACACAATATTTTTTACTTTTTGCTATAATAAATATCCCCATTTTTTTTTTAAAAAAAAGCACATTTTTTCCTCAGTTTAGGTCGATATGTATTCTTCTACATATTTTTGGTAATAAAAATCGCAATAATAACATATATTGATAGGTTTGCGCAAAAGTTATAGCATCTACAGAATGGGGAAAGATTTATGGCATTTTTATTATCATTAATATTTTTTACTAGTGATCAGCGATTTTTATCGGGACTGCAACATTATGGCAGACACATTGGACACTTTTGGCACATTTTTGGGACTATTGGCATTTATACAGCGATCAGTGCTATAAAAATGCACTGATTACTGTGTAAATGTCACTGGCGGGAAAGGGGCTAATGGTAGGGGGCGATCAAGGGGTTAATTGTGTGTCCTAGGGAGTGATTCTAACTGTGGGGAGATGGGACTGCCTGAGTGAGGAGAACGATCAGTGTTCATACTTAGTATGAACAACAGATTGCTCTCCTCACTCCTGACAGCATGGAGATCTGTCTGTTTACATTGACAGATCTCCATTCTGTCTCTGTGTGGAGTGATCATGGGTGCCCGGTAGTCATCGTAACCGCCGGGTACGTGCATTGGTTCCAGCTTTGTGCACATACCTCCCTAGTGGTCAAAGCCTACGAACCAACGTAAGGTAACGCTGTTTCCTCTGAAAACATTTCCAGTAATACAGTGATAAGGGCATTAAAGCAGATATTCTCCATGCAAGGAATTCCCTATCCATTGATGATTGACAATGCAATATCATTTTCAAGTAGAGAAATCAAGAACTTTGCTCACCAATGGAATTTTCAGCATGTCACTAGCAGTCCCAATTACACTAGATCCAATAGTCTTGCAGAGCGCAGTGTAATGTTGGCCAAGCATCTCCTAGAGAAATGTGCACGTGATGGTTCTCTCTTTTATGCAGCCCTACTAAACCTCCGCAATACGCCTAGGGCATGCCTTCTCCGGCACAACGTTTAATATCACAACGAACTATGACTCTGATTCCCATCCTAGCTCATGCCAAGAGTTGAGGCTGATGTTCAGGCTGCTTTATTTACACTCGGGCAAAAAGGAAAGATAAGCCATGACAAATCAGAGAGACGCCTTTCTCCTCTGGAGCCTGCGCAGGTGGCAAGGATGGAGACAACCTGTGGGTTTGACAAACTGGGCACAGTTCATGGAAAGGCCTGCCAACCAAAAAGCTATGTTGTCCATTCTGATGGAAGGACCTACCCTGTTTCCCCGAAAATAAGACCTAGCGTGATTGTCGGTGATGACTGCAATATAAGCCCTACCCCCCAAATAAGCCATCACCGACAATCACGCTAGGTCTTATTTTCGGGGAAACAGGGTATGTAAGGAATCGCTGTCACCTCCTACAGGTTCCTGAATCATACTGTACTGCCGCTGCCCATGATCACTTCAGGACCCTAAGCACAGCCATCTGCTCCTGTGGCAATTGACACTGCCACCAACGGATATAACACACAACCACAACAAAATTATGATGGCAACAGGCAAGAGGTTTCAGACCCACAAATCATTACTCGAACTGGAAGAGTGTGTAAACCTAATCCAAAGTTCCAAGACTTCATCACACACTGACTCTTACCCAGCAGTTTGTGTTTTATATTGTTGTTTGTTATTGTTCCTTGCTATGCTGAACTCCTTGTTAGTTCTATATTACAGTTTGCATATCCTTTCTTTAAAAGGGGAAAGATGTAGAATATGTATTTGTTGCAGACTCACATAGATGTGTGAAGACCTCGGGGTGGAAACAGGAAGTAGGAAGTTATCAAGTGAAACGAAAAAAGGTTTACATGCTGTTCACTGCTGGCTGGAAATAAACAAGTTCTCTACAAGATTCATCTGACGATTCATCATTGCTTCTACAAAATCTACACCGGCTATCATTTTTTACCTCGTGATCCTGCAAAAAAAAATCCTCCTGTCCCTGGGTGGCCTTGCTCACTCCTTCACTGTATCTTTGGAAGGAGCCATGGTTGCCATCCATGCTAGACTCCAAACATGTCTGCCCTTATTCTTCTTCATTTCCTAGTGAATTGATGGGGTTGGCAGTTTTCAAAAGAAAGATATCATTGTTATATGCTTCTAGGTCAGCGCACAGGAAGTGACAATGACATTGCAGGATCAACAGGTATTTTCTGTACTTGCTTAAATTATTCTTGGACTGAAAAAATAAATAAATGCAGCCACCACACCTAAAGACTGTTAAGCTGCAATATAATACATGTTTTATTTTGGGTTTAGATTAGGACTGAAATGATTAATCGATATTATCGATAATAATTGATCATGAAAATCATTGTCAACGATTTTCATTATCGATTAGTTGGTCCGCACCTTCCTCCCTGCCAGTCCATTAGAACCCTCCTGTTTACAAGGTGGCGGCACTGCCGTATGTGACCAGGCACGTCTGCGCCTCTCCTCCTCACTGACGTCAGCTCCCCCCCCCCCAGCCCAGCCCGCTGCTGCCTCGAGGGAAGACAGAGAGAGCCATGATAGAAGGTAGCGGCACTGCAGCTGTATACAACAATACTAGTAGTAGTATATACATTGTGATGGCAAGTGCCCCTTGACGTGATCACAAGTATTTCTGGGGGATGGGGGAGGTTTTAGTGCCCCATCATCGGTGTTCCGGGGGGGGGGGTGGAATAGTGCCCCATCATTGGTTTTCCTGTGGGGGGGGTAGTGTCCCATTGGTGTTGCAGGGAGGGGGGAATAGTGCCCCATTGGTGTTTCTGGGAGGGGTGGGGGGAAATAGTGCCCCACTGGTGTTGTTGGGAGGGGGGGGGAATTCCCCATTGGTGTTGCTTGGAGGGGGGGAATAGTGCCCTATTGGTGTTCCTGGGAGGGGGCCGGGAGGAATAGTGCTCCATCATTGGTGTTCCCAGGAGGAATAGTGTTGCCCCATCATTGGTGTTCGTAGGAGGAATAGTGCTGCCTCATCATTGGTGTTCCCGGGAAGAATAGTGTCTCATCATTGGGGTTCCCTGGAAGAATAGTGCCCCATCATTGGTGTTCCCGGGAGGAATAGTGCTGCCTCATCATTGGTGTTCCCGGGAAGAATAGTGTCCCATCATTGGTGTTGCCTGGGAGGAATAGTGCCCCATCATTGGTGTTCCCAGGAGGAATAGTGCTGCCCCATCATTGGTGTTCCCAGGAGGAATAGTGCTGCCCCATCATTGGTGTTCCCGGGAGGAATAGTGCTGCCCCATCATTGGTGTTCCCGGGAAGAATAGTGCCCCATCATTGGTGTTCCCGGGAGGAATAGTGCCCCATCATTGGTGTTCCCAAGATGAATAGTGCTGCCCCATCATTGGTGTTCCCAGGAGGAACAGTGCTGCCTCATCATTGGTGTTCCCGGGAAGAATAGTGCCCCATAATTTTCATTATTACTTTAAATAAACAAAAGAATTGCATATTACTTTTTTTTTAATGATTTTATCCAATTAATCGATTAATCGAAATAATAATCAGCCAACTAATAGATTATGAAAATAATCGTTAGTTGCAGTCCTAGTTTAGATATGCTTTAACAGCACTGCTCACACCCTGTTCAGCACCAGAACACTTTGTCATTCCAGGTAAAGGACGTATATACACTGCCAGCTGTTTTTTACAGAACAGAGACTATGATTTTCCATTTAATAATTAAATTGATGTAATTAAAATCTAGTGCTATACAATCCATATGGAATAGACGGTCCTGGTAATTATTTGATAGTCCCCCAAGCTGCTAAAAAAAAAGATGCAAAATGTGTCCTGATCCTGTGCAGACACCTTCTCCACATTTACGACGGGTTTTATTGCAGACATTGAGAAATAACGTTTACAAGGGCCAAGCTTCTTATATATTACAATCAAGGTCCCAAAACCGTTTCCCTTTGTCCTCTCCGGTTTAAATTGACAGACGCTCAATACGTCTGAATAAGTTATTAAATGTTTATTTGGGCAGAGGAGGAAGAGAAATCTGAGCCAAATGTCTCAGGATTTTGTTTTGGTTTTGTAAAGTTTTCTTTCCCAACCCAAAAGTTATTAATGGTCCGGATACAAAAGTGTCACAGAAACACATGCTCTGAGAATTAAAGCGGAACTGTTGGGACCCCTTTACACGCTAGTGGGGGTTGTATAGTGGTATTACTACACACCGCATGGTTTGCCTTTTTTTATTTCTTTTTGCAATGCCATAAAATGACACTTCATTTAACACTATGCACACCAGTGTGTTGATTGATAGTTCCTCCTCCTCCATTCATAGATTGTGTTTCATGCACAGAAGCTGTAGTAGAGTGTTTCGAGAAAATACCACTGTGTGGCCACTGGATGGAGCTAGGGATTATATGAAATAAGTATAATCCCTCAGTTCCCTCTAGTGGCCATAAATGGAAAAAGAAGAACATACAACTTTACCCCATTCACAAAGAATGAAAGTACCGGCAGTTTTAAAAGCCAAATAACTGTGCAGGTTTTTTTTAACCACTTCAGCTCTGGAAGGTTTACCCCCCTCCATGACCAGGCCATTTTATGCAATACGTTACTACGTTATTTTAATTGACAATTGTGGAATCGTGTGACGCTGTTCCCAAATAAAATTATTGTCCTTTTTTCCCCACAAATAGAGCTTTCTTTTAGTGGCATTTATTCACCTTTGCAGTTTTTATTTCTTGCGCTATAAATACACCCCATAGAGCAAATCTTCTCCGCTGGTAAACAGACGTAAATAAAAAACCTGACAGCGTTGGCAACTCTTCCCTTCAAATTTAAGAAAAAGTTTTGGCTCTAGATACACTTTAATGGTACAGACTGATATAAACAGAAGAGCAAACAAGGCTGGATAGAAAGACACATTAAGCGTACAATACCAATGGGGAAGAAAGGGAAGGTGCAGCTGTGGGGGAGCTCCAATCTTCATTTTTTGTTTCCAATGAGGCAACAAATCGCATAATAATAGAAAGAGGAGAATGTGTTTACACCGGGTAATGGTGCTGACACAAATACAAAGAGGAAATGACTCAATACCTACATGTGTAAAGCATACAGAACTAATCTGTTATCTAAGAGGCAAAGGATCATTTATAACAGCATGACAAGACAAGCAGAAGGAGGAACGCTGACACTTATCACCTGGCCAGAGAATGTGATTTGTTGGGATAAATTTCTGCTTGGATGGAATTGTGAAGCCGCCTGTACACAAAACCAATGATCTGTGGAGGAAGTTCATTGTAGACCATCTCTGCCAATACCTGGGCTGTGTATGAGACCAGATATTCTACCGAGTAGTTAAAGCAGATCTCCGCATAAAATATACTATATTACAAAAGTATTGGGGCGCCTGCCTTTACATGAACTTTAATGACATCCCAGTCTTAGCCCTTGTACACACGGTCGAAGATTCCGACAGAATGTGTCCGATCGGACCTTTTTGTTGGATATTCCGACTGTGTGTGGTCCTACATCGGACTGTTTCTGTCGGAGTATCCGACGGACCAAGTTTTCCAACTTGTTGGTAAAATTTTCAGACAAAATGCTCTGATCGGACATACTCCGATCATGTGTAGAGAATTCCGATCGGACAAAGTGCCACGCATGCTCAGATCAAATTCCTACATCAAAGATATTGGCTACTAGCGTGAACGTAGTCCCGTCGTAACGAAATAACGTACTCACGTCGGATTGTCCGACAACTTTGTCCGACCATGTGTATGCAACAGTTTCGGACAAAATCCGTCGGCCAAAATCTGAAGGATTTGGTTGTCGGAATCTCCGACCGTGTGTACAAGGGCTTAGTCTGTAGGGTTCAATATTGAGTTGGCCCACCCTTTGCAGCTATAACAGCTTCAGCGCTTCTGGTAAGGCGGTCCACAAGGTTTAGGAGTGTGTCTATGGGAATGTGTTTATATATTGATATCCATGTATAATCAATGTTTAGTTACATAGTTTATATATATATATCCATGTATAATCAATGTTTAGTTACATAGTTTATATATATATATATATATATATATATATATATATATATATATATATATATATATATATATATATATACAATCCTATACCCACAGTTCATCCAGAGAAAGGCAACAAAAAAAAAAACAATAAAGCATGATTCAATTCGCTCCAGCAGGGGAAAAAATGACTAGTGCCGTAATAATTCGGCTAGCAAAAGACAGAGCTTTTGGTTGGAAAATGCGACCGTGTGTATGCTCCATCGGACTTTTGTTGGCCGAATTCCCGCCAGCAAAAGACTGAGAGCAGGCTCTCAATTTTTCAGTCGGAAAAAGTTTAGATCGGAAATTCCGATCGTCTGCAGCAATTCCGATTGCTGCAGAAATTCCTACGCATGCTCGGAAACAATTCGGCGCATGCTTGGAAGCATTGAACTTCATTTTCTCGACTCGTCGTAGTGTTGTACGTCACCGCGTTCTTGGCGATCGAAAGTTCCGTGAATTTTTGTGTGACTGTGTGTATGCAAGCCAAGCTTGAGTGTAATTCCTGGAAAATCTGCTCGTGTGTACATGGCATTACCCCCCCTTCTATGAGAGACGCACGTTATTCTAAGATACAGAAGCCCTAAAGATCTCTCATTGTGCACATCTTAGAGACCCATAACCCTTCTGAATTGTGATCCAAAAATCTTAACCACTTCAGCCCCGGACCATTTTGCTGGTCAAAGACCAGACCACTTTTTCTGATTCGGCACTGCGTCGATTTAACTGACAATTGCGTGGTCATGCGACGTGGCTCCCAAACAAAATTGACGTCCTTCTTTTCCCACAAATAGAGCTTTCTTTTGGTGGTATTTGATCACCCCTGCGGTTTTTATTTTTTGCGCTATAATTAAAAATAGAGCAACAATTTTGAAAAAAATGCATTATTTTTTTACTTTTTGTTATAATAAATATCCCCCAAAAATATATAAAACAACATTTTTGTTCCCTCAGTTTAGGCCGATACGTATTCTTCTACATATTTTGGGTAAAAAAAATCGCAAGCGATTATTGATTGGTTTGCGCAAAAGTTATAGCATTTACACAATAGTATAGGATAGTTTTAATGCATTTTTATTAATAATTTTTTTTTTTTACTAGTAATGGAGGCGATCAGAGATTTTTATTGTGACAACATTATTGCAGACACATCGGACTTTTTTGACACATTTTTGGGACCATTGTCAATTATACAGTAATCACTGCTATATAAATGCAGTGATTCCTGTGTAAATGACACTGGCAGTGAAGGGGTTAACCAGTGGGTGGCAGTGTAGGGGTTAAGTGTTCCTAGGGGTGTGTTACTAACTGTGGGGGGCTGGGCTTTAATTTAGTGAACACTGATCTCTGCTCCAATCACATGGAGCAGAGATCCGCTTCACTAGTTGCTATGCAGAACGGGGAAATGCTGTTTATAATGGCATTTCCTCGTTCAGCCTCCCTGTGAGACGATCGTGGGTATGCCCGCGGCAATCGAGTCCACGGGACCCGCGACCGGACTCACGGGGGTCCCTACCAGCACGCGAGCGTGCCGGCGGCGGCACACTCGCAATGGCAGGGCAGCATTAAAGATTGGATGTACCTGTAAGCCAATATGCCTGCCCGTGCCTTTCTGCTGACGTACATCGGCGTGCGCTGGTCGGGAACCGGTTAAGCAAACTTCTCAACACCAGGCTTAGCCAGTTTATCCACACTTATAGATCCAGACCAAACGGGTTTCATGCCTCAAAAGTCTGACATAAATATTCACAGAATATTCAGGCTTATTCATACTCTATATATCATCATGTTCACTAGAACAATAGTCTCCTTGGATATCAAGAGGGCTTTTGATATTGTGGAGTGGCCATACCTATGGGAAGTTTTAAAGAGGATGGGTTTCCCACTTTGATTTATTTATTGATTATAGGCCTTGTATAGTAACCCAGTGGTGGTATCCATTTGCCTTAACAGGGCTGCCCTCTCTCTCCAACTCTTTATGCCATAGCTATGGAACCCATTGCAAATGCTCTTTTTTTGTTCCATGACATTAAAGGCCTGAGAGTTGGCTCGTTGGAAGAGAAGGTAGACTTATATACAGGAGGCACTCCAATTGGCATAAGTCCTTACTCTTTCCACTCAACCCTGGCAACGCTGAACATGCTCCTAAAGATATCCAATTACAATGGGTACAGAGATTTGCATACTTAGGAATTTTAATATCTTGTAATGCCACTGAATATTTTGCCTCAAATCTCTTTTATGTTGCTAAAACTTATTTTATTCTGCAAGTCTCCACAATGGTTCACAAAGTCCTTTTTTTAGCCAGCTTACGCAATTATTTACCTTCGTCCTATGGGGCTCACAAACGCTGTGATACAAACGTACTACCTTATCTAGGCTACTGTAGCATGTTGGGTTAGCTGCCCAGTGGGTGACGGCACACTCCATCCTGACATCAATAACTCTTCTACCATGTTGGAAGCTGCCATCTTATAAACCCTGGGGGTTCTTCAGTCACTATTTTGAGTGTTGAAGGCACCAAATTCTCTCATTGCATCCAAGGAAGCTACAATTAACGCTTGAAAAGTGGAGCTCCCCTATGAACCCCAGACCTCTATCTCCCCAAAGACACCATTAGGAATAACCCCACATTGCCCCATTTTTATGCCCTGCCTGGCACCCAGTATTGAGCAGAATTAAAAATAAAGACTGTAGCACTCACGTTGGAGAGTCATCAAAATAGTCGCACTGATCAAATATAGTGAAACAACCATAAAACTAAACGGACGCCCCCAGTCTGCCTGCACACCCTAGAGCCAGGATTCATCTCAGACCCCGCATAGGGCTATATCTGCAGGCATGTTTCACTATATTTGATCAGCGCAACTATTTTGGTTTATTAATTTTTGTACATGACTATATTGCATGTTTGTGTCGCTGCTTTTTCTCACAAGATTTCTCACAGTTACTATTATTATTATCGCAGTATACCACTTCTACAATTTTTGTGGAGAATCATCAACTGCTCCCCTTTGAGATTCTGTGGGCTAAATACCCTATCCCTTTTCATTATCAGTTGAGATACCTGCAGGTTTTACAAGCCTTTAGCAGCCAATTCCCTCAATGCCAGCTAGATTTAATTTGCTGTGACCTTGAATTGTTGCTACAGTCTGGCCGCCCCATGAAGCCAACCTCAAACCACTATCAGCATATCCTTATGTCTGCTCTCTCGGATTTGATTGCCCTCTGAGGAAAATGGCTGGCAGTTGTTTTAAATCTAGATGATGAGGACTGGACATAAATTTGAGACATTCCCTTTAAACAGCTAGTGATGGTCTGGGACAGGGCCATTCAATTCAAAATACTTCACTGGGCTCATTACACCCTGCACGGGCTCCACAGGCATAATCCTAGAATCTCCTTGGTCTGTTGGTGCTGTGATCAGCCACACAGAGAGTTTTTCACATACTTTGGACATGCCCTGAGATCAGCCAATACTGGATGGATATTGTCCATATTAATAATGCTATCACTCAATCCTCGTTCACTCATGCACATAAAATCTGCCTATTGGGTTTGGTCATATAGTCCCTACAACTGCTAAATGGACACTCCTCGGCATTTTGATGTTTTATGCCAGAAAGGCCATAACCATGAGTTGGAACTAGTGTATTCCAACCTAGCATTTTATTGTGATATCTGCCCCTAGAAGTTTACCAAAGTCTGGGCAAGATTGCTGGAAGATGCTTCGATGGCAATAATGCCTGGCCTCTAATTCACTATGGTGACAAGCTATTGTATCACTGGTAGAAGGGCTGTATTTCCTCTTACTGGATATTGAACCATTAATGAGTAACTCTTCTTACTCCTACTATAACCCATACAATAGAATGAGCCAAATTGTCAGAGGATCAACAGACTTCAGCGTCAGTGCTTCCCTGTGCACCTACGGGGTAGATTGGCGCAATGGCGCACACGGGTGCGTGATGTGCCGGGTTTGTGCATACGGGAATTAGCGGGTCCGCGCGCACACAGTACCACGGGTTGGTGCACGCATAACGGGCGTTACGGCACAATGGCTTGTGCGCATGCGCACGGCTATGCGCACCACCCAATTGCTCTGCCAGGCCTATAAAAGGCAACAATGTGCTCTGTGTCTTTGCTGGTTTGTCTTTTCAGCTCCAGTGTTCCTGTGTTCCTGTGTTCCTGTGCCTTGTTTCCTGAGCCTACCTGTTGTGACCCGGATCGTACCTGACTACTCTTGGACCTCTCCTGCAATTTGACCTTTGGCTTGCTTCTCGGATCTCCCTCTCTGTTGTTACTGTGTTTGACCCCCAGCCTTCCTCCTGGTCTTGTCTCTGCCTATTCCCTGTGTTTGACGCTTGGATCTACAGACTGACCTTTTGTGTATGACCTGGCTTGCTCTCGGACTCTGATCTTATCTCCCTGGTGTTTGACCCTCGGCCTCCTGCTGTTAATCACTCCAGGTGTTAGAACCCCAGCCGGGCGTTCTCTTCAATCCAGTTCCAAGACCATTTTGCACGGGTACCACTTCTTCCAGAAGACCTTCTGCATACGTGTCACCTGCTGGCAACCCGTGCCTCTCCGTGCCCTGTACCCACTGTTCCACCCTCAGGGGTACTGTGCACCCAGTTGCAAGGGAAGCCGCTCTCAGCAATTTAGCCCTGGTGAGTACCTGACACACACACACTTTGTCAGTTTTACTTATATGTTTATATAAGGGGAAACTCTTCCCTTAGGTGTAAGTATAAATAGAACACAGCCGATAGCACCAACTGTAAAACAAATAACAACAAATGTGCAGCGCAATATATAGCCAATTACAAACAACACATTTTGTCATTGCAGGCGTCATCAGGGCGGGGCCAGTGGAGGCGATGTGATCACGCAAGCCAAGACCCAGAATTAATCTAGCATGAGGCGAGGATCGGATGCTTTTAATACAGCAATTTAGAACTATGGTGGTTTTGTTCTTTTACCGTGTGAGTATTTTTTGGAATGAGCTGTGTGGGGGAGTTCCTTTGAGAATCCAGGGATATCCCGGCGCTGATGATTATAAAAGTGAGTTTAACCATCCTGTTATTGGTGGTCATACTATCTGGGAAGGTGGATTTGTATACACTGCGGTGTTCTGGTGAAGTGTTTCTTGCTTTTCCAGCTGGTGGAATGATCATCTAGAAGAATTTACTACTCTCATTTTGAGAAAAACACTCTTTGTAGTGCACTATTTGTATACGTAAATGTTCAGAGGACTTTCATGGCCTGGGGTGCGGATCCATCCAATTTCCGAGTCTCGGGCTGGCTAGCCCGAGGCAAAGTAACTGGAAGGAGGATTCAAAGCTGGTCCGGTGCCGTCTCATCTGTGGAGAGGCCCAGCAACTGGAGAAGCAACCAGGGGAGGACTCTTCGGAGAAGGCCATGCTGAAGTCTGGCTTCTCAGAAAGAGTCTGGAGGCTCAGTTGAAAGACACCAAGCGAATCTACACTCATACGGTATCGCTGGACTGGCTGCGAGATACTGGTACCATATGATAGCTCTCTAAATTTACCTACATCCTTCCGTTACAATCAAGTCTGTGGCAGAGACTTTATTCACAACTGTTCTACATCAAGTCTGTGGCAGAGACTTTGTTCAAGTATTCTATATGCAAGTCTGTGGCAGCAGGGCTGGATTAACGTAGGGGCTATTGGAGCTGCAGCTCCAGGCCCCTACCTTAATATAGGCCCAAACACCCAAAAAGGACATGGAAAGCAATGGGTCAACGGGAAGAGATCTCCCCTGACGGGCCCTGCATTCCACATGCACCGCCTGGGCAGAGTGATGGGATTGTTAATGGGAACTGCATGAGCAGTCCTAACAGAAGCCTGAGGCACGCCAATGCAGGGCTCTTACAGAAGTCTGGGGCTTCCATAGTGTTAGGCCTGCACAGCTTCACTCTTTCAGCTCAGAGTGCACACCAATGCATGGCCCTTACAGAAACTTGGCAAGTCAAATGCCAGGCTGCCCTAGTGTTATGCCTGTGCGGCTGCGCACTTTTGAGTTTGGGCGCATGCCAGCACAGGCTCTTGGAAAGCAGAAGGGTGCCCAATAAAAGGCCCACCAAAATCCTCAACACCAAGCACACAATGCTATTAATCTGGCCCTGTGTGGCAGAGGCTTCGCTTTATTCAAACACTCTATCGGCTGTTAGGCCTAGTGAGAGGAGGTCTATCCGGTAGCTGTGAAAATCCAGTTGTGAGTGAAAATTCTCTGAATTTCTATAGTGAGAGACTTCCTATTTTGTACAGTTCCAAGAGTATCTGAATTTCCTACCCAACCCTCTACCCTTCATTAAGAGACTGTTCTGTTTACTTGTTACTAAATAAATATCCTAAAATTGGATCCAGTGTCAGTCTCTGCAGTTCTTTGGGCCATCTACCTCAGGAAACCCCTAGACGCACATGAGGTCAAGAAGGTAACGGTAAGCCCAACAAAATCAGCCGCTCCTTCGGAGGTCAGTGCTACATAGAGAATGCAAACCATTCTCTATTTCAGAAGAAGAGAGGTGTGGCAATGCTGTCATAATCTCCATCTCATCCAGTCAGAGAATGCCTTGCATTTGTGGAGAAAAACACAAGGCGTTCCATGAATGGCACCTGTGCCGAGTGAGGTTGGCACAGGTCCTGGAAGCTAGCTGCAATCACTGTACTAACGGTGCCTTAATGTCACTACATGATACCCAGAAGGTCACAGCAATCACTGTAGTAGGGGCAAAAAACTACAGTGATGCTCTTCTTCCACAGGTATGAAATATGCACGCTTATATTCCTCCAAGCAAGTATTGGTCCAATGTAACTGCAATAAAACCCATACCTGGAATTCAGCCTTAAATGCTAGGCATACTGCAAGTAGAACTGTCTGAAATGTTTTTGTCATATGAACTTACTACAATGAACCAGAAATAAGGCTGACAGTGGGAGTGGCAGGATGATCCAGTCAGGCTCTGCTACATTGAACGGCATGGACAGAAACGATATCCAGAAAGTGAGAATGTTTAGGAAAACAGTGAGGAGAGCATAGTGAAGAACCCAACATTGTCCTTCTGCTCATTCACAGACCAATCAGCAGGCTGGAAGTGACACAGGAAGCTAAACAACTACATTATCTCTAAAGAAGTGTAACTTGTTGATTATAGCCAGTAGATCCCAGTAATGACTAATAGATATCCCAGATGTATGACAATCTATTTGAGATGGTAATGAGGGACCCCTCCTAGCAAATGTATGTAAGCATAGGACACACCCCCCTGCCACGCCCCCTTAAAGGAGAATTAACCCAAAAAACGGTTAATTAAATCCACAAGTGCTTTTTTTTTTACCACACCTATTCCTTTATATTGGCTTTTAAAATGTACAAATGCAGCAATTTGGAAATTGGGTGAAAGGTTTAGCCCTGGGAAACACTTTTTGAAAGATAAAAAGTGCATTTTATGTAGAAGTATATAGATCAGACCAAAATGAGGGACACATGAGGAGGAAAGAGGGAAGGAGGGACAGAGGGACATTGCTCCAAATCAGGGACAGTCCCTTGAAATCAGGGACGGTTGGGAGGTATGCAATTTCACAAGTAAAATGTTCCCCATGAAGGAATTTTATCATTGTATGTATCTGCTTGGCTGCAGCTTTGCTGTAATGCTTCAGTAGTAGTCTTTTCCCCTGTCTTACTCCTGGGATTAATTATAGGGATTAATTATAGGTTCCATTTTGAGCCTCAGATAATTTTATTACGACCACTGTTGGCGTCTGACATAAGACAAACACCATCCTTGTAAGTCTTTTTATGACCACCCAACAGTGGTGTTTTCATAAGAAATATACTTGTTTCTCTGAGTAAATATTAGCTTTGGAAGGGGGTCACTACACAGACAGTGGGCTGTTCATCGTGTTGCTGACTATTTTTGCACTATAACAAACTAGATAGATTAGACTTAAATAACTAGGTGGATAAGACTTAAATAGCTACTGCTGCGAGTCTTAAAATAATACCTTCCTCTGGGAAATGTAACTTTTCAAACAAGAATGCTGATATTCAAAAACTGCAGTCAAATGATTGTGCTACCCTGGGTTTACCACTGTGCCACATGCAAGGACCTTAACTATGCTCACTGGCATTCCAGCTTGCCCTGCCATGGACAATGGGGAAGGCAGTGTAACGTAGAACGTGTAGCAATCAGCCCTGTGCGGTTTGTTTTGTTCCAAATTTAAATTCAGACAAATTTTTCGTTATTCGGATGTAGCTGAATTTCCTGAATGACATTTGTAAGGAATTTAAACTAGACCGAAATATAGAATCAAACTTTCAGGTGAAATTCAAATTTGAATCGTTTTCTAATCTAATTTGAATCATTTTCAAATCTAATTCAAATTTCCGAGCAGAATAAAGTTGAATAGAAAATAAAGGAATAGACCAAAAAATAAAAGAATAGAATATAATAGAGTAAAACAGAACAGAATAGAAAATAAAAGAATAGTTAAAAATAGAATAGAAAAAAAAGGGATAGAATAAAAAAATAAAAGAATAGTAAAAAATAGAATAGAAAAAAAGGGATAGAATAAAATAAATAAATAAAAGAATAGTAAAAAATAGAATAGAAAAAAAGGGATAGAATAAAATAAATAAATAAAAGAATAGTAAAAAATAGAATAGAAAAAAAGGGATAGAATAAAAAAAAGAATAGTAAAAAATAGAAAAGAAAAAAAGGGATAAAAAAAAAAAAGAATAGTAAAAAAAAAGAATAGAAAAAAAGGGCTAGAATAAAAATAAAAGATTAGTGTAAAACAGACCAAAATAGAATAGAAAAGAACAGAATACAAAAGAATAGAAAATAAAGGAATAGAATATAATAAAAAAGAATATAACCATCTTCTGAAATTCAAATTTCAAATAGAATACATTTGAATAGAATTGAAAACAATAGAATAGAAAATAAAAGAATAAAAGCATTTCCCAACATTTGAAAAAAAAATGCAAATTTAAATAGAATAGAAAAGAATAGATTAAAATAGAAAATAAAAGGATAGAATTGACTAGAATAGAAAAAAAACAATAGAATAGAAAGAATATGACCATCCTCTGAAATTTGAATTTCAAATAGAATAAATTAGAATAGGAATGGCATTTCATACTTTCTTTCAATAAACATATTTTAAATAAGAAAAGATTAGAATAGAATAGAAAGAATATAACACTATATCCAAAATTAAAATTTTGAATAGAATACATTCAAATAGAATAGAAAAGAACAGAATATAATAGAACAGAATAGAATAGAAAATAAAATAATAGAATAGAATGGAACAGAAAGAATATAACCATCTTCCAAAATTTGAATTTCGAATAGAATAAATTTGATTTCGAATGGAATTCAATTTGAATGCAATTCAAATGGAATTTATGTTGAATTCAAATAGATTTGAATAAACAAAATGAATTCCGCAAACAAATTAAACAAATTTAATTAAACTAATTTATGTAAATCTAATGGATCTAAACACATCTTTTCATTATATGAGAGGAGAGAACAGAATTGGGACTTTAAATGAAGCACACATCAGTAAGAGAATAAGTCAAGTGACTATAATAAATATTTATTTTGTATAGTCCATGATATGTCATACAAACATTTTGGGCATCAACCTCTAAAATGCTCTGGGCATACAGCCTCCACACAATGAATCATGGATTAATATTTCATAATAATTTACAATCCAAAAAACATTCTCATAAGACACAAAGAACAGTATGCATGTATATACGTTTCTTGCTGTGGTTGAACCCAAAATGGCCAAGAAAACCATGGTAACTAAATAATAATTTTGCCCCCTTGTCACTTCACCACATTAATTTCCAATACATATATTTTATACACAACACATACACAGATCCATATGTGGTCTGTTTCTCATAGATCCCTCACATAGATATCTTCATTTATTCCACAGGCCTTGCACCCTCTACCCACCCTGGGAGTGCCCATGTTGGTGGCTACCTTTCCTGCAGGCTGCCCCGGTGCTTGGTGGCTATGCACTGCGGCTCTTTCTGCAGACCCTGATGCTGTTTTACTGGCCCGCTGATGCAGACGTGAGTTGGACGCATAGCCTTCAAATTAATTATAACCATCAAATTATTTTGTTAATTTTTACTTATTTTATACATTAAAAAATTTCTTTTCTTTTCATACAATTTGTAGAATTATCCCATGATGTATGCTCCTGATGAGTGGTTGGAATACCGCGAAACGCGGAGAGCTTTTAGCCATTATCCTCTATCCCAATCATGGAAAATCAAGATTCATATGATCCTTTCTGATTCATAAATTATTATTTAGGCATTTTTAACCGATTTTTTTATTTATTATTTAGTTATCATGGTTTTCTTGGCCATTTTGGGTTCAACCACAGCAAGAAACGTATATTATTATTATTATTCAGGATTTATATAGCGCCAACAGTTTGCGCAGCGCTTTACAATATGAGGGCAGACAGTACACTTACAATACAAATCAATACAGGAGGGATCACAGGGCCCTGCTCGTTAGAGCTTACAATCTAGAAGGGAGGGTCAAGTTGAAACAAAAGGTAATAACTGTGGAGGATGAGCTGATGGAGAAAATGAAAATACAGTTAGGTGTGGGTGGGGTAGGCTTCTCTGAAGAGAAGGGTTTTCAGGGATCCTCTAAAAGCTAATAAAGTAGGAGATAAGCGGACAGATTGGGGTAGGGCATTCCATAGGATTGGGGAGGCTTTGGAAAAGTCCTGGAGGCGAGTATGGGAGGAGGTGATGAGGGAGCTAGAGAGCAGGAGGTCTTGAGAGGAACGAAGAGGACGAGTAGGTTGGTATTTAGAGGCTAGGCTAGTGATGTAGCTGGGGGCAGAGTTGTGGGTGGCTTTGTATGTAATTGTTAGTATTTTGAATTTAATTCTTTGGCTGAGTGGAAGCCAGTGGAGGGATTGACAGAGAGGAGTAGCAGACACCGAGCGATTGGTAAGGTGGATGAGTCTGGCAGCGGCATTCATAATGGATTGAAGAGGTGATAGACTATGTAGAGGTAAGCCAATGAGAAGGGAGTTGCAGTAGTCGAGGCGAGAGATGACCAGCTAGTGAATTAAGAGCTTTGTTGTCTCATTGGTTAGAAAAGGGAGTATTTTGGAGATGTTGCGGAGGTTGAGGCGGCAGGATTTGGACAGTGATTGGATGTGTTGCTTGAAGGAGAGTTCAGAGTCCAGGACTACACCTAGAACCTTGGCATGAGGGGATGGGCTTATGGTTGTGCCATCAATTTTGACAGTGAGATCAGGGGAAGGGGCATATGGGGGAGGAAAATTTTTAAGTTCGGTTTTGGATAGATTGATTTTGAGGAAGTGATGTGACATCCAGACTGATATATCTGATAGTAAATTAGTGATACGTGAGGAGACAGAGGGAGTGAGCTGAGGGGTAGAGAAATAGATTTGGGTGTCGTCAGCATAGAGGTGGTATTGGAAGCCGTGGGAGGCTATCAGTTGACCCAGGGAGGAGGTATAGATTGAAAATAGGAGTGGTCCAAGAACAGAACCTTGGGGGACCCCAACAGAGAAAGGAAGAGGAGAGAGGAGGAAGTAGAGTTGTAAGAAACGCTAAAGGTGCGGTTGGATAAGTAGTAAGAGAACCATCGTAGAGTATGGTCACGGAGACCAAAGGTGTGGAGTTTTTTGAGAAGGAGGGGGTGGTCAACCGTATCAAAGGCAGCAGAGAGGTCCAGGAGGAGGAGTACAGAATAATGTTGATTGGTTTTGGCCGTTAGTAGATCGTTTGTTAGTTTTAGGAGAGCAGTTTCTGTGGAGTGTTGAGGACGAAATCCAGACTGAAGGGGATCAAGAAGGCTATTATCAACGAGGTGGTCACTCAGTCGGTTGTAGACCAGACGTTCGAGTAGTTTGGATAAAAAGGGGAGCAAGGAGATGGGGTGTAGGTTGTTTGGATTGGAGGGGTCCAGTGAGGGTTTTTTAAGTATGGGTTTGACAAGTGCATGTTTTAGAGAGTTGGGGAAGATGCCAGAAGAGAGGGAGAGATTGAAGATGTGAGTTAGAGAGTGTAGCATAGAGTCAGAGGGTGAACGCAGCATTTGCGAGGGAACAGGATCCAGAGGGCAGGTGATAAGGTGGACATTACCAAGTAGTTTAGCAACTTTGTCTATAGTGGTGGGGTTGAAGGAGGGAAGTAATGATTGTGCCTGTGGGCATGATGTGTAAAGCGTGGAGGGTATCAGAACAGTAAAAATCTCTACGCGAATTGTATCAATCTTCTGTTTGAAGTGATTAGCAATCTCCTGGGCAGTGAGTGAGTTGGCGGGTGGAGGCGGTGGAGGACGAAGTAGAGAGTTGAAAGTAGAGAAGAGTTGACGGGGACAGGATAATAGGTTGCTGATGAGAGTGATAAAATAGTTCTGCTTGGCAGAGAGGAGGCTAGAATTGTAATTTTGGAGGGCAGATTTATATTGGTTGAAATCTCTCTGAGACTTCGTCTTGCGCCACAGGCGCTCATGAGCACGACTAAGTTTTTTCAGACTTCTAGTGGCATCTGTTTGCCAAGGTTGAAGGGGCCGGGGCTTAATTCTGTGTGTAGTGAGGGGGGCCAGTGATTCCAGAGAGGCCAGAAGTGAAGTGTTGTAGACAGAAGTGGCTAGGTTGGTGCAGGATAGGGGTGAGATTTTGTATATACATGTATATACATGCATACTGTTCTTTGTGTCTTATGAGAATGTTTTTTGGATTGTAAATTATTATGAAATATTAGTCCATGATTCATTGTGTGGAGGCTGTATGCCCAGAGCATTTTAGAGGTTGATGCCCAAAATGTTTGTATGACATATCATGGACTATACAAAATAAATATTTATTATAGTCACTTGACTTATTCTCTTACTGATGTGTGCTTCATTTAAAGTGGTTGTAAACCCTTACAAACCACTTTGACCTACAGGTAAGCCTAGATTAAGGCTTACCTGTAGGTCCAAGAAATATCTCCTAAACCTATATGGTTTAGGAGATATTTGCCCGAAAACACATGCGCCGTAGACAGCGGCGCGCAGGCGCACTGAGCGCGGCATTTCCAAGAATGGAGCTGCCGCGCGTGTCGACTCCCGTGCGCATGCGCGGGAGTGACGTCATCGCGGCTTCGCCGAATGACAGCGGCGGAGCTGCGAGACGCCACCAACAAGATGGATGCGGCGGACTACAGGGGACAGCGGCGACTTCACTGGCTCCTGTGTCAGGTAAGTGATACATAATGGGCTACTATGCGATGCATTGTAGTCCATTATGCTTTACCTTTGCAGGGAATGAAAGAGGAAGTAAACTCATCAGGGTTTACTTCCTCTTTAAAGTCCCAATTCTGTTCTCTCCTCTCATATAATATTGATAGGGATGGAGGCAGGCATTCCTTTAGTGCCAGCCTCATTTAAAGTCCCGAAAATCGACTTTCTATTTTCCTTCAATGATTATCACATCTTTTCATTGTGCACATGTCTAATCAGCCCACACCTGTGTACTTCCTGAAGTCTTTCTGAGGTGTTCAAGCCCTCTGTGTTTAGGTGTAAACCCCTGCCATCTGCTGAACAACAGTAGTGAGCACTGTGGCATAGTCACACTTTAGAAGCACACCTGGCTTCAATCAGTGGAGCTTATACTGAGATGGGAGCATGCCGATTGGACGCTGCTGCCTTGGATGACCCGGCAGCCACCTTTAATAAGGGCAGTGCTTATACAAGCACTGACTCCCTACAGTTGGCGCGCATTCAGCATGATGGGTAGGTCGGGGACAGAGCCTCCACTGGTTAGGGACAGCTGGATTAGCTTAGGGACAGGTTCCTGTGGAGGAAGGATTGAGTAGGGACTGTCCATGTGTCTTGAGCCCCGTTACGAGTCTGCTTTCCAGCGGCCTCCTCTGTCAGATGCTTTCTGGTATCTACAGTGTTCACAGATGTCTCTTGCCTGGTTTATTGTAAGTCTTCCGGTCTGGTGTGGCCGTGTCTTCAGATCCTGTTGTACTTCTTCAGCATTATCACACCAATCCACATTACCACATTAACTAGTCTTCGCGTGAGTTCTCTTAACCCGTGGGCAGTGAATCTGGGCCCCACCAACATGCTGATTGTCCTGGCCTCCACATGCACTGACCTAATTTTGGCCCAAGAATGTGTTACTGTTTTCTGGTCTTATTTGAACTATTGGCTGGGAGTGGGAGAGTGGGGCCACTTTCTAATGGCTGGGGATATATTCATGAGGCTTTTTGAGGTGTCTAAAGAGGAGATCAGAACGTGGCCACATCATGTGCAGGTAAAATAACAGACCAAGAGATAAAATTAAAATTCCAATAACTGCTGTATTTTAGTGAATTGACCCTGAAGCAGTGGCCTCCAAACTGTGACCCTCTGCTTGCCTTTATCCGGCCCTCTAGGCACTATTTCTTCCACTGATACGAGAATCTGTTCCTTCTACTAACATCAACGATGAGGCACCATTCCTTGCACTGACACCAATGATGGGATCTTATTCTTCCCACTGACACCAACAATGGGGCACTATTCCTTCCACTGACACCAATGATGGGGCATTATTACCCCCCACTGACACCGATGATGTAGCATTGTTCATCCTACTGACACCAACTATAGGGCACCATTCCTCCCACTAACACCAAAGGATTGGGTACTATTCCTCCCACTAGTAACAATAATGGGGTATGATTCCTCCCATCGACACCAATGATGGGACACTAGTCCTTCCACTGACACCATGGATGAGGCACTATGCCTTCCATTCATACCAATGATGGGTCACTAGTCCTTCCACTGACACCAAGGACGAGGCACTATGCCTTCCACTGATACCAATGATGGGGCACTAGTCCTTCTACTGACACCAAAGATGGGGCACTATTCTCCCCACTAATAACAATGATTGAGTAAGATTGCTCCCATTGACACCAATGACGGGGCACTGACACCTAGGATGAAGCACTATGGCCTCCATTGATACCAATGATGGGGTACTAGTCCTTCCACTGACACCAAAGATGAGGCACTACGCCTTCCAGTGACACCAAGGATAGGGCACAATCCCCCCTCCCACTAATAACAATGATGGAGTATGATTCCTCTCACTGACACCAATGATGGGGCACTATTACTTCCACTGACACCAATGATTGAGCATTATTCCTATAATTGACACCAATGATGGAGCACTATTCCTTCCACTGACACCAATGATGGGCCACTGATTCCCACTAATAGCAATGATGGGGGACTATTCCTCTTCCCGATGACCACAGGCACTATGTATTTTTTTTACTTTCACTGACCACGAAGCCTGAGCCACATTTTACTCCCATTGATGGCGAGACATTTTCTACTTCCACTGACCATTATCCAGCCCCCCCCCCCAAATCTAAAAGACAGTACACTGGCCCTTTGTTTAGAAAGTTTGTAGACCCGTGCCCTAAAGAGAAGATGACTGTCTAGCATCAATATCTAATATAGTTTTGAACAAACTCTCCCTTTATTGTGTCACCACTTAGAAAATATGCATGCATGCACATAGTCCCGAATGAGCTTTTCCTTTAAAAAGAACAGTGTAAGCGTCACTATTTAATATAAATCCTTGCCAACCGGAGTGTTCTATTGATTGCAGTTCCATATTTTACCTCCGTAACCATGGCCGCGGGACCAGTGGACCCAATCGCCGCTGGTGTCCCGCGATCGAGTCACAGAGCTGAAGAAGGAGAGGTCTGTGTAAACAAACCTCTCCCCGTGATTCCTACTGAGCCTGTCACTGATCGTCTGTTCCCTGTTATAGGGAAAGACGATCAGTGACGTCAGATGCCAAGCCACACCCCCTACAGTTTAAAAAAAAACACACACACCTAACCCCTCCCCGCCCCCTAGTGGTTAACTCCTTCACTGCATTTAAATAGCACTGATTGCTATATAAATGACAATGGTCCCAAAAATGTGTCAAAAATGTCCAATGTGTCCGCCATAATGTCGCAGTCACAATAAAAATCGCTGATCACCGCCATTACTAGTAAAAAAATTTTTTTTATAAAAATGCTATAAAACTATCCCCTATTTTGTAAACGCTATAACTTTTGCACAAACGTATCAATAATCGCTAATTTCTTTTTTTTTTTTACCAAAAATATGTAGAAGAATACGTATCGACCTAAACTGAGGAAAAAAAATGTTTTTTATATATTTTTTGGGGATATTTATTATAGCATAAAGTAGAAAATATAGCATTTTTTTCAAAATTGTCGCTCTATTTTTGTTCATAGTGCAAAAAATAAAAACCGCCGAGTTAATCAATTACCACCAAAAGAAAGCTCTATTTTTGGAAAAAAAGGACAACAATTTTGTTTGGGAGCCACGTTGCATGACCACGCAATTGTCAGTTAAAGCGACGCAGTGCCGAATCGCAAAAAGGGGCCTGGTCCTTTGGTCCGGGGCTTAAGTGGTTAAGCTGTACGACTCCTTTAATAGCAGACTTTTCAGAAGTTCCAACCAGGTCAAACTAACCACTTCAGAAAATAATAAAAAACATGCCCTGGTAGATTGCATTTCCATACCTAAGGAGCCTAGAGGTCTAAAAATACCATCAATTTTACCCTGTCTGGAAATAATGCAAAATATGGTGCGTGTTTACTGACTGCATAGGTAAATTGTTACAAAAGAAGCCATTTTCCATGCGAATTATGCGCAGGTGTAGGAATGCTTTTGAAGCTCACGTGTGGGGCCTTTTAGGGCCGGTTTAGGCATATTTTTTTTTTTTTTTTTTATGACATCATACCAAAGACTATTGATACCAATCTCACGATCTCTGAAGGGAAGCAGCGATGCTCTGATTATTAGAATTATTGTTTATCATGAACTTAATTGAAGGAGTTGTTGATTAGAAGATCTCTCCCACCTTGGCTGTGGATTGGTGGCATCTGGATGGAGCGTTGCTTGCTTTAGTGAAAAACTCCATGCTGGCAGTGACCTTTCCACCTCCACCAAAAGAAAAACAGCAGAAGCAGATCCATTTCCACTCCGCTGCTGACTAAGGCTGAACAACGCAAGTCTTGCCTGAACCACAATATTCAAAGAATATCTCCAGCCTTGATTGTTTTGGCGAACGCTCAGGAATTTCCTTCCTCGCCTGAGGGCCTGGAAATTAATACTTGATGTGTTTTTAATTTCTTTTTTTTTCTTAACAAGTAAATGAAGTGTTCTTTTTAACGTGTTTAAAACAAGAAAAATTCCTAAATGTTTGGATCCATCCAAATGCGATGTAAGACATCTTTTGGAAACCAGCAACTGGCAAGACAGATGGTGCTAGAAGACTATTGGCTGTCACAGGGAGGCATCAGCAGTAAATGGTGGGGGCGGCCTGTGCCATTAGGGAATTGGTAGTTGCCTATTCAAGTTTCAAATAAATCCATGTGGGTGTGACCCATAGATTGCTCTGTTGAGAAAGGAAGTACAGTAATTCCTCAGATTGCGAGTAAAGTGTTTAACGATTGCGAGTAACGGATTTAACGAGTATTTCGCAATATGAGCTATTATTTTTTTTAAATCCTGACTCGGTTTGTGAGCAGGATTCAAGCCTCTGCGGTATGCAGTACCGAATTCGGCTAGAGGTGCGGGGGCACCAGTGACATTTGGAGCCGCTTGGATGCACTTGGATGCACTTGGATGCACTCTGAAACATACGGCAACACTCTTTTCCTGAGTGTTTCCCAGTCTCTCCAAGCATTTCCGAGTGCATCTGAGCATCTCCGAACAGTTTACAAGTGTCACCGGCACCCCCCAAACCTCTGGCCACATGTGGTATTGCATACAATAGAAGTCACTGTGGAACAAATTCTCTGAGTTTCCATTGACTTCTATGGGGAAAATCGCTTTGATATACGAGTGCTTTGGATTACAAGCATTCTACTGGAACGAATTATGCTCGTAATCCAAGGTACCACTGTATATAAATAGGGGGAAAGACAGCTATATGGACTAAGAAACACCATATTACCAAAAGTAAAGCATCCCAGCCTTAGTCGGTAGGGTTCAATATTGAGTTTGCCCACCCTTTGCAGCTATAACAGCTTCAACTCTTCTGGGAAGGCTGTCCACAAGGTTTAGGAGTGTGTCTATGGGAATGCTTGACCATTCTTCCAGAAGCGCATTTGTGAGGTCAGGCACTGATGTTGGATGAGAAGGCTTGCAGTCTCCACTCTAATTCATTCCAAAGGTGTTCTATCGGCTCAATCTATGGCCCAAATCGCACTGCACAGACATTGCATGTGATGTGCACAGGAATGTAAGCAGGGGCGGACTGACCATTGGGCCACTCGGGCACTGCCCGAGGGCCCCGTGCCACTAGGGGGCCCCATCAGGGTTGCCAGCCTCAGTAAAACCACTGAAAGTATGTAAAAATCTGTGTTTTTTTTACATCTGTCTCTCCAGTACCTTCTCAGTCAATAGAAACATGTCTGTTTATACTGTGTGTGTGTATACTGTGTGGCTCCATAATGTCTGATTGCCTGGGGACCCCATAATCTCCTATTGCCCGGGGGCCCCATGAGTTGTCAGTCCGCCCCTGAATGTAAGTTGGTGATTGGCAAAGTTGGTGTTCAAACCCCCCAAGAGCCAAAAATCAAATGCAAGGTGTCTTTGCTCTACGGCAGCGCTGCGGTCAGTAGCTGCAGCAAGTGTAACAGATCATAAGGCATACACGCAAGCACATTGTGTTACACCGCTGGGCCAGTCTGTTGGGCTCGGGCTAAGGCTGGCAGATCAATCACCAGGCAGCACACTGAGCACAGCAGGAGCAGACCTGTCCACTGCTCTCTACATACTGTATTCCAATTGGTTTGTAAGGTCCCTTCCCATCTTGGGCTTGGGGGAGGAGCTTTGCCTGGGCCCTGGAGTGCAGAGTGCTTGTACAGTTTTGTGTCAAAGTTAAAGGGGTTGTAAACCCTCAAGGTTTTTCACCTTGATGCATTCTATGCATTAAGGTGAAAAACCTTTTGTAGTGCAGCAGCCCCCCAGAGCCCTCCCTTTTACTTACCTGAACCTGATCTTTCCAGCCATGGGGATGAGCACAAGAGCTCCAGCCGCTGTCTTGGGTCCTCATTGGCTCCCGCTGCTGTCAAGCAAATGCAGTGACATGGGGGCGGGGCCAAGTCCTGCTGTCTGCGTCAATAGACACAGTCGCTGGCCCCGTCACCTGATATGGAGTTAAAGGGGAAGCCATATCCCCAAAAAACGGCATGGGGTCCCCCCCTAGGTCCATATCAGACCCTTATCCGAGCATGCAACCCGGCCGGTCAGGAAAGGGGGTGGGGACGAGCGAGCGGCTCCCCCCCTCCTGAGCCGTACCAGGCCGCGTGCCCTCAACATGGGGGGTGCTTTGGGGAAGGGGGGCCACGTGGACCCCCCACCCCAAAGCACCTTGTCCCCATGTTGATGAGGACAAGGGCATCTTCCCGACAACCCTGGCCATTGGTTGTTGGGTCTGCGGGCGGGGGGCTTATCGGAATCCGGGAGCCCCCTTTAATAAGGGGGCCCCTGGATCCCGGCCCCCCACTCTATGTGAATGAGTATGGGGTACAATGTACCCCTACCCATTCACCTGTGAAAAAAATAAAAAAAAAACACAACACACAAGGGTTAAAATAGTTTATTGCACAGCTCCGGGGGTCTTCTTCCATCTTTGGGGGTCTTCTCGCCAGACTTCTCCGCTATCTTCTGCTAGCTCTTTTACTAGCATAGGAGAACGGCTTTCTTCTTCATCGCCGCCCTCTTCTTCCGACTTTGGGGGTCTTGTCCCCCTCTTCGGTTCTTCTTGCCGGGCCTCCGCGCCTTCTTCTAGCTCTTTTACAAGCGGTGGCCCAGTCTTCTGTCGCTGCTGTCGCCGCCTTCTGTTCTTCTTCTCTTCTTCTGTTCTTCGCCGTAGGGCTTCCCCTTTAACTCCATACCAGGTGACAGGGCCAGCGATGCTTCCTTCGCTGGTCCCGGCTACCTGGAACCGCGCTCAAAATTAACAGACTTTTCTCCGTGCGGGAAAAGTCAGTTCATTTCAAAAGTACGGCGGACTAGCAAACACGCGGCCGTATTGTCCGCCGGACTGCGAGTCCGGCGGACATATTTTGGTGCAAAACTACTTTCTTAGTCCGCCGGACTTTTCCACCGGATTGTTTGATCGTGTGTACGCGGCATAAGGAAAAGTCAGTGAATTCCTGGCTGGTAATTTTTAATTAATGGAGAATTAACATTCATGAAATCTAGAAATGCAGTGCACATTTTCTTCTTCTTTAATGGGATAATAATGAAGCTGCTTTGCTGGTGATACTGATGGAGTTATTACAAACTTATTTTCAAGGGCTATTTTTTTCTAGTGATATCAAGAATAATATTATTATGTTTTTTTTTTAAAGTTACCACAACACCATTATCCTGTAGTTTTTAAGATCGTCCCTTGTTAATTTTACATTGTATTTTTTTAAATGTAACTGCCTACTCCCAAACTGTCATTTGAAGTAAAACACATAGCCAAGTATTATTTTACACAATTTTTTTATTGTGCATTAAAAAAAGAAAACAAATAAAATAGACATGCTATCTACCAATATAATTTAACCAAAAAGTACATTCTATGCATCCAAAAATATAGAAAATATACAGAATCAAATCATTATTAAACCTAAAAATTAAATAAAAGCCTCATGCATGTGTCCTGCTTCTTAATATAGGGGGTCACCAGTGCCAAGAGTTGGTGAAAGCAGGGGTCCGCCATCCAGAGATAATTCTGAAAATCATCCGGATTATTCTCCTGGAGCTCCCACAACAAAGGCATATGACATAATTGTTCACGATTAATAAACCAACCAATTTTTGTTCCAAGAAATCCTCCTCCTCATGTTCCTGGACTGGACTTGGGTCAAAGCAATAACTCCAAGGCCAATAATAAATAGCAAGTTATCTCCTCCAATTCCAACATGGCTGTTTGAGGGACGGCCATTCAGAAACGAACTGAAAAGCACAAAATGAAAAGCGAGAATCAACACTCACCAAACTTTTACTAACACGAAATTAGCAGAAGGAGCCCAAAGGGTGGTGCTAAAGAGCTGAAAAACCACGTAGTGTCACTTTGTTCATGTTTGTTGACCAACTGTGTACCTTTTTGTATGCAAGACAAGTTGCTGGCCAATGCCCGTCAGACAAAAGTCACAGGTTTTAACTCCAGAAAATCCGATCTTGTGTACGAGGCTTAATTCTCAGTATCTGTTCTTATTCTGTATGTATGGACTCTGCACAGTACCCCTTCTCTTGTCCTGTATGTTGGGTTAACAAAACATCAGTAAATGCTTTCCACAAGATGGTGCCCTTTCTAACTGCCTAGTAAGATTGGCTATTACAGTGCACCAACCTGAGGTTGGTAGTGCATTTTTTTTTTAAGTTAGAAAAGTCAGTCAGAGCTCTGTCTGACACAAAATGGTGCATTTTGCACCAGTATAGCCAACCTCACTGAGGAGGTGCAAAGGGCACCATGTCCTTGTAGGTATGCAGTGCACTTACTTTGCACCTATTCAGTTTGGACACTAATGCCCTGTAGGATTTTACGACAACAAAACCATGTTTTTTTTCCAAAGCATGTTGGCTCAAACTTGTCTTGCAAACACACGGTCACACAAATGTTGTCGGAAATTTTGAACGTCAAGAACGTGGTGCTGTAGAACACGTACGACGAGCCGAGAAAAATTAAGTTCAATAGCCAGTGTGGCTCTTCTGCTTCTGCAAAACAAGTTTTGTTGTCTGAAAATTTGAGAACCTACTCTCAAACATTTGTTGGTAGAAATTCCGACAACAAATGCTCTATGGAGTATACACACAGTCGGATTTTCCGACAACAAGCTCACATCCAGCATTTGTTGTTGGAAAATCCTATCGTGTGTACAGGGCATAAGAAGGAAAAAACTGAAATTGCGTTTGATTTTCTAGAGGACCTGAGAAAATAGAATTAACCACCTCAGCCCCGGACCATTTTGCTGGTCAAAGACCAGACCACTTTTTGCGATTCGGCACTGCGTCGCTTTAACTGACAATTGTGCGGTCATGCGACGTGGCTCCCAAACAAAATTGGCGTCCTTTTTTTCCCACAAATAGAGCTTTCTTTTGGTGGTATTTGATCACCTCTGCAGTTTTTATTTTTTGTGCTATAAACAAAAATAGAGTGACAATTTTGAAAAAAACGCATTATTTTTTACTTTTTGTTATAATAAATATCCCCCAAAAATATATAAAAAAAACATTATTTTCCCTCAGTTTAGGCCGATACATATTCTTCTACATATTTTTGGTAAAAAATCGCAATAAGCGATTATTGATTGATTTGCGCAAAAGTTATAGCGTTTACAAAATAGGGGATAGTTTTATGGCATTTTTATTAATAATTTTTTTTTTACTAGTAATGGCGGCGATCAGTGATTTTTATTGTGACTGCGACATTATGGCGGACACATCGGACATTTTTGACACATTTTGGGGACCATTGTCATTTATACAGCAATCACTGCTATATAAATGCAGTGATCCCTGTGTAAATGACACTGGCAGTGAAGGGGTTAACCAGTGGGTGGCAGTGTAGGGGTTAAGTGTTCCTAGGGGTGTGTTACTAACTGTGGGGGGCTGGGCTTTCATTTAGTGAACACTGATCTCTGCTCCAATCACATGGAGCAGAGATCAGTGTCACTAGTTGCTAGGCAGAATGGGGAAATGCTGTTTACAACGGCATTTCTCCATTCAGCCGCCCGTGAGATGATCGCGGGTATGGCTGCGGCGATCGAGTCCGCGGGACCCGCAACCGGACTCACGGGGGTCCTGACCGGCGCGCTCGCAATGGCAGGGCGGCATTAAAGATTGGACGTACCTGTATGCCAATATGCCTGGCCGTGCCATTCTGCCGATGTACATCGGCGTGCGCCGGTTTATATGCAAGTTATTGTCATAAAAAGTGTTTGGGGACCCGGGTCCTGCCAGGACATTGATACATGTCCCAAAGGGCCTGGTAATGGACTGCGGGGGAACCCATGCCATTTTTTTCAATGAGTTATCTATATTGCCGAAACCAGAGCCACGATCAGTTTTAAATTACTTTTTTCCTTTAGGAATGTAATTTTTCTGTGGTACTATTCTAAAAACGGGAAAACTGCAACACTTTACAGGCATACTAAGGACACCCCTCAGGCATGATGTTTAAAGGAATATTTCATTTTTATTGCTTCACTTTAAGCATTATTAAAATCTCTGCTCTCGAAAAAATGGCCATTTTTAAAACTTTTTTGTATTGATACATGTCCCCTGTGGCAGGACCCGGGTCCCCAAACACTTTTTTATGACAATAACTTGCATATAAGCCTTTAAAATTAGCACTTTTGTTTTTTCATGTTAGTGTCCCATAGACTTTAATGGTGTTCCACAGATTTTGAATTTGCAGCGAATACCACATATTGTTCGTTGTTCGCTGAATGTCCAAACAACCAAAGCTCGGCCCGAACTTATGCTTGGGCCAAACCGATTGCCCATCCCTACAGTAGAGTCACGTCTGACAATTTCTCAGACACATGGGATAATGGTAGCTGAAAATTTGTGTCATGGAGGGAGCTTAGGTGGAGATTAGCAGGGGGCTTGTCTTGTCAGAATACAGCTCTGCACGTTCCTTAATTTCTCTGTGAAGGGGGGGGGTCACTTATCTCCAGTTAGCTCATACACAGTATCCTCATCCACCCCTATGTGCCGCTGAAAAAGAAAGAAAGATTTTTAACATGATCTGCCCCTTCTAAAGGGTCTAGGAAGATGAAAACAGCAGATACACATGTAAAACTTATGTAGGGAGATTTGTTTCATCCCTGTGTATCATCTGAGGCTGTTCATTTCACTTGGTATAGGAGTAGGTCTACATCCACTCATGTATTGCTTATTAGGGGCAACATCTCCTGCCCTGCCCACAAGTGCTCAGGTCCTATGTATGTTAGGTTTGTCTATGCATACTCTGCATTTGTCTGTGTTTATGTGGAGTCTTTTGTAAAAGCTTCTTTTATTCTTTTAACCACTTCAGCCCCGAACCATTTTGCTGGTCAAAGAGCAGACTACTTTTTGCGATTTTGCGATTCGGCACTGCGTCGTTTTAACTGACAATTGCGCGGTCATGCGTGGCTCCCAAACAAAATTGATGTCCTTTTTTTCCCACAAATAGAGCTTTCTTTTGGTGATATTTGATCACCCCTGCGGTTTTTATTTTTTGCGCTATAAACAAAAATAGAGCGACAATTTTGAAAAAAACACATTATTTTTTACTTTTTGTTATAATAAATATCCCCCAAAAATATATAAAAAAACATTTTTTTCCCTCAGTTTAGGCCGATACGTATTCTTCTACATATTTTTGGTAAAAAAAATCACAATAAGCGATTATTGATTGGTTTGCGCAAAAGTTACAGCATTTACAAAATAGGGGATAGTTTTATGGCATTTTTATTAATAATTTTTTTTTTTACTAGTAATGGCGGCGATCAGCAATTTTTATTGTGACTGCGACATTATGGCGGACACATTGGACATTTTTGACACAATTTTGGGACCATTGTCATTTATACAGCAATCACTGCTATATAAATTCATGATTCCTGTGTAAATGACACTGGCAGTGAAGGGGTTAAGTGTTCCTAGGGGTGTGTTACTAACTGTTGGGGGCTGGGCTTTAATTTAGTGAACACATGGAGCAGAGATCAGCGTCATTAGTTGCTAGGCAGAACGGGGAGATGCTGTTTACAACGGCATTTCCTCATTCAGCCGCCCCGTGAGATGAACGTGGGTATGCCCGCGGCGATCGAGTCCGCAGGACCCACGACCGGACTCACGGGGGTCCCGACCAGCACGCGAATGGGCCGCCGGCGGCGCGCTCGCGATGGCAGGGCAGCAAATTTAAAGGGACATACAGGTATGCCCATTTGCCTGCCCGAGCCATTCTGCCGACGTACTTCGGCGTGCGCTGGTCGGGAACCAGTTAATAAAGTTTATTGCTCCAGCTCTTTCCAGACTGTGTAAAGGATTGATCTCCAGCCTAACAGAGTCTACACAATCCAGGCAGAGAGCATATTTGCAGGACAGAGACTGCAGTGCAATTTATTTTGCTCTGCACATTTTTTAACCAAATCCCACCCGGCCTATAGCAGAATGACGGTTTGGCGGGGTATCAATTATCCTGATCGGGTGTCATATGACATCCAGCAGGATAAGTCGCTCGTCCGTGCCCCCGGGGCATGCAGAGCGGCGATCGGTGGTGCGGTGTGTCTCTGTGACACATCACATCTCCGATCACAGTAAAAAGCCCAAGACGTAGGCTCTTTACCACGTGATCAGCTGTGACCAATCACAGCAGTACCCGGAAATGCCAATAATCGGTTTCTTCAGCTGGCGCTGACAAGGCACGAATAGAAGAGAGCCGATCAGCCGCTCTACTGACAGGGGAGTCTACTCTGATATTCAACGCATTGATTATCATCGCAGCCCCCATCAAAGGTGCCCACAACTGATGCCAATCCATACCTATCAGACACCAACCAGTGCAAATAAAAATGCCAATCAGTGCACATTACAGATACCAATCAGTACCAATCACAAATGCCAATCAGTGCCCATCAATAATGCCTTTGAGTGCCCATCACAGATGCCAATCAATGCCCATCAGTAATGCCTGCCATTGCTGCCTATCAGTGTCATCTATCAGTGCCCATTAGTGTCCATCAGTGCTTCCTATCAGTGCCCATCAGTGTCCATCAGTTCCACCTATCAGTGCCCATTAGTGCTGCATATCAGTGCTGCCTATTAGTGCCCATCAGTGCTACTTATCAGCGCTGCCTATCTGTGTTGCATATCAGTGCCTCCTCATCAGTGCCACCATATCAGTGCCATCCCATCAGTGCCCATCAGTGCCATCTCATCAGTGCCTGTCAGTGAAGGAAAAAATTTACTTATTTACAAAATGTTATAATAGACACTAAGAAAATCTTCTTTTTTTTTTTGTAAAATGTTGGTCTTTTTTAATTTGTTTAGCAAATTAATAAATAAAAATCCCAGGGTGATCAAATACCAAACAAAAGCTCCACTTGTGGGGAAAAAAAAGATAAAAATTTAATAGGGGTTCAGTGTAGCATGACCACGCAATTGTCATTGAAAGTGGTACAGCGCTGAAATCTGAAAACTGGTCTGGGCAGGAAGGGGATGAAAGTGCCCGTATTGAAGTGGTGAAACATCTTTGAAGATTTGGCATCACAGATCTTAGCGCCAGCAGCTTTTTACAGATACTTCTGAGTGCAGAGTTTCCCCTCATATACCAAGTTTTGTTCACTGACATCATTAATTATTTTTACCCCCTACTAGGCACCATTGTTCCTTCCCGCCGCTCTGAGTACTACTGTAACCCCCCCCCCCCTTCCCCACAGGACACTACTGATTCCCGTAACCCACACTAGCACAATTGTTCCCCACACTGGCCACTATTTTTCTGTTTACAAACGATGCAACTATTTTTTCAACACCCCCCAAGTGTTTATTATTTCTCGCCCACCTTCCACTGGCAACTAAGGCTGGGCATACACACTCAATTTTCTTGCACAATTTTCCTTTAGATTTACCAAAAACTATATAATATAAGGTCAAAACAAAACAACTTTCAATTGTATCCAGTTACACAGGCCTTTGCACTACTAAATCTAAAGGAAAGGCACTTTTGTTTCTTCCACCCTTCGTCGAGCACTATTGTTCCCCCCACCCTCTGCTGGGCAACACTGTTCTTCTTACCTCGACCGGGGACTAGTGTTCCCTCAAGCCACTCTGGGCATTGTTGTTCTCCCCACCGGAAACCTTTGTCCCTTCCACAGAGCATTATTGTTCCCACCCACCTCCGAATAGGCAGTATTGTCCTCCTTGTTAAGCTTTACTGTTCCGTCCACCAACTTCCTAGTATCAATGTCCCCTGTGACCCTCTCTGAGAATCAATGTTGCCCCTTCACATTCCACTGACCTCAAATGTCGCTACACCACACTTGACTGGCACCAATACCCCGCCCTCCCCCTACTGACCTCTGACGTCAGTGTATTCTTCCCTTCATGGCCACTTTAAGTGCAACTAAACTGTACCTGAACACCACAAACTAAAGATGCTATTGAATTAAATTTTAATATTCAAGGCCAACTCAACTCAAACCCATCAATCCATATCTCCATGCTTTAGTTTGCTGAGAAATCACTGTGACAGACACCCCCTAGCATTTCTAGCATTACAGACCCACCCAATTTTCTGTCATCGGGTGCTGAACTGTTTTTCCAATACCCAGCGCCAGTATCAAGCCTTTGACTAGCACAGTGCCCATAAAGAAAAGTGGGGAAATCTGTCCATACTTCTTGTTTCTGGTCATGTGATGCTGATCTGGGGTCTGAATTAAAGTTTAACAGGGGTTGATCTAAAGAGAAATGTAAAGGGGGTGCTAATCTGGGGTTTGAAAAGAAGTTGAATCTCCTTACTAGGGTGAGTGGATGTACCTGTACTCTTGTTAGCATGCCCACAAAGTGCCTGCTCCCACTCTCATTAGACAATGGAGAACAATGGAGAACATTGACTAAAGGCACAGAGACAATTGGGATGGCTCTGTGCCATGGGATAGAGGTGCGATGACAATCACAGTGATCACCAATGGTGACAGGTACTTGGGTACTCTGATGGGCTGGTGACAGGTACTCGAGTACTCTAATGGGCTGGTGACAGGTAGTCGGTTACTCTGATGGCCTGGTGGCAGGTACTAGGGTACTTTGATGGCCTGGTGACAGGTACTCAGGTATTGGGCTAGAGCTAGGTACTCAGGTACTCTGATGGGCTGGTGACTGGTATTCAGGTACTATGAAGGGCGGTGCCAGGTACTCAGGTACTCGCTACTCATATGGACTGTGACAGGTACTCAGGTACTCATCTGGACTGTGGCAGGTACTCGGGTACTCTGATGGACTGTGACAGGTACTCGGGTATACCCAGATGGACTGTGACGGGTACTCTGGTACTCTGATGGACTGTGACAGGTACTCGGGTATTCTGATGGACTGTAACAGGTACTCGGGTACTCTGATGGACTGTGACAGGTACTCGGGTACTCTGATGGACTGTGACAGGTACTCGGGTACTCTGATGGACTGTGACAGGTACTCGGGTACTCTGATGGACTGTGACAGGTACTCGGGTACTCTGATGGATTCTGACAGGTACTAGGGCACTCTGATGGACTGACAGGTACTCGGGTACTCAGATGGACTGTCACGTACCTGGTGGACGAGCCTGGAGTGCAGGGAGCGGCCCCTCGTAGCCCCTGGCTCAAGAACCCCTGGAGGTGGAGACAGAGATTCGAAAGTTCAGGGGGCACAAGTGCCTGGCAGGTGTTGGTAGGTCCGGACGACAACAGCAACACGGATGGCAGTCGGCAGGAGACAGCAGGAGCAGACTGATGGACTGGCAAGGTGGTGGTTGTCAGTGGAGACAGCGGACACTGGCAGGTCAAGACAGGAACAGCAGGCACAAGCAGATCCGGATGGATCAGTAGGCAGCAGAGTAGTCAGGTACAGGCAGGGTCGGCAGCAGGCGGGCAACACAGTACAAGGGCAGAGGCAGAGACGTGGTCAGGCAGGCAGGTAGTCGGTGGCAGGCAGCAGGCAAACGTGGTCAAGAACAAGCCGGGTCACAGGAATCAAACTAGCAGGTAACAGGTAAACAGAATCTCAGAACACGCTGTAGACTGGACAGCGAGGGGAGAGTGGAAACCGAGTCCTTAAGAAGCCTTTAGGGCGCCAAACCGGTCGCACGACGGGTCTGCGTGCCCCCGTAGGAGGTCGTGCGCCCGTTCGTGACCCCGCGCTCGTTTGCCACGTCGCGCACCCGCGTGCGCCCGGTCGTACCGGGACGTAACCGTGTGCGTCCGTTCGCGTTGGCCCGCGCTAAAGGAGAACGACGGGTTCTCAACATGGGACCTCTGTGAGTAGATCTCCTAGGAACGATCGGGATGCCAGGACGGTCGTGACATTGCCCCCCCCCAAGGGGCAGCCTCCGGATGCCCAGTTGTGCCATCCTACCCGGGTGGGATCTCTTGAAAGCAGAAATTAGTCTCTTCGCGTGGATATTGGATTCTGGTTCCCAAGAGTTCTCTTCGGGCCCGTACCCCTTCCATTTAACCAGGAATTGGACCTGGTTCCGCCTCTTCCTGCAATCAAGTAAGGATTCCACCTCGAATTTGATTTCCCCATCGACCATCACAGGCTCTGGAGGATTGGTAACTCGATCAGAAAAAGAATCTGGAACTGCAGGCTTAAGTAGCGATGCGTGGAAAACAGGGTGAATCCGAAAAGATTCCGGAAGCTTTAGCTCGAATGCCACACTATTCAGCTTTCTTACGATTGGGAAGGGGCCCACAAATTTCGGTCCCAATTTCTTGGATGGGCAGGATAGTTTGAGGTTCAGGGTGGACAGCCAGGCCAGATCCCCGACCTTGAGGTCCAGTTCCCCCCTTCTCTTCTTATCGAATACCTCTTTATTATATTCTTGCGACTTGGTCAAGGTTTCTTGCAAAAGTTTGTTATTTGTCTCGAAGAAGTTGAGATTCTCCTGCACCGCTGGAACTGGGCACTCGGGGAGGTCGCCAGACAGAAACAGTGGGTGAAAGCCAAAATTCGCAAAAAATGGAGATTGCTTGGTGGCAGAGTGCATTGAATTATTGTAGGCGAATTCGGCCAAAGGAAGAAGCGGAGCCCAGTCGTCTTGGGAGAACGACGAGAAGCAGCGTAGATACTGCTCCAACGTCTGGTTCATCCTCTCGGTCTGGCCGTTGGTCTGGGGGTGATATGCGGAAGACAAGCGGAGGTCAATTTTCAGCGCACCGCAGAGTGCTCTCCAGAATCTTGAAGTGAATTGCACCCCCCTGTCGGAGGTGATGTTAGCGGGGACGCCATGGAGTCTCACGATCTCTCTGATGAAGGTCCTGGCTGTCTCTGTGGCTGAAGGGGTGCCTCTCATGGGTAGGAAGTGGGCCATTTTGGTAAGCCTATCCACCACGACAAAAATCGTAGAGTATTCTTCTGAAGGGGGTAACTCGACGATGAAATCCATGGAGATCATCCTCCATGGTCTGTCAGGAACGGGCAGTGGCTTCAGTAAACCCCAGGCTCTTGACTTACTGTTCTTGTTTCGGATGCAGACGATACAGGCCTCAACGTATCTCCTGCAGTCATCCTTCATTCGAGGCCACCAGAACGAGCGTCGGAGTAGCTCCAAGGTCTTGTATACCCCGAAATGGCCGGCCAATAGGTGGTCGTGACAAGCGGCCAGAACCGAAGTCCGTGCTTCCTGGGGGATGAAGATCCTGCCTTCGTACCAAAGAAGGTCGTTGCTAGAAGTCAATGGGAAGCCAGGTGGAGGAGTAGTGCCCATGGAGGCCTGCTTAACTTGAGATATTAGATCCCCTTGGAGCAGGAGGAAGCTTCCCGCGGAGAGAATGGTATCTGAAGACGGGGGGTTCTCTGGTTGGCTGAACATGCGCGACAAGGCGTCGGGCTTGACGTTCTTGGATCCTGGACGATAGGTAATATGTAGCGAGAACCTGGAGAAGAACCTGGAGAAGAAGAGCGCCCAACCTTTTTGCTGATTTGAGGTATTCTAGGTTCTTATGGTCTGTATAAACCAGGATCGGGTGGGTGGCGCCCTCAAGGAGGTAGCGCCATTCCTCGAGTGCTGCCTTTATCGCCAACAGCTCACGATCACCGACATCGTAATTCTTCTCTGCGTCGGACAATTTACGGGAGAAAAAGGCGACCGGGTGTAGCAAAGACTTAGGCCCTTGTCTCTGGGAGAGCACCGCCCCTACCGCTATTTCAGAAGCGTCCACTTGCAGGATGTATGGTAGCGCGGAGTCAGGATGCTTTAGGACTGACGCCGAGACAAACTGGTCCTTCAGAGTCTTGAAAGCCTCCTGCGCTTCGGTGGTCCAATGGAACTTCTGACCCTGTTTGGTCAAACCGGTGATAGGGGAGATGATCGAGGAGAATCCTCTGATAAACTTACGATAAAAATTGGCGAACCCCACGAACCGCTGAACTCCCTTCTTATCGGATGGGGCAGGCCAGTCTTGAATAGCAGAGACCTTCTGGGGATCCATCTCCACCCCCTTTATGGAAATAACCAGACCCAGGAACTGGATGCTCTGTCTTTCAAAGATACATTTTTCAGGCTTGGCGTACAGGCCATGAAGTCGGAGACGAGCCAGGACATTCTTGACGTGTTCTCGGTGGTCGGCTAGAGTGGAGGAAAAGATTAGAATGTCATCAAGGTAGATTATTACGAATAAATCAAGGTAGTCTCTAAAAATGTCATTGACAAAGTGTTGGAATGTGGCTGGGGCATTACACAATCCAAACGGCATTACACGGTATTCGAAGTGCCCGAAGCGGGTACGGAAGGCAGTTTTCCACTCGTCACCCCTCCGGATGCGGACAAGATTATAGGCACCCCGGAGGTCCAGCTTGGAGAAGACTTTAGCAGAACCAAGTCTCTGAAAAAGTTCAGGTACCAGTGGCAGGGGGTAGCGATTCTTTATAGTAATTTTATTCAATGCCCGGTAGTCCACACACGGGCGAAGGGAATGGTCCTTCTTCTCGACAAAGAAGATTCCTGCGCCTGCCGGGGAGGTGGAAGGTCTGATGAATCCCTTCTCTAGGTTGTCATCTAAGTAGGACCTCAGGGTACCCAGCTCGGACTCAGATAGGGGGAAGATTCTTCCGAAGGGAATCTCTGCCCCGGGTAGTAATTCAATCGGGCAATCGTATGGCCTGTGGGGTGGTAGAGTTTCAGCCCCTTTTTTACTAAATACATCCAGGAAATCGTGGTAGTCCTTGGGTACAGCTTGTCGGGTCTCAGGGTCTGTTTCCAAACAGAGGAGGGCAGAAGAGTCTCTATCATCAACAGGGCAGCAATGTTGACGGCAATAGTCCGAAGTAAACTCAATCTTTCCAGTGGCCCAATTGATGTTTGGATTGTGCGCTCTCAACCAAGGCATGCCTAGGATGATGGGAAATAGTGGTGACTTAATAACATCTAGGCATAGGAATTCCTGGTGGGTCCCGGCAATGATAGCAGATAAAGGGGTGGTCTTCTGGGTCACTGGTCCGGATTCAAGGGTAGAACCATCGGCCAAAAATACTGAAAGTCCCTTCTCTCTGGGCCGAAGGGGGATCTTGTTCTTTAGAGCGAAGGTCGTATCCACAAAGCCACTACACGCCCCAGAATCAATAACTGCGTGAGTCCGGACAGTCCTTTCTGGAAGCTGTAAAAGAACAGGGACAGCCAGGTGAGTAGTGTTGTTAGGTAGCACAGGCGAAGGAACAGATGGAATGAAAAGGCACTTACGCATCTTTGCTGGGCAAGTGCGAACAAAATGTCCTGAACCTCCCCAGTAAAGGCAGAGGTTCCCAACCCGACGTCGTTGCCGCTCTTCTGGTGTCAGAGAGGGACGGAGTAGGCCCAGCTGCATGGGTTCCGGCTGATCCGGTGTAGCTGTGGCAGGGGCAGGTGGAGCCGCATGACTTGAGCTGGGTACACGTGGCAACATCCAGATGGGGCGTGTGGCTGTGGAAGAGCGCTCCTGGCGACGCTCCCTTAGACGTCTGTCGATCTGGACCGAAATGTCTATGAGGGCCTCCAGGGTCTCTGGGGTGCCTATGCGTGCCAATTCATCCTTCAGCGGTTCAGATAGGCCCAAACGGAACTGGTACCGGAGGGCTGCATCGTTCCATTCTGTGTCGGAACTCCAGCGTCGGAATTCCGACACGTAATCTTCCACAGGCCTGCGACCTTGTTGTAGGGCGTGTAGGGCAGCCTCTGCAGTCGCAGCAAGTTGAGGATCTTCGTAAAGTCTTGACATTGCCAGGAAAAAGGTGTCTAGAGTATCTAAAGATGGATCCTTTCGCTCCAAAAGGCGGTGTGCCCAGGCCTGTGGTTCGTCCGTCAATAGGGAGATGACGAACCCCACCTTGGTCGCCTCGAGAGAGAAGGTTCTTGGTTGCAAAGCGAAAAAGAGTTGCGGAAGGCTCTAAATTTGTTCCGGTTGCCCGAAAACCGTTCCGGGGTAGGGACCCTGGGCTCGGGTGGCATCATCACCACTGATGGTGGGGCATGGTACCCAGAAGCAGCCGGCGGGGTCGCGGACAGGGCTTGAACCTGTTCCTCCAGTCGGCCATAACCTTCCTGCAGACTCTTCACCGCCTGGGTCAGGCCGGCAAGATGGCGGCAGAGCTCGTCCATAGGGGAGGCTCCCTGCGTAGGCTCGGACATGGCTGTCCAGTACTGTCACGTACCTGGTGGACGAGCCTGGAGTGCAGGGAGCGGCCCCTCGTAGCCCCTGGCTCAAGAACCCCTGGAGGTGGAGACAGAGATTCGAAAGTTCAGGGGGCACAAGTGCCTGGCAGGTGTTGGTAGGTCCGGACGACAACAGCAACACGGATGACAGTCGGCAGGAGACAGCAGGAGCAGACTGATGGACTGGCAAGGTGGTGGTTGTCAGTGGAGACAGCGGACACTGGCAGGTCAAGACAGGAACAGCAGGCACAAGCAGATCCGGATGGATCAGTAGGCAGCAGAGTAGTCAGGTACAGGCAGGGTCGGCAGCAGGCGGGCAACACAGTACAAGGGCAGAGGCAGAGACGTGGTCAGGCAGGCAGGTAGTCGGTGGCAGGCAGCAGGCAAACGTGGTCAAGAACAAGCCGGGTCACAGGAATCAAACTAGCAGGTAACAGGTAAACAGAATCTCAGAACACGCTGTAGACTGGACAGCGAGGGGAGAGTGGAAACCGAGTCCTTAAGAAGCCTTTAGGGCGCCAAACCGGTCGCACGACGGGTCTGCGTGCCCCCGTAGGAGGTCGTGCGCCCGTTCGTGACCCCGCGCTCGTTTGCCACGTCGCGCACCCGCGTGCGCCCGGTCGTACCGGGACGTAACCGTGTGCGTCCGTTCGCGTTGGCCCGCGCTAAAGGAGAACGACGGGTTCTCAACATGGGACCTCTGTGAGTAGATCTCCTAGGAACGATCGGGATGCCAGGACAGTCGTGACATGGACTGTGACAGATACTCAGATGAACTGTGACAGATACTTTGATGGGTGGTGACAGGTACTTTGATGGGTGGTGACAGGTCCTCTTTATTGGGGGGGGGCAATCAGTGTGATTGGTGTAGACTGTATGCGGTAACAAGATGTTACCGCAATCTCCTCACACACGATCGGTGTGTCACACTTGCTATACAGTCTTTCCCGGCGGGCAAAGCCCCAGGCCCCAATGGCTTGCCCATTGAATTCTATAGAGCTCACACTGAATTGCTTGCTCCAAGACTGTCCAAGTTGTTCAAATCCTGTTTACAAGCAGGCTCTTTATGCCCCTCCATGAAGGAAGCCCATATTATCCTAATACCTAAGCCCAATAAGGATCCCAAGCTGTGCGCCTCATACAGACCAATTGCACTTCTCAATTGTGTTCTGAAGATCCTTACCAAGTTGCTAGCCATCAGACTAAACAAAGTTATAAAATCCCTTGTAGACCCGAATCAAACAGGCTTTATGCCAGGTATGTCCACAGATACCAACATACTTAGATTATTCTCGATGAACCCCACACAAATCAGGGTACCAGAACGATTGCCACCCTAGACATGGAAAATACTGTGGAATGGGCATATTTATAGGTGGTGATGAGGAGGATGAGATTCCCACTAAAATCTATTGACTGGGTACGTGCGCTCTATACTGGTCCCCTGGCAAACATAAGGCTTAATGGCTTGCTATCTGCCTCGTTTCCCATGCAGAGGGGTACCAGGCAGGGATGCCCTCTCTCCCGGCCCTCTTCGCCCTGGCCATGGAACCCATTGCTGAAGCCCTCAGAATTTCACAAGAGATTCGCAGCCTTAGGGTGGGGTGGCTGGAGGAGAGGGTGGCTCTCTATGCCGATGACATACTGCTTTTCTTGAATGATGCCGGAGCCTCTCTGCAGGGTGCCCTTAGAATTATGAACACCTTCTCAGCCTTCACGGGTTTACGGTTGAATTGGCACAAATCCCAGCTGTTTGTGGTGGACAAAAAGGCTAGATCTTCCTCACCCCCCTTTCTCCCACTGCAGTGGGTCGACAACTTTACCTATCTGGGAATTGTGATATTGAGACATAGTAGGGACTTTGTGAAACTCAACCTGGATCCTGTGTTTGCTAGGGTTAAGACTGGACTGAAGGCATGGCGAAATCTACCCCTCTCACTAATTGGACATATTAACCTCCTTAAAATGAAGGTCCTCGCCAAATTCATGTATATTTTTAGAAACTGTCCTCAGTGACTTTCAAAAAATTTTTTAACTCCATTAAACAACTTTTGACTTCCTTTATCTGGGGATCAAAACTACACAGATACAAATATACCACTTTGACTAGGCTTGAAGATAATGAGTGAAGCTCTGCAGACGAACCAGCTGAACTCTCTCTCTCCACATACAGCATTGTGGCTGAATCCCAATCTCCCGCATTTCTACACCATCCCAGACCCACAGGCTTGAGCCAAAGACAAAATTGTGAAGCTGAAACATATCACTAACCCTGAATTGTCTTCTTTCAGTACTCTGCAATGAAAATGTAATGTACCCGCACATGCACATTTTAGATACCTCCAGATTACTCATGCCTTCAGGTGCTAATTTCTAGGCCAACAGGTAACTTTATCATACTCAGAATTAGAATCTACCCTACAAGTGAAGGACTCGGGAAAGCCCACGTCTCAACTTTATGGCTACCTACTCATGGCTACTAGTCCTGAGCTGTCCTCCCTCCGCAGGAAATGGGTGCGGGACATCCCGGAACTGGATGAAGATGACTGGAGTGAGATTTGGGATTTCCCCTTCTCCCCCCTGGTCTCAGCAAGGGATAAGATGGTTCAATATAAAATGTATGCACAGAGCATATTATATGCCTCGCAGGCACCACAGGATGTCTGCGGCACATTCCCCATTGTGTTGGCAATGTACGCCCAAACCTGGAGAGTTTTTCTATATCTTTTGGAGCCTTCTGGCAATACAACAATACTGGCAAGAGGTGCCAGTGATTAACCACTTGCCGCCCGCCCTATAGGCAATTGACGGCTGCAAAGTGGTTTCATAATCCTGACCGGACGTCATATGACGTGATCAGGATTATGAGCCGCTGCGCGCCCCCGGGGGCGCGCATCGCGGCGATCGTTGTTGCAGGGGTGTCAGTCTGACACCCGGCAACTACGATCTCGGTAAAGAGTCTCCGACGGAGACTCTTTACCACGTGATCAGCCGTGTCCAATCACGGCTGATCACAGTGTAAATGGGAAGAGCCGGTGATCGGCTTTCCCTCACTCGCGTCTGTCAGACGCGAGTAGAGGAGAGCCGATCGGCTGCTCCTCTGACAGGGGGGGTCTGTGCTGATCGATTATCAGCACAGCCCCCCCGAGGATGCCCACACTGGACCACCAGGGACGCCACCAGACCACCAGGGAAAAGGTAATCCTCCCTAGACCACCAGGGATGCCAGTCAGCACAATGGATGCCAATCAGTGCCCATAATGGATGCCAATCAGTGCCCACAATGGGCATCACTGATTGGCATGCATTATTGTTTGGCACTGATTGGCATCCATTACTATAGTATAACACCAATGCCGCCTATGAGTGCCCACCTGTGCTGCCTATGAGTGCCCACCTGTGCTGCCTATCAGTGCCCACCTGTGCCGCCTATCAGTGCCCACCTGTGCCGCCTATCAGTGCCCACCCATGCCCATCTGTGCCGCCTATCCATGCCCATCTGTGTCGCCCATCCATGCCCATCTGTGCCGCCCATCCATGCTCATCTGTGCCGCCTATCCATGCCCATCTGTGCCGCCCATCCATGCCAATCCGTGCCAGCTATCAGTGCTAATTTGTGCCACCTATCAGTGTCCGTCCTTGTCGCCCATCCGTGTCGCCCATCCGTGCCGCCTATCAGTGCTGCCTATCAGTGCCACCTATCAGTGCCGCCTATCAGTGCCACATATCAGTGTCCATCAATGCCACCTCATCAGTGCCACTTCATTGGTGCCACATTGGTGCCCATCAGTGCCGCCTTATCAGTGCCCATCAGTGTAGCCCAATCAGTGCCCATCAGTGAAGGAGAAAACGTACTTATTTACAAAGTTTTGAAACTGAAACAAAAAAAAACATTTTTTTTTTCAACATTTTCGGTATTTTTTTATTTGTAGCGCAAAAAATAAAAACCGTAGAGGTGATCAAATACCACCAAAAGAAAGCTCTATTTGTGGGAAAAAAATGATAAAAATTTCATTAGGGTACAGTGTAGCATGACCGCACAATTGTCATTCAAAATGCGACAGCGCTGAAAGCTCAAAATTGGTCTGGGCAGGAAGGTGTTTAAGTGCCCTGTATTGAAGTGGTTAAACGTGTAACCAAGCTCCATATACCATGCGACCCAAGATATTGTTTGTTAGGATTGGTTAAACAACTGTCAGTGACCATAGCCAGGAGAATACTCATTAACCTCTTACTGTTTTATGCTCGTAAAGCCATCACAATGAATTGGAAGCATCCATCCCCTCCTCCTATCCAATTCTGCAAGGGTCTGATAAATTCCAGTCTACCCTTCTATAAGGCCACCTATGCAAACGGGGGTTGCCCCAACAAATTTAATAAGGTTTGGGAATGTTGGCTTGATGACTCCACTAAAAAAAGCAGCGATCAAGCCTATTCTAGTTAAAACATAGTCTCTGACCACACACTCAGTCCCGACGTAGCCACCCTAATTTGTATCCTGATATCCCAGGTTTGAGCATAATTATCCCTGAACTGAACCCTCTCCCCACATTGGGGCAGTAGTTTATTAGATTGTTTTGTTTCGTTCTTATGTTTTATGTTGCTGTAAGAGAATGTAACCTTTTGGTCTTGCTCCTGCATGGGCTACAACTCTATGTGTAATTTGAAAATTTAATTAAAAAAAAGTTGAACTCTAGGCACAAAAACATTAATTGAAATATATTTTTTAATAACCGCAAAAGCTATAAATCTACTTTGTGTGCACTAAATTACTTTGCAAAACCTAGTTATCACCTTAGGTGACGTCATCATTGTGCTGTACATGGCCCAGCAGGCCCCACCCACTACAGGCTGCTTGCAGAAAGCTACAGGAGGGGACGGAGACAAGACCAGTCACCATGCACAAGGAGGAAAACTTGACACTGGATTACTGCACAGATCTGGACGAAATACACAAAAACGCCAAGACTTAAGTAAGAATGCTTTATAATATTTTTACCTAACAAGTGCCACACCCACTTTGGCTGGTATTTTTTTTTTTTTTTTATAAAGTTGGCAACTTTACCCATCACACATAATTATGGTAACTGGGCAGCTGCTGTTTCCCCTACCATCAGTGGGTTGGGGGTGCCTTTCCCAATGTGACACAACCCAGCAAGCAATAATGGTCCTATGTGTATGGTTCTCAAGCCTCATACACACAATCTGACTTTCCGACGGGAAATGTTTGATGACAGTCTGTTGTCGGTAAATCCAACCGTGTGTATGCTCCATCGGCCAATTTTTGTAGGACTTTCCGCCAACAAATGTTGACTAGCAGGTTTTCACATTTTCCGTGGACAAATGTGGGTTGTTGGATTTTCCGAGCGTGCGTACACAAGTCCGTTGGACAAAAGTCCAAAGTACAAACAGGCATGCTCGGAAGCAAGGACGAGCCAGAAGCGGTCGGTCTTGTAAACTAGCGTTTGTAATGGAGACATTTGTGACGTGGCAAATTATGAAATCTCCAAATGCAGCCCACAATTCTCTTCCTCTTTAACCGCTTACCGCCCTTGTTCTTGGCGGGCGTCATATGAAGTCCATCACTGGGCATGGCTGTTTACCACTTGATTGGCCGTGATGAAGTCACGGCCGATTACAGATGGTACTGCCCCACTGCGCACAATCGTGAGCGTGCTGCGCGTGCACGTAGGTGGCAGTGTGTTTTCGGGAATCCACGTGATTGGCTGTGATCCTTTGGCAGCCGGTCACTAAATGTAAACATAGAATGGTAACAAGATGTTACTGGCTCTTCCCTCCTCACACACCGATTGTGTGTGAGAAGGAGATTGCAGTAACATCTCGTTACCGCTTACAGTGTACACCAAAACACACAGATTGCCCCCCCCCCCAATAAAGATGACCTGTCACCACCCATCAAAGTACCTGTCACAGTTCATCTGAGTGCCTGAGTACCTGTCACAGTCCATCAGAGTACCCTAGTACCTGTCACAGTCCATCTTAGTACCCGAGTACCTGTCACAGTCCATATGAGTACCTGTTACAGTCCATATGAGTACCCGAGTACTTGTCACAGTCCATATGAGTACCCGAGTACCTGTCACAGTTCATCAGAGTACCCGAGTACCTGTCACAGTCCATATGAGTACCTGAGTACCTGTCACAGTCCATATGAGTACCCGAGTACCTGTCACTGCCCTTCAGAGTACCCAAATACCAGTCACCAGCCCATCAGAGTACCCAAGTACCTATCTTTATCCCATCAGAGTACCCGAGTACATGTCACCAGCCCATCAGAGTACCCAAGTACCTGTCACCAGCCCATCAGAGTACCTGTCACCAGCCCATCAGAGTACTTGAATACGTATTTGCAGCCCATGCATCATAGAATATACGTTTGGGTGTTTGCTTTCCAAAATTGGGTAATTTGGTGAGTAATTCCACTGTCCTGGTGCTCAAGGACCTTCAAAAATGTGATAGGTAGGAATGAAATGAGATGTGTAATTTATGCCCCTAGAATGCCTGAAGGTACTACTTCAATGTTGGGCCTCTGTATGTGGACAGGCTGTGTAAAAGTCTCACACATGTGGTATCGCCATACTCTGGAAAAGTAGCAGAATTTATTTTTGGGGTGTCATTTTTGCTATATACATGCTATGTGTTAGAAATATCTTATAAATTGACAACTTTGTCTAAAAAAAAAATGTATTTCCATTTTTTTTCCACATTTTCCAAAAACTTCTACTACTACTTATTATGCCTCATAGATCATAAGTTTGGGTGTTTGCTTTCCAAAATGGGGTAATTTTGTGTGAAATTCCATTGTCCTGGTGCTCTAGGGAAGAGTAACAAAATTTATTTTGCGGTGTAATTTGTTGTACGCATATGCTGTGTGTGAGAAATAACCCGATAATATGACAATTTTGTAAACAAAAAAAAATAAATCTTCTGAAATCTTTTGCAAAGAATTGTGAGAAAAAATATAAGTTAAAAAAAACTCACCATGCTACTTAATTAATACCTTGGAATGTCTACTTTCTAAAAAGTTTGCACAAAGACAAAATAATATACAATAATTTGGGTTATTTTTACCAATGATATATAGCAGTATAAATTTTGGCCAAAATTTATGAAGAAAAATTACTAATTAGCAAAATGTTATGACAGAAACAAAGAAAATGGCATTTTGTTTCACAAAATTTACGTTTTTTTTTTATTTATAGCGCAAAAAATTTAAAACCCACTAGTGATTAAATACCACTAAAAGAAAGCTATATTTGTGTGAAAAAAAAGGACGCAAATTTCATATGGGTACAGTGTTTCATGAGTAATTGTTATTCAAAGTGTGAGCGCTGAAAGCTGAAAATTGGTCTGGGCAGGAAGAGGGTGTAAGTGCCCTGTATTGAGGTGGTTAATAGGATAATAATGAAGTTGCTTTGCTGGTGATTAGTGATGGCCGAACGGTTCGCCCGGCGGTCGTTTCGCGGCGAATTTCCGACTTTCGCCGTCCGCGGGTTCGAACGCCTTTTTCCGTCGTTCGCCCCGGCGGACTTACGTGTTTAATGTATACAAGAACTTTAACCTTTCGTGACACGTTTATCATGTGTTACAGGACAACCAATTGAGACATGACAGCTCATGGACACTTGGACATTCCCCCTAACCTATAAATACACCCGATCCGGTGGCCATTTTACATTCTTTCTTCTGTCACTGTAGGGAAAGGATCCTGTGTGGAGTAGGGACAGAGAAAACGCTAGCTATTTGGTACACAAAAGTTCTTTTCAGGACTGGTATAGGTGTTAGGTCAGCAGCCTGAGTTTCTTTTGTCAGTTTAGATAAAGGGACAGAGCGCTGTATGCTGCTATTTTAGGGACAGCTCAGCCAGATTAGTCTTTCTTCATCATCATCATCATCATCATCATTAGCTGTTACTATCAGGTCCACAAAAGAGCTGTTCCAGCTAATCGTTCCAGCCTACTCTTTTTTGCCAATTTGTATAGGGACAGGCAGGAAGCAGTGTGTCAGGCAGTGAGGATAATTTTAAAGACTTGCTGTTACTATTAGTTCCACAAAGGTTCTTTTCAGGACTGGTATCAGTGGTACGGTAATAGGCTTGTACACGTATAATATTCTTTCTTCCAAATATAGAAAGAATATTATACTTGACTGCTGCCCTTCTGCTGCAGTCTGCTAATCATTCACAACTCACTTGTTCCACAAAAGTTCTTATAAGGACTGGTAACTTGGTCTGTCTAGGGTGCTACGGTACATAGGCTTGGGTGCGGTACAGTCTGCTGTTCTGTAAGGACCGCTATCGGTCCACAATAGATAGGGTTGCCGTGCACTACTGCTGACCGCTGCCCTATACTGCAGCAGTCCTTCAGCGGTATAGGGACTGACGCACAGTCTGCTAAACACTAATACACAACCTGCTTGGTCCACAAAAGTTCTTATAAGGACTGGTAACTTGGTATAGGGTGCTACGGTACATAGGCCTGAGTGCGTTACAGTCTGCTGTTCTGTAAGGACCGCTATCGGTCCACAATACATAGGGTTGCCGTGCACTACTGCTGACCGCTGCCCTATACTGCAGCAGTCCTTCATTGGTATAGGGACTGACGTACAGTCTGCTAATCACTAACACACAACCTGCTTGGTCCACAAAAGTTCTTATAAGGACTGGTAACTTGGTATAGGGTGCTACGGTACATAGGCCTGAGTGCGTTACAGTCTGCTGTTCTGTAAGGACCGCTATCGGTCCACAATACATAGGGTTGCCGTGCACTACTGCTGACCGCTGCCCTATACTGCAGCAGTCCTTCAGCGGTATAGGGACTGACGCACAGTCTGCTAAACACTAACACACAACCTGCTTGGTCCACAAAAGTTCTTATAAGGACTGGTAACTTGGTATAGGGTGCTACGGTACATAGGCCTGAGTGCGTTACAGTCTGCTGTTCTGTAAGGACCGCTATCGGTCCACAATACATAGGGTTGCCGTGCACTACTGCTGACCGCTGCCCTATACTGCAGCAGTCCTTCAGCGGTATAGGGACTGACGCACAGTCTGCTAAACACTAACACACAACCTGCTTGGTCCACAAAAGTTCTTATAAGGACTGGTAACTTGGTATAGGGTGCTACGGTACATAGGCCTGAGTGCGTTACAGTCTGCTGTTCTGTAAGGACCGCTATCGGTCCACAATACATAGGGTTGCCGTGCACTACTGCTGACCGCTGCCCTATACTGCAGCAGTCCTTCATTGGTATAGGGACTGACGTACAGTCTGCTAATCACTAACACACAACCTGCTTGGTCCACAAAAGTTCTTATAAGGACTGGTAACTTGGTATAGGGTGCTACGGTACATAGGCCTGAGTGCGTTACAGTCTGCTGTTCTGTAAGGACCGCTATCGGTCCACAATACATAGGGTTGCCGTGCACTACTGCTGACCGCTGCCCTATACTGCAGCAGTCCTTCATTGGTATAGGGACTGACGTACAGTCTGCTAATCACTAACACACAACCTGCTTGGTCCACAAAAGTTCTTATAAGGACTGGTAACTTGGTATAGGGTGCTACGGTACATAGGCCTGAGTGCGTTACAGTCTGCTGTTCTGTAAGGACCGCTATCGGTCCACAATACATAGGGTTGCCGTGCACTACTGCTGACCGCTGCCCTATACTGCAGCAGTCCTTCATTGGTATAGGGACTGACGTACAGTCTGCTAATCACTAACACACAACCTGCTTGGTCCACAAAAGTTCTTATAAGGACTGGTAACTTGGTATAGGGTGCTACGGTACATAGGCCTGAGTGCGTTACAGTCTGCTGTTCTGTAAGGACCGCTATCGGTCCACAATACATAGGGTTGCCGTGCACTACTGCTGACCGCTGCCCTATACTGCAGCAGTCCTTCATTGGTATAGGGACTGACGTACAGTCTGCTAATCACTAACACACAACCTGCTTGTTCCACAAAAGTTCTTATAAGGACTGGTAACTTGGTATAGGGTGCTACGGTACATAGGCTTGAGTGCGGTACAGTCTGCTGTTCTGTAAGGACCGCTATCGGTCCACAATAGATAGGGTTGACGTGCACCACTGCTGACCGCTGCCCTATACTGCAGCAGTCCTTCAGCGGTATAGGGACTGACGTACAGTCTGCTAAACACTAATACACAACCTGCTTGGTCCACAAAAGTTCTTATAAGGACTGGTAACTTGGTATAGGGTGCTACGGTACATAGGCTTGAGTGCGGTACAGTCTGCTGTTCTGTAAGGACCGCTATAGGTCCACAATAGATAGGGTTGACGTGCACCACTGCTGACCGCTCACCTATACTGCAGCAGTCCTTCAGCGGTATAGGGACTAAGAGTTTTGTCACAGGGTCATTTAAAAAATGACATGCAGAGGAAGAGGCAGGCCCTTCCGCAGGGGTGGTAGGGGTAGGGCAGGAGCAACAGGCTTGAGCCAAAGTGGGAAGTTGCAGAAGGTGCGTTCAATTACTTTAAAGGATGCACCAGACTTGGTTGAGTGGCTCGCTCAGCCTTACTCTTCTGCACCCTCCTCATCCTCTCGATCTGCACCCTCTTCTTCACTCTCTGCTATGTGCACCCCCAAAGACACTACCACCAACAACACGACCACCACCACCACCACCACATACCTTCCGCTTGAGTCACTGGAATTATTTTCCGATCCATATCAAGAGGACATTTCTGATGCGCAGCCACTCTTGGTATTGGATCAGGAAGAGGAGGTAGCAACAAGCGCTACTCAGCAGTCTGACGCCAGTACCCAGATCAGCCCAAGGAGGAGGTTGGTCCCCGGTGTTGCTGCCTACTCCGAGATCTCTACTTATAGCGGTGGGGAAGGTGACGTTGATGATGACGTGTCTAGTGATGTCACGTGGGTGCCCACAAGAGAGGAAGAGGAGGGGAGTTCAGAGGGAGATATGGACCAGCAGATAGGGAGGAGAAGCAGCAATGACTTACATTGCACAGCAGGGACAAAGCAGACTGCAAATGTATCAGGAGCGAGTCATCGACCATGTACGGTCACATCTGGCGCTCCCAGGACACCGGCACATGGCTCCGCAGTGTGGGCTTTTTTTAACGTGTCCGCTGCTGACAATAGCGTTGCCATCTGCAATCTTTGCAGTCAACGCGTTAGTCGCGGTAAGCCCAATACTCACCTAGGGACGACCGCCTTAAGAAGGCACATGAGCAGCCATCACCGAGCCCAGTGGGAGCAACGGAACACACAAAGCCACACTGCAGGCTCTCACCGTCCAGCCTCGTCTTCTACTTCTCCTTCTCCTCTCTCCTCACAATTGTCCTCCACTCCACCTTCCATCACGCCAAGCTCACATTTTTCTGCAAAAAGGCAGGCTTCCGTGGGCCTAATGTTTGAGCGTAAAAAAATGATGACGCCGGATAACCCTCTTGCCCAACGGTTGGCGGCTGGCTTGTCAGAACTCATAGCCCGCCAACTACTGCCATATAAACTGGTGGACTCGGAGGCCTTTCGCAAATTTGTGGCCATTGGAACACCACAATGGAAGGTCCCAGGAAGGAAGTATTTCTCAGAGAAGGGCATCCCAGAGCTATATGGCCATGTTCAGCGGCAAGTGAATGTATCTCTGGCACACAGTGTCGGTGCCAAGATACATCTGACCACAGACACGTGGTCTAGCAAACACGGGCAGGGAAGGTATATCAGTTTTACTGCCCACTGGGTGAACCTTCTGACGGCCGTCAAGCATGTAACCCGTGGCACCCGTGTAGATTTGGTTTTACCGCCACGGATTGCATGCAGGCCTGACTCTTCTTCTCCTCCTCCTACTCCATCCTCCTCCCTCTCCTCCTCAGCTGCCTCCTCCTTTTCCGCTGCTAGCGTCTCTTCCACTGCACCGCCCAAGCTCCCCAGAACCTATTCCACATGCCAGGTGAGACGTTGCCATGCCGTGCTGCGTCTGTTGTGCCTGGAAGCAAAGAGCCACACTGGCCCGGCACTCCTTTCAGCTTTGCGTTCACAGGCAGATGAGTGGCTAACACCGCTCAATTTGACAGTTGGTAAAGTGGTGTGTGACAACGGTGCCAATCTGCTTAGCGCATTGAAACAGGGCAAAATCACGCACGTGCCGTGCATGGCACACGTCTTAAACTTGGTCGTGCAGCGATTCCTTGTCAAATACCCTGGGGTCCAGGACATCTTGCGGCAGGCAAGGAAAATCTCGGCCCATTTCAGAAGATCTTACACGGCCATGGCTCGCCTTGCTGACATTCAGCGGCGACACCATCTGCCGGTCAGACGTCTTATTTGCGATTGCCCGACGCGATGGAACTCAACCTTCTATATGCTTGATAGGCTGCTCCAGCAGAAACGTGCAGTTAACGTCTACCTGTATGAACTCTGCGAAAGAAACGGTTCTGGGGAGCTGGGTTTTTTTTCACCGCGCCAGTGGCTGCTCATGCGCGACACATGCAGACTTCTGCGGCCATTTGAGGAGATCACCAAACTGGTCAGTCGCAGCCATGGCGCCATCAGTGACATGGTACCTTATGCCTTCTTTCTGGAGCGTGCATTGCGTCGTGTCATTGATCAGGCTGTGGAGGAGCAGGAGCGGGAAGATGAGGAAGTCGCAATGCTGGATGAATTCCCAGGGGGGGCTACTCTATCTGAGACAAGTCAACAACAGGAGTCTGATGAGGAGTCAGAGGAGGATGGTGCCGGGGCGGATGAGCAGGAGCAAGAAGAGCATGCTTTAAACCTTTCTGGGATCCCTGTTGTGCGAGGATGGGGAGAGGAGAATGAAGAGGACGACATTATCCTGGATGATGAGCAGGAGCCAGGCCACCACACCGCTTCCACTTTAGTGCAAATGGGGGCCTTCATGCTCCAGTGTTTTAATAGGGACCCCCGTATAAAAAGCATGAGGGTCAAGGACCAGTACTGGGTGGCAACGTACTTAGACCCCCGGTACAAACACAAAATGGCGGAAATGTTACCGCCGTCGCAGAGGGCTGTCAGAATGCAGCACTTCCAGGCCTTGCTTCGAGAAATGCTGCATTCTGCTTTTGCGTGCGCTGGCAGAGGAGCAATTCCCACTCCCAGAGAAGGATTTGCGGGTACCAATCCAACAGCGCCTGCAAGAAGAGGCCGGTTTGAAGATGTGTTGGTGACTTCGGATATGAGGTCATTCTTTCAGCCGACCCATCGACAGGTGTCATCCGGATCCAGCATCAGGGAACGCCTAGACCGTCAGGTGTCCGACTACATTGGGTTAACGGCCGATGTGGACGCTCTGAGGAGTGATGAACCCCTAGACTACTGGGTGGGCAGGCTTGACCTCTGGCCAGAGCTTGCCCAATTTGCAATCGAACTGTTGGCTTGCCCCTCATCCAGTGTCCTGTCCGAAAGGACGTTCAGCGCAGCAGGGGGGATTGTGACCGATAAGCGTACTCGCCTAGCTCACCACAGTGTTAACTACCTCACATTTCTAAAAATGAATGAGGCATGGATCTCGGAGGAATTCAACACATGTGATCAGTAGACCATGTATATGTCTATAAACAATTTTTGGAATCAAGCACACAGACCTTCTTAATTCATTTGGCTCACTTCCCTGACCCAAAAAAGCACACCGTACTATATGCCCCTACCCTCCTCTTTGAAGAGGTTGAGCGGTGTCATATTTCTACTGGGGCTGCTTATTATGAGGGGTTCCCACCATCCCTGTGCTGTGCTGACTTCCTCCTGGGTGTTCTTATTATGAGGGGCTCCCACCATCCCTGTGCTGTGCTGACTTCCTCCTGGGGGTTCTTATTATGAGGGGATCACACCATCCCTGTGCTGTGCTGACTTCCTCCTGGGGCTGCTTACGGTGCTGCTGTCAGCGCTGTATGTCACGGAGCTGCTGTCAGCGCTGTATGTCACGGAGCTGCTGTCAGCGCTGTATGTCACGGAGCTGCTGTCAGCGCTGTATGTCACGGAGCTGCTGTCAGCGCTGTATGTCACGGAGCTGCTGTCAGCGCTGTATGTCACGGAGCTGCTGTCAGCGCTGTATGTCACGGAGCTGCTGTCAGCGCTGTATGTCACGGTGCTGCTGTCAGCGCTGTATGTCACGGAGCTGCTGTCAGCGCTGTATGTCACGGAGCTGCTGTCAGTGCTGTATGTCACGGAGCTGCTGTCAGCGCTGTATGTCACGGAGCTGCTGTCAGCGCTGTATGTCACGGAGCTGCTGTCAGCGCTGTATGTCACGGTGCTGCTGTCAGCGCTGTATGTCACGGAGCTGCTGTCAGCGCTGTATGTCACGGAGCTGCTGTCAGTGCTGTATGTCACGGAGCTGCTGTCAGCGCTGTATGTCACGGAGCTGCTGTCAGCGCTGTATGTCACGGAGCTGCTGTCAGCGCTGTATGTCACGGTGCTGCTGTCAGCGCTGTATGTCACGGAGCTGCTGTCAGCGCTGTATGTCACGGAGCTGCTGTCAGCGCTGTATGTCACGGAGCTGCTGTCAGCGCTGTATGTCACGGAGCTGCTGTCAGCGCTGTATGTCACGGAGCTGCTGTCAGCGCTGTATGTCACGGTGCTGATGTCAGTGCTCTGTATTACGGTGCTGCTGTCAGTGCTCTGTATCTCCTGCACCCTCTTGTTTGCCTACCCTGGTCCCTGACCTTCCCTCTCCTCCATTGCCTTCATTAGCTCCATAGTCCTGAATTGTCAGAACAATTTCCCAAATAAAAAAAAAATGCTTGTAGTTATCGATCCCAAATTCACCTCATACATGTATTATGCTATTGTCCAGGTGGTGGGACTACGTGCTACCCCCTAATAATTACCCCGTGGCCGCAAATTCGACCTAAAGGTTTGCGAAATTCGCCTCCCATTGAAGTCAATGGAGCCCGCGGCGAACGGTCGTTTTCGCGAACGTTTGTGCCCGTTCGCGTTTCGCGTTCGCGAAACGTCCCGTCGGAAGTTCGTCCATCACTACTGGTGATACTGATGGAGTTATTGCAAACAAATTTTCAAAGGCTACAGTATATTTTTCTAGTGATGTCAAGAATAATATTATTATGTTTTTTTTTTTAATTTTATTTGTGCAAGTTACCACAACACCATTATCCCGTAGTTTTTAAGATCAAAGATACAACTGTGTTGGGTTTCCCTTGTCAATTTTACATTGTATTTTTTAAAATGTAACTGCCGACTCCCAAACTGTCATTTGAAATAAAACACATAGCCAAGTATTACTCTCCACATTTTTTTTATTGTGCATTAAAAAAAGAAAACAAATAAAATTACACATGCTATCTGTCAATAGAACTTAACCGATAAGTGCATTCTATGCATCCAAAAATATAGAAAATATACCAAATCAAATAATTATTCTACCAAAAAAATTATGTCAAAGCAAAGCAATAACTCCAAGGGCAATATTAAATAACACGTTATCTCCTCCGATTCCGCAACATGTCTGGCTGACGAACGGTCGTTCAGAAACAAACTGAAAAGTGCAAAATGAAAAGCGTGAATCAGCACTAACCAAACTTCTACTAACATGAAATTAGCAGAAGGAGCCCAAAGGGTGGCACTAAAGAGCTGAAAAACCATGTAGTACGTCTAGTATGTCACTACGTTCGTAATTGTTGGCCAACATTTGTGTGGCCGTGTGTATGCAACACAAATTTTGCCCAACGCCCTTCAGACAAAATTCCATGGTTTTGTTGGCCAATAATACGATCATGTGTACGAGGCTTTAATGTTTATTGTGTTGGCACAACAGTATACAAGTACATAAGTACAAAATACGATAATCTACACTATTAGGCTTTATCTTTACTGTTCAGTTATTTTAAATTATAATTTATCTATTATTATTATCAATTCATTATCCACAAAAATGACTATCTCCTTTACTACCCCGTTCAATACGATTTGCAATATCCTTTATATCCTTTTTGTACTCTTTATATATAGAGCAGGACACAATATGATTTCCCCCAATTTATTATTTTAAATGTTTTTATATCATTCATTTCATTTGTTTTTTTTTATATTTTTGTAAACTGACATAAATACTCAACCTGTATTTGATGTATGCTATGATGTCACTTTGTCATTTTTCATAAACCTTCAATAAATTTTAATTGTGAAAAAAAAATAAAAAATCAGCAACTTTATTGCTAAATAACCAAATTCACGTTCCTTAAAAGAAAACGCAACATCTCAACAACGCCATCTAGTGCACAATCAAATGAACTCCAAACAGACTTTCAGGTTGTCCAATGAATACTTTGTAAGTTTTGAAAGAACATCTGAGCATGTGTTTGTATTGTGACTATATAAATAGACTAAGCCCTTGTACACACGGTCAGACATTCCGACGGAAAATGTCCGATCGCACCGTATTGTCGCATAATCCGACCGTGTGTGGGCTTCATCTGACTTTTTCCGTCGGAATGTCCTACCAACAAAGTTTGAGAGCTGGATATTAAAAAATGTCAACAACATGATCCGATCAGACTTTGTCCGATCGTTTGTAGAGAATTCCGATCGGACAAAGTGCCACGCATGCTCAGATCAAATTCCTAGACCAAAGCTATTGGCTACTAGCCTGAACATAGTCCCGTTGTAACTAAATAATGTCATCACGTTATGAACAATCGGACTTTCCGACATCTTTGTCTGACCGTGTGTATGCAACACCAGTTTTCCAACTGATTTTGTTGTCAGAATGTCCCACCGTGTGTACAAGGGCTAATAAATGTGGCCCTGCTCTCTGTTTGAATAAGTACTATATATATATATATATATATATATATATATATATATATATATATATATATATATAGTACTGTGCAAAAGTTTTAGGCAGGTGTGAATAAATCCTGTAAATTAAGAATGCTTTCAGAAATAGAAGTGTTACCAGTTTATTTTTATCAATTCACCCCTTCCCGCTGACAGTACACATATGTGCGTATCTGTCTTTGTGCTAGGAGCACGCCACCCAGCACACTCCCAGCACAGGGACTGAACTTGCAATGGGAGCCCCGGGCCCCACACTAACAACTGGGACCCAGGACATCGGGTACCCAGTCACCTGATTGCTGTGAGAGCCTCTGATTGGCTATCAAAGTAATCAGCCACTGTGCAGCTCACCCCGCGTTTATTTTTTCTCTGAATAGAGGGAGAGATACATTATATCCTTCCTTCCTTGCAAAAAGAAAAATGTAAATAAACAAAAACAAAAAAAAAATAGCTAGATCAAGGTTTGATTTAGGTCAGTGCCAGGGTTAGTGCTTGGGTCAAGGTATGGGTCAAAGGTCAAGGTCATGGTAAGTATATTTGGGCAGTATTAAAAAAAAATACTATCAGTGTCAGTGTGTTTTAGATAAAAACAAAATAAAAAACAAAACAAAATAGGCACTATTGTTTCTGGGCCCTACAATGAGTGCAAATAACAAATAACATACACATATGTGGTATCACTGCAATCACCAAGAGCAGAAAAATTTGTTTTGGTTTGTTCTTTGGTGGTAGATTATGGTAGTAGCAAGAAATAAACAAACAAAAAAACATTTTGGGCCAGTTTTACGTTGATACTAAAAAATATCTGTAGATATCCATCCAATCGTACGGAACGCAATGACGTTATTTCGTTACGTCGGGACTACGTTCAGGCTAGTAGCTAATAGCTTTGGTCTAGGAATTTGATCTGAGCATGCGTGGCACTTTGTCCGATCGGAATTCTCTACAAACGGATCATGTTGTCGGAAAGTTTTATAGCCCAGCTCTAAAACTTTGTCCGTCGGATATTCCGATGGAAACAGTCCGATGGAGCCCACACACTGTCGGATTATCCGAGAACACGGTCCGATCAGACATTTTCCGTCGGAATGTCCGGCTGTGTGTATAAGGGCTTACAGGTTGTATAGGTTTTGTACATGTTCTTTTTTTTAAATACCTAATAAAAACCTTTAAAATCAGGAAAATTTAAATGAAAGTGTAAAAAATAATAAAAAAATCAATAAAATTTTTTAAAACTACTGACACAATTCACAATTCATCTTTACCCGGGCTTCCTTCTGGGTTTTCGGACTGTGTGAGTGGCCGGAGCCCCAATGACATCACTTCCATGCATGCGGGCGGGTGCCGTCATTTGTGGCACAGGACTGGCCTGGGTGGCCGTCTGCTCAGAACATATAGGAGATATAAAAATTATGCATGGGAGTTTATTCCCACTTCAATAAGACCTCATCTGGAATATGCAGTTCAGTTCTTGACACCAGCTCACAAAAGATGACATGGGACTGGAGAGAAAGCAGAATAGATCTATTCTTCTCAAGATTCATTGACAGATTGGTGCAGGAAACGTCTGTTTTTCGTGTGGCTACACTCACTTGTGGGGCCTCTATGGAGCTCTACTGTAAGCACTGCAACATGCGCACCTCCCTCAGGGACTACAGACAGATGTGAAGCTGCTCTCTACGCAGACGCATCATTTATAAACGTGCCTACCTGTATTTATGTAAACTGACCACTAGATGTCAGTAAAGTCCTGTTTTATATCTGTTTATGAGAAATAACTATTTAAAGTATAGTACTTTGGGACTAAAGCCTCGTACACACAATCTGATTTTCTGACGGGAAATGTTCGATGACAGGCTGTTGGTAGAAAATCCGACCGTGTGTACGCTCCATCAGACAATTGTTGGCCAACTTTCCGTGAACAAATGTTGGATAGCAGGTTTTAAAATTTTCCACCAACAAATGTGTGTTATCGGATTTTCCGAGCGTGTGTACACAAGTCCGTCGGACAAAAGTTCGAAGTACAAACACGCATGCTCGGAAGCAAGGACAAGCCAGAAGCTGTTGGTCTAATAAACTAAAGTTCGTAATGGAGAATTTACATTCGTGACGTGGCAAATTATGAAATCTCGAAATGCAGCGCACATTCTCTTCTTCTTTAATGGGATAATAATGAAGCTGCTTTGCTGGTGATACTGATGGAGTTATTGCAAATTAATTTCAAAGGCTTTTTTTTTATAGTGATATCAAGAATAATATTATTATGCTTGTTTTTGTGGGGCAACACCCAACAAGATCAAAGATACAACTACTGTATGTTGGTGTCCCTTGTCTATTTTACATTGTATTTTTTTTTATGTAACTGTCTACTCTCAAACTGTCATTTGAAGTAAAACACATAACCATGTATTATTCTCCACAATTTTTTTTATTGTGCATTAACAAAATAAGACAAATAAAATTCAACATGCTATATGCCAATAGAACTTAACCAAATGGCTATATATATATATATATATATATATATATATATATATATATATATATATATATATACTATCTGTCAAGTTAAATCGTTCAGGAGAGGATGTAAAAGCGTCCCGTGTACATGAAGCCTTACTTTCCATCTCTAAGGACTACATATCCCATGGTAACTTGCTGCCTGCAAGTAGTGATTCCTGTACTGACTCCGCCTCCGTAAACTCCTCCTCTCAGCACCTCTGTTGTCCAGAAGGCAGACTGTGAAATGTGTCACACAGCAGTGCCTATTTACAGGACATGGTGACTACGTGCCACAGAATTCAGGGAAGTAAATGTGGGAGGACTTATACAAAGTAAGTTTACAAACTTCAAGACCATTCAGAAAAATATGAGTAGGCTGGAAATAATTGAAATACAATGTGGAATATGTGATTTTACATTTGGACCCTAGATACAGCATACATTAGGGTTGCCACTTGTCCGGTTTTGACCCGGACAGTGCGGCTTTGGACAGATGTGCCTGGCATTCAAGCCGCCTGAACCCCAACACATATAGCAGCAGTTCAACATAGAACAGTGCATCCTGATTCTTGTGCCCACCATCAGTGTTGCACTGATACCTGTATTTTATGAAGCGGGGGTAACAATGACCCCTGTTTTATAGGAGGTAACACTGTCCAATAAAGCATGCCACATTATTGCTCTCCTTAATGCACCCAAAGGTGTCCCAGGTTTTTACAATCCTATAGTGTATACTACAAAAAAATTTGCCATGCACCGCTAAAGTGTTCGGATTTGGCTTGAAAAAAAGGTGGCAACCCTATACTAGATACTGCAGCTGCTGACTTTTAATAATCGGACACTTACCTGTCCTGGAGTCCAGGAATGCTGTCCCCCCTCCCCACCCTGAAAGGTGCCAAATGTGGCACCAGAAAGGTTGAGGAGTACAACAAGCAGAAGTTCAACTTTTGGGTGGAACTCCACTTTAAGGTCTTGTGCACACAGGCTTATGAAAATAATGTGTTTATGTGTGTACATGCAATTTTTATGTTTAACCTTAGCCAGTGCTATAGCCAAAATACAGCTACAGCTTGGACTTACATTGCTGGGAGGGCGTCCATAGACATCCTCTTGTGATCGTGCTGCCCACGCACCCCCCTGTGGCATGCAGGCTGTGCGCTCTGTGATCGCTGTGTCCTTAGGACTGATCACAGATCGGGGAAAAGGGCCAATCACAGCAGCCCTTTACCACGTGATCAACTTTGTCCAATGACAGCTAATCACAATGTAAACACAAACCAGTTATTGTCATTCCTTTCCTCACGCCGACAGCATGAGGAAAGGAAAGGAGAGCCGATAACTGGCTTGTGTGAAAGGCATTATCAGTGCAGTTCGCACCAATGCTGGTAATCAGTGTTGGCAATCAGTGCCCATCAGTGCTGCCAATCAGTGCCTCCTCAGCAGTGTCACCTATTAGTGTCACCTACCAGTGCCCATCAGTGCTACAAATCAGTTCCACCTATCAGTGCTGTCGATCAGTGTCACATATCAGTGCCGCCCATCAGTGCCACCTATTAGTGCCGCCCATCAGTGCAGCCTCATCAGCGCACATCAGTGAAGGAGAAGAATTGCCTGTTTGCAAAATTTTATAAGAAACTATGAAAAACTTTATTTTTTTTTCAAAATCTATCCCCTATTTTGTAGACTCTATAACTTTTGCGCAAACCAATCAATATAAGTTTATTGCGATTTTTTTTTTTTACCAAAAATATGTAGAAGAATATATATTGGCCTAAACTGATGAAGAAATTCATTTTTGTTTTATTTATTTTTTTGGGATATTTATTATAGCAAAAAGTAAAAAATGTTTTATTTTTTATTTTTAAATTGTCACTCTCTTTTTGTTTATAGGCCAAAAAATAAAAACCACAGAGGTGATCAAATGCCACCAAAGAAAGCTCTATTTGTGGGAAAAAAAGGACATCCATTTTGTTTGAGTACAGCGTCGAACGACCATGCAATTGTCAGTTAAAGTGACGCAGTGCCGTATCGCACAAAATGGCCTGGTCATTAAGGGGACAAATCCTTCTGGTCCTTAAGTGGTTAATAATAGAACAAATATTAAAATGTACCTATTTCATGTGAAACTTGTGCTTGCTTTTATCTGCACAGATGCTCAATTCTGGGTTGAATTTGACATAAGCAGTATACATGGTGAGAGCAGCATGAGCTACAGGGGGACAGAAGGGCACACTACATGGGGGGCAACAGGGAACACTACATGAGAGGAGGGCACATTTCATGAGAGCAGGGCACAATATATAGGGAGCAGCAGGGCATATTACACAAGAGCAGGGACAATACATGGGCATACCCCCCAACTTTTTGAGACAGGAAAGAGGGAACACCCATTAGCAAAAGTATGTAGGCATAGGACACACACCCTGCCACGCCCCCCTTAAAGGAGAAATATGTAAAAAAGTATTTGTTAAATCCACAAGTGCTTCATTTTACCACTTATTCCTTTATACTGGCTTTTGAAATGTACAAATGAAGCAATTTATAAATTAGATGAAAGGTTTAGCACTTTGAAAGCTAAAAAGTGCATTTTATATACAACTATATAGATTAGACCAAAATGAGGGACAAATGAGGAGGAAAGAGGGACAGAAGGACTGTTCCAAATCAGGGACAGTCTCTCAAAATCAGGGACAGTTGCGAGCTATGCATGGGGAGGCAGCAGGGCACATTACATGAGAGCAGGGCAAAATACATGGGGGGCAGCAAGGCACAATACATGGGGGGCAGCAGGGCACATTACATGAGAGCAGGGCACAATACATGGGGGGAGTAGGGCACATTACATAAAAGCAGGGCACAATACATGGGGGGGGGGCAGCAAGGCCAATTGCATGAGAGCAGGGCACAATACATGGGGAGCAGCAAGTATATTACATGAAAGGAGGGTACATTAAATTGTTGCAGGGCACATTACATTAGAGCAGAGCACATTACATGAAGAAAACAGGACACGTTACATGGAGACAGTGCACATTACATGGGGGCAGAGCACATTACATGTGCACAAGGCACATTACATGGGAGCAGGGCATATTTAAGGGCACACAGAAGGGCACATAACATGGGAGTAGAGTATATTATGGTTCACACAGCAGGGCACTTTATGGTAGCAGTTCCCTTCACATGCAGAGCAACACAGGGAAGAGGCTGTGATGAGTCCTCTTGCGGCATGCCTTTTCTCTAATTGTCCTTCCTCCCTTGTCCATTCCCTGTGATGTGACATACATGCAACTGGGATGGACAAGAGGGGAGGAGGGGTTGGAAGGGAATAACGTGCCACAGCCAGCACTATCGCAGCCGCTTCCCTGCATTGTTCTGCATGTGTTGGCAGTGGGGATGTGATCTACCCATCAGCTGCCGGTGATTGATGGGTAGATCGCGATGGCAACCCTGGATGCCTTTCATGGAACCCTAGGGTTCCACAGAATTCCGGTTGAGAAATGTGCTATAAGCATTTAAAGTGACTCTGTCACCACTATGTCCTATATATAGTGATGTCAGTGACAGCAAAATAAACCACAGAGAACAGCAGGGGACCAGATATACCCCACACCTAATTAAATGATCAAGATTCTGCAGCAAGCTTATCTCTTTAGGAAAGTAATGCCGCGTACACATGACTGGATATTTCGATGGGCTTGGTCCGGCGGACTGAATCCGACAGACAATTCGATCGCGTGTGGGTTCCAGCAGACTTTTTCTTCCCAAAAGTCCGGCGGACCTAGAAATAAAACTTGCTTCAAATCTGTCCGCCGGACTCGAGTCCAGTCAAAAATCTGGTCGTCTGTGTGCTAGTCCGACGGACTAAAACCGACGCTAGGGCAGCTATTGGCTACTGGTTTGTGAGGCCCGTGTGGTCTGTTCTGGTTCCAGGACCATGGTAGACCCGTGAGGGGTCCCGGTCACGGGATGTTCGACATCCTGCAACATGTTCCTGTTAGAGGCCCCCAATAGACCTGCCTGTTCTGGGGTAGGGACCTGTCTGTTCCCGAGTCTCTAACCCTGCTGGTCCGAGGCGCAATAACTGAGAGAGGATTCAAGGTGTTTCGGGTGTGCTCTCGGCTCGTGAAAGTGACCGGGGAGGAGGGCCGGAAAGGGGCATCCTGGGAAGTGTCTGGTTACTGAGTTGGGAAGGACATTGACAAATTCACGCTTTTCTAGTACCATTGAGGAGACAGAGAATGTTCCAGGTACTGAGGAAAAAGGTTCCTGTTCACCCTTAGTTACAACTTGTACACGTTCATAGGATTGCTTCAAGTTTTGAGTCAATGTGCTGAATGCCATGGTCTCTGGCTAGAGATCTGTTCAGCTTTGAAGTACCCAGCTGCGAGTGGCTACTCTCTAGGTGAAATTAGAGACTTTGCTAGACTTTCAGTTCAAGGTGCCTGAGTTCTTCACCCGTGCCCTCTGTTCCCGTGAGAGACTGTGTTATTGGATGTTACTACTGCAAAATAAAACCTTTTAAAAAGGACTTCATCCGTGTCAGTTTCAAGTCGTTGAGTATCAACCCTGGGAACCTCTAGACGTGGAAGAGCAGGCCAAGAGAAGGTAACTGGTAAGCCCAATAAGTCAAGGCCGCCCAGCAAGGGTTATGGCCGCTACACATGTCATCATGTTCGAATCTGTCAGACTTTTGGAGTGATCGTGTGTGGCCAAGTCTGTTAGTTTGAAAGTCCGGCGGACCTCAGCTGCAAAGTCCATCGGATTGTCCGCTAGACCAAGTCTGTCGTAAAGTCTGGTCATGTGTACGCGGCATTAGGATAAGCAGCAGAAAGCTGAGTATAAAATCTTTTCTTTGCTGGGAAAGCTTTATATTTCTATTGCAGAATTTACATAACCAAGTGCATTAAATTTAAGGAAAAATGCACTAACATAACATAGAGGATGCCATTGTTGACGCCCTGAAAATACAAATCGTGTGGCTGTCTCTGACCTAAATGCTTTGAGTCATAGACCCAGAAAAGGCATGAAGCAACCAAATAGGGCTGGTGGTCAGAACTCCTGGACACTGGTTACTGGTCAGCCACTCTAAAGGTGCTAATCACACAGGATCAGCATTACAGCCAGGCAACTAGCATTTTCAGAAGGAGAGATGAGCAACGACAGCCGTCCATATTCTCCCAAATACAGTTCATTACATCACCTTGTCTTGCTGATTATCCTGTTAAACCCCACTAGAGGGCAGCATAGATCTGTAAATGCTGCAAGTGAGCTGTTGTTCCTCAGTGTATTCCCCTCAATTGATGTACAATCAAGATGGACAGACATGAGTAACCAGTTTATAAAAAGTTTGGGGTACAAAGAACATTGGTCATGTGCCCATCCACCATTATCTATGTTGGCAATATTTAAACGTAATTTGCTGTCTGTTTTACTTATTTATTTACTTATTTTTAAAGAAGTACTCTGAAGTCTACTGCACATGTGATAGGAAAGAAGAAGACGGTCCGGCCAATGGTACACTTTGCAGTGGAGACCTGGTGGACTCGGTGCCAGACCTCTGTAAGTATGCAGCTGAAAGGGTTTTTTTTTTTAAATCAGTGGAGTAGAAAGGGTAGAAAAAGATATGGACGCTTTCAGAGAAAGCTCTTCAAAATTTTCCCTAGACTTTATATTTATTATGTAAGTAGTTTATTTATTATGGTCCGGACTAAAAAATAAGATACAAAAAAAAAGGTTATATAAATAATAAATATAGCATATTAAAGTTTTGCATTTTCCTTTTGAGCCTCAAGGTGGAGCAGCTCTTTTTTATATTTTCAGGCGTTCTGTTTGCTCCTTTGATGGTCAGATTATGGGACTGTTTTATTTTTTTTTGTTTTTTAATTGAGTCGCACCATGTCACATGGCGCTGCGGCACCATGCAATTTGGCATGTGTAAAAATGCACCATATTTGCCGATGGAAGGGGCTCCATTAAAAATGAACGGTACCCCTGCATGTCTGCTGAAGAGTTGTGCGTTTTGCCTGCGGGTGGGGAGTACTCGAGATTTTGCAAATGTTGCTGACCCACACAAGTGTAAACCTCATCAATATCTGCTTTATCACTGGATACCATCTGCTTCATTAACTGTTACATTGTATCAGTGTAACACTTTCCACATGTTACAGTATCATTGCTCACTCAGTCTACTATAGATTGATCAGCAACACAATAGTGAGAGGTCACGGCTGGTTAGATATACATTACACTACCAAAAGTATTGGGACACCTGCCTTTACATGAACTTTAATGGCGTCCCAGTCTTAGTCCATAGGGTTCAATATTGAGTCAGCGCACCCTTTGCAGCTATAACAGCTTCAACTCTTCTAGGAAGGCTGTCCTCAAGGTTTAGGAGTCTAATGCCGCGTACACACGACCAGACTTTCTGGCAGAAAAGGTCAGATGGAGTTCCGACCAAACGGACTTGCCCACACACGAACGGACCAAAGTCTGTTCGTTTTGAACGTGATGACGTACGACGGGACTAGAAAAGGAAGTTCAATAGCCAGTAGCCAATAGCTGCCCTTGCGTTGTATTTAGTCCGTCGGAATAGCATACAGACAAATGGTTTTCCCGACATAAATTGATTCCATGGGAAAGATTTAAAGCATGTTCTATTTCTAGGTCCGTCTGAATTTTTTGAAGAAAAATGATCGGAATATCCCACACATATATCCAGAATATCCGACGGAATGATTCCGTCAGACCTTTTCTGCCGGAAAGTCCGGTCATGTGTACACAGCATTAGTATGCAGCTGAAGGGGGGTTGTTTTGAATCAGCAGAGCGCAAAAGCCAGAAAAAAGGTATGGACGTTTTCAGAGAAGCTCTTCCCATTTTTCCCTACACTCTATATTTATTATGTAAGTAGTTTCTTTATTTATTATAGTCAGGACTAAAAAAAATAAGATATAAAAAAAAGTTAGATAAATAATAAATATAGCATATTAAAGTTTTGCATTTTCCTTTTGAGCCTCAAGGTGGAGCTTTAAGCTCCTTTTTATATTTTCAGATGCTCTGTTTGCTCCTTTGATGTAAAGGTTGCTGTTTGTACACCTAAAATGGTCAGATTATGGCACTGTTGTCTCGTGCTTGAGAGCTGCCTAAAGTTAACCCATACTACAATTGAAACCTTTAAAAAGAAAAGCTTTACCAAAGAATAAAAACCACAGGTTGTTATTGGGTTTATTAGCTAGAAATGACTCTTCTGTACGCCCCTAAGGTTTAGGTTCACCTGGGGTCTGCTTACTCCTAACTTAATGGCTATATCAAGTGAAGTGCCATTCCACTGTCCAATGAAAGTGCCTCAGTGGCTAGAAAAGCTATTCTCATTGGGTAAGGGGCTGGCAATTGGTAGAAGATCACTAACTAGTCATCCTCTGGTATTGGCTATTAAAGTTATTTTAACTACTCAGTGCACCAAGTGGTAAATGTTTACACAAAATGTTGGCATCTGAATATGAAAGGATCCTATAGACACAGGACATGGCAGCCAGCAAAATGTGAACATTTCCTATCGTACACTGAGGAGATTCATACCGGTAACAGTAAAAGCAGGTGGTTGAGCTATGGATTTACCTCTCCCCTGACCACCCACCTAGAGACTTGCAGACACTTTGGGCTATATAAACGTCACAGCTGAAAAGCAAAGCATCAAAAAATAAATGTCCTGATGCATTCGGAGGGCAGTATCGCCAGCAAACATGCCCCTCAAGTTAATAAAGCTGTGCCGCAACTGCCCAGCAACTGCAATTGTTTTTAGTGTGGTTCACTCTTTTGAGGGTCAAAACAGATGGTGTGTAGGCGACATATTGCCTTTCAGCTGCCTGCCAACCACCCTCTGAAAAGTGATCCACTGCGGGCTGCCACGTGTTTAAATGAGCCCTCAAAGGGTTAGTTCACCTTTATTTCTTTTCTCAAAAACCTCTTTATGCATTGCAGTGTCCTTGAAACATTAACGTGCTAAGCTCCATTTTTTTAAAGCGGGAGTAAACCCAGTTTCAAAAAACACTTACATTCCCGGCATGCCATTTCACATTGGTTGTGCTCTCAACCAAACTTTCAAACCATCTAATGGCTGGTGTCATAACTGATCACATGTGCAGCATTATGGCAATTGAAGAATTATTAGAGGCCAAGATGGCAGCTTCCTTGACTGAAAACGATAGGAGGGTTTACTTCCACTTTAAATAAATGTTTACTTTTCACGCTCATTTTGGATGCCAATCTATACCTGCAGACACCACTATTTACAGATGAGCCTGTTTCTATGTTATGTACATTACTTACTTTGCTAATAAATCACATTTAATATACTACACTCAGGTTGGCGCTTCCTGTGTCTCTCCCCCTTCCCCTCTATATCCTGCAGGTGGTGGCAGAATAAACCCATAGCTGGATGAGTGGCCCCAGAAACTCACGAAGAAGAGCTTGGCTTTGTCCCCTACCTGTGCATGCTCAGTCTGTTCTCTCTCACAGGTCAGCGTTTTTCAAGAGTGAAGGAGAGCCGACTGAGCATACGTAGTTGGGGAATGAAGCTGAGCAGTGGCGGCCCGTCCATACGGGGGGATGCCCCCACTACATGCAGGGCACCGGACACATGGATTCCAATGGAGTTCTTTTTTTTGGAAGCACATGATTAGAGTCCGAGGCTCTAATTGTCTTAAAAATAAAGGGTGGCCTTGGGATGCAGAGCACTGTGCCCTGAGCCCACCCTGTTGTGTGACAGTAGCAAATTATTATTGACTATTGTCTTCCTGATTCTCCTCTCTTCCAATCAGGAAGCGGGTCCTGAGACCCGTCACCCAATTGGCCGAGAGGAGAAGCGACCCTTTTGGCCGCCGAGGAGGAGGAAGGAGGACATGCAGGGGAAGCCGCTGTGAAGCCGAGGAGGAGGAGATGCCGGGTGAAGCCACCACCCAGAGGAAGCGCTGCCCGCAACCTAGATGGGGTATGTGCGGAGCTGGTGACTGACCAGTTTTTGTCGGGTGGATTGCCACTTACCCCAAAAAAATAGTTTTGGGGCGGTAGGTGGCTGACGCTGGGAGTAATTGTACCCGAGTTGCTGGGGTCTGCACATCCAAAGCTTGGTATATCCTGCCATCTGACTGAGAGGGGAAAGCAATTATTTGAGCATTAATTAGTACGCATTTATTTGAAAACGGGAGTAATGTATTAAATGTAATTTTGTATTCATGGATTTTTACACAGTATGATGGCTAAAATCTTTTCTGGCTAATGGGCTATACTGTGTAGGGAGAGTTCTAACATTATAATCAATTTACTTATTGCAATTATCCAGAGGCCACAGCTCTATAAACCATGTATGTGGGTCTATGGCCCGTGTGTTACCTGACCAGTACCTCTATACAGGTAGAGTGGGGTATATAAGTAGAAATCCTTTTGGATTAGCCTGATCCAGAAGCCCGTTCAGGGTCCTATGCCTAGGTCCACCGGTGGAGATGACATAGTACCGGGTTCACACTCACTGTAAAAATTGCTGTGGGTATGAAAATCAGTATGTGTAATGTGTGTGCGGTCTTGTGTGTTATTTTAGAGTTGCGACAACGTTGTCCAACTATTTTAGAGATTGGAGATTTGGAGGGTTGTCGGTCAATTGACCGTCAGTCTGTCACTGTTATTTTGCAAAATAATCAATAAAGTATTTTTTTCACTTTTTGTAAAAAAAAAAATACTGCAGTTGGCCTTCATTGACAACTACTTTTTGAGGGATCTCCAAACGTAAGTAGAGGCTGCTACAGTTCATCTGACCCCGGGGATTCAAGGAATGTTTTGCATGACTCAGGCCTACTATGCTAAAATGAGGAATAAACTATCTCTGGGATTTGTGATGGCAGGGAGAACATGTAGATACATTCTCTTTTAGGAATACTCTGCTGGGAAGCCATAGTCTGGTCTGAATATTGTGTCCAGGTGTCAGGCAGTCTGAAACCCGGACGCGTGATTCCAAACCCAAACTGGCCGGGTAAATCCTGGATAGGTGGCAACCCTAGGCCTAGAGTATATGACATCATGCACAGCTCTCTCTCTCTCACTCTTGTGAGAGTTTGCCAGGATGGGAGAGGGGTGAGTCATAAGAGGATCAACGAGGGCTGCAGAGCTGGGGGCATGCTTCTGTGTAAATCCAGGAAGTGAACAGGCAGCAGCTTCAGCTGCCCACAGTTAAAATTACTGCAGCCAGACTCAGTGGAGTGAGATTTCTGCAGCATATTTGGCAAGTACAGAATCACAGTATATATAAAATAATATGCAAAGTGGTTGGAGGGAAGCCTCAGAACGGCAAAGATGTTTTTATTACAAATGATGTGAGCAGACTCTTTAAGGCAGTGGTCATCAACCCTGTCCTCAGGACCCACTAACAGGCCAGGTTTGCAAGATAACTGAAATATATCACAGGGAATATCATTTGCTGCTCAGTGATTGCAGTATTCTAGTCTGCATCTCCCCAAGGTAATACATAAAACCTTGCCTGTTAGTGGGCCCTGAGAACAGGGTTGATGACCACTGCTTTATGGTAGCAAAGAAATACAGTTCAATAATAGAAAAGAGTCTGAAAATGTAATTCTATCAATGGGCAGCAGGGGGAGCCATCTGACCACATTAGGCCTTTACAACTTCAACAAATTCATGTGTTATAAATCACAAATCCCCCAAAAAAATAGTTCATTCCTCCATTTGGGATGTTGGTTAGAGACATAAATCATTCTGCCACGGTCCTCTTGCCAACTATATATTATGATCTTCTGGTTATAGCAAAAACACAGAATACATATAAATATTCAGCCGCTGTACTGCTGTTTCAGGCTTGTTTGTTCTCATCAGTGGAAGATATGGAAGCCATGGCTTCTGTGGAGTGGGGTTTGTATTGTAGGCCAAAAAGAATTAAAAATACCATTCAATTTGGCACGTGTGAAAAAAAAACACGCCATATTTGGAAGGGGCTCCATTAAAAATGAACGGTACCCCCGCATGTCTGCTGAAGAGCCGTGCATTTTGCCTGCGGGTGGGGAGTACACGAGATTTTACCAATGTTCCTGACCCACACCAGTGTGACCCTCGCCAATATCTGCCTTATCACTGGGCATCATCTGCTTCATTAACTGTTACATTGTATCAGTGCAACACTTTCCACATGTTACAGGATCATTGCTCACTCCTCTACTATAGATTGATCAGCAACACAATAATGAGAGGTCACGGCTGGGTAGATATACACTATATGACCAAAAGTATTGGGACGCCTGCCTTTACATGAACTTTAATCCATAGGGTTCAATATTGAGTTGGCCCACTCTTTGCAGCTATAACAGCCTCATCTCTCCTGGGAAGGCCGTCCACAAGGTTTAGGAGTGTGTCTATGGGAAGGTTTGACCATTCTTCCAGAAGCACATTTGTGAGGTCAGGCACTGATGTTGAATGCCTGGCTCACAGTCTCCGCTCTAATTTATCCTAAGGGTGTTCTATCAGGTTGAGGTCAGGACTCTGTGCAGACCAGTCAAGTTCCTCCACCAGAAACTCTATCCTCCATGTCTTTATGGACCTTGCTTTGTGCACTGGTGCGCAGTCATGTTGGAACAGGAAGGGGTCATCCCCAAACTGTTCCCACAAAGTTGGGAGCATAAAATTGTCCAAAATTTCTTGGTATGCTGATGCCAAGAGTTCCCATCACTGGAACTAACGGGCCAAGCCCAACCCAACGCTATAATACCCCTTCCACCAAATGAATTGTACCAGTGCACAAAGCAAGGTCCATAAAGACATGGATGAGCGAGTTTGGGGTGGAGGAACTTTACTGGCCTGTGCAGAGTCCTGACCTCAACCCCATAGAACACCTTTGGGATGAATTAGAGCAGATGACTGCAAGCTAGGACTTCTCGTCCAACATCAGTGCCTGACATCACAAATGCGCTTCTGGAAGAATTGTCAAACATTCCCATAGACACACTCCTAAACCTTGTGGACAACCTTCCCAGAAGAGCTGAAGCTGTTATGGCTGCAAAGGGTGGGCCAACTCAATATTGAACCCTATGGACTAAGACTGGGATGTCATTAAAGTTCATGTGCGTGTAAAGGCAGGTGTCCCAATACTTTTGGTAATATAATGTATATTAACCAGTTGCCGACCGCCGCACGCCGATGTACGTCGGCAGAATGGCACGGGCAGGCATAAGGGCTTACATGTACGTCCCTTGCCTCCCGCGGGTCGGGGGCCCGATCGGGCCCCCGCCCGGTGCCTGCGGCGGTCGGTTTTCGTCCGGGAGCGATCCGGGACGAGGGGGCGGCCATTCATTCATGGCCACCCCCTCGCGATCGCTCCCGACGAATAGAAATCCCCCGTGACATCACTTCCTCTCCTGTAATGTAAACACAGGAGAGGAAGTGATGTAATCTCTCCTCCGTGTCGGTATTTTTCGTTCCGACACGGAGGAGAGAGGATCGGTGAGTTGCACCAACACTCTACACACACAGTAGAACATGCCAGGCACACTCACACCCCCCCGATCACCCCCCCAATTACCCCTGCCCCCCAGTCACAGTGACACCAATGTCATTTTTATTTTTTTTTTTTGCATTGGTGTCATTTGTGACTGTAATAACTGTTAGGGCAGTTAGGGTTAGCCCCCTTTAGTTCTAATGTACCCCCCTAACCCCCCCAATAAAGGTTTAACCCCGTGATCACCCCCCGTCGCCAGTGTCACTAAGGCTGGGTTCACATTGCAGCGGTTTATGAGAACGAATGTGATTCGCACCGCACTGCAGTGCAAATCACATCCGATCTCTGTGCGATTCGAGTTCAGCCATTCGCCGCACCCGCCGCACCCGCCACACCCGCCGCACCCGCCGCAAATTCGCACGGGACCCTTTTTTTGGCCCGCAGCAGAATCGGATCGCATGGGTGTTCACACCATGCGATCCGAGTTTGCAGATCGCACTGTGATATGCGAACTGATCTGGGGGTGTCAGTAACATTTCACTGACACTCCCAGCAGTTCGCACAGGGCAGTGTGAACTGCCGCCGGGAGGCATGCGATGCGGGAACCCGCCGCGGATTCGTGGCGTTCCCGCATCGCTCCAGTGTGAACCCAGCCTAATAAGCGTTCATTTTTCTGATCGCCGTATTAGTGTCACAGGTGACGCTAGTTAGGCAGGTAGGTATTTAGGTTCGCCGCAGCTTTTTATAGCGCCAGGGACCCCCATATACTACCGCATAAAGCCCCCTGATTGCCCCCTAGTTAACCCTTTCACCAGTGATCACCATATAACTGTTACAGGTGACGCTGGTTGGTTAGTTATTTTTTTATAGTTTCAGGGCACCCGCCATTTATTACCTAGTCTCACTAGTGTACCCCTAAATTTAGGGGTGTCTACTTTCCAAAATGGGGTCATTTGGGGGGGGGTTTGTGCCATCTTGGCATTTTATGGCCTTCAAAACTGTAACGCCCTTAGAAAGCCTGAAGGCGGTGCTTGGTTTTCGGGGCCCCGTACGCGGCTAGGCTCCCAAAAAGTCCCTTATATGTGGTATCCCCGTACTCAGGAGAAGCAGCAGAATTTATTTTGGGGTGTCATTTCACATATGCCCATGGCATGCATGAGCAATATATCATTTAGTGACAACTTTGTGAAAAAAAAAAAAAAAAAAAAAAAGTTTGTAATTTTCCCGCAACTTGTGGCAAAATATAAAATATTCCATGAACTCAACATGCCTCTCAGCAAATAGCTTGGGGTGTCTACTTTCTAAAATGGGGTCATTTGTGGGGGTTTTGTGCCATCTTGGCATTTTATGGCCTTCAAAACTGTAATAGGTAGTGAGGAGTGAACTCAAAAATTTACGCCCTTAGAAAGCCTGAAGGCGGTTCTTGGCTTTCGGGGCCCCGTACGCGGCTAGGCTCCCAAAAAGTCCCACATATGTGGTATCCCCGTACTCAGGAAAAGCAGCAGAATTTATTTTGGGGTGTCATTTCACATACGCCCATAGCATGTGTGAGCAATATATCATTTAGTGACAACTTTGTGTAAAAAAAAAAAAAATTTTTTTTTTTGTCATTATTCAATCGCTTGAGGCAAAAAAATAAAATATTCAATGGGCTCAACATGCCACTTATCAATTTCCTTAGGGGGTCTACTTTCCAAAATGGGGTCATTTGGGGGGGTTTTGTACTGCCCTGCCATTTTAGCACCTCAAGAAATGAGATAGGCAGTCGTAAACTAAAAGCTGCGTAAATTCCAGAAAACGTACCTTAGTTTGTAGATGTGACAACTTTTGCGCAAACCAATAAATATACAATTATTGACTTTTTTTTTACCAAAGACATGTGGCTGAATACATTTTGGCCTAAATGTATGACTAAAATTGAGTTTATTGGATTTTTCTAATAACAAAAAGTAGAAAATATCATTTTTTTTCAAAATTTGCGGTCTTTTTACGTTTATATCGCAAAAAATAAAAATCGCAGAGGCAATCAAATACCATCAAAAGAAAGCTCTATTTGTGGGAAGAAAAGGACGCAAATTTTGTTTGGGTACAACATTGCATGACCGCGCAATTACCAGTTAAAGCAGCGCAGTGCCAAAGTGTAAAAAGACCTCTGGTCATTTACCAGCAAAATGGTCCGGTCTGAAAGTGGTTAACCACAATATTTACGTCCTTTTTTTCCCATCAATACAGCTCTCTTTTGGTGGTATTTGATCACCTCTGAGGTTTTTATTTTTTTGCGCTATAAAGAAAAAAAGCAAACATTTTGAAAAAAAAAAACAATATTTTTTTACTTTTTGCTATAATAAAATTTAAAAACAAATTCAAATTCTTCATCAGTTTAGGCCAATATGTATTCTTCTACATATTTTGTAAAACAAAAATCGCAATAAGCGTATATTGATTGGTTTGCACAAAATTGATAGCGTCTACAAAGTAGGGGATAGAATTATAGCATGTTCATTTTTAATTTTTTTTACTAGTAATGTCGGCGATCTGCGATTTTTATTGTGACTGTGACATTACGGCGGACACATCGGACACTTTTGACACATTTTTGGGACCATTGGCATTTATAAAGTGATCAGTGCTATAAAAATGCACTGATTACTGTAAAAATGTCACTGGCAGGGAAAGGGTTAACACTAGGGGGCGATCAAAAGGTTAAATGTGTTCCCTAGTGTGTGTCTGTCTAGGGGAGATGACAGATCGCTGTCCATACTTTGTATGAACAGACGATCTGCTTCTTCTCCCCTCAGAGAACCGGGATCTCTGGGTTTACACACACAGTTTCGTGGGAGCCCAGCGATCATCACGCAGCAGCGGACGTGTGCCCCTAGTGACCAAAGGGCGAAGCAACGTAACATAACGCCGTTTCGCCCAGCTGTGCCATTCTGCCGCAGTAAAACTGCAGTGGCTGGTCGGCAAGGGGTTAATGATTGCTTGTTTATTCCCTGCTTCCATAGCGGGCAGAAAGAACCGGGGTCGTGGATTGGCATGATTTATTGATGGATTGAATTGCAGCTCTACAGGGAGGGCCATTTTGTTCTTCTTCTCGCCCCTCAGTGGACTTTAGACATGTGCGATTAGTTTCGTACAAATCGAAAATTCGTACGAATCCGAAATACGAATTTTCATGCATACGAATTCCGTACGAAATACAACATTTTGTTTACGAATTTCGTATCCAAATTCATAACGAACATTCGGAATTGTTACGAAAAGTTAGCGCACCTAAAAGTTAAAAACCCAGGAAGTCAGCACAGCACAGCACAGGGATGGTGGTAACCCCTCATAATGGGCACAGCGGGTGTACACTCAGACCCGGGAACTCAGAACAGGGATGGTGGGAGCCCCTCATAATGGGCACAGCGGGTGTACACTCAGACCCAGGAACTCAGAACAGGGATGGTGGGAACCCCTCATAATGGGCACAGCGGGTGTACACTCAGACCCGGGAACTCAGAACAGGGATGGTGGGAGCCCCTCATAATGGGCACAGCGGGTGTACACTCAGACCCAGGAACTCAGAACAGGGATGGTGGGAACCCCTCATAATGGGCACAGCGGGTGTACACTCAGACCCAGGAACTCAGAACAGGGATGGTGGGAACCCCTCATAATGGGCACAGCACAGGGATGGTGGGAAGCCCCCATAATGGGCACAGCGGGTGTACACTCAGACCCGGGAACTCAGAACAGGGATGGTGGGAACCCCTCATAATGGGCACAGCACATGGATGGTGGGAACCCCTCATAATGGGCACAGCACAGGGATGGTGGGAAGCCCCCATAATGGGCACAGCGGGTGTACAGATGTGGGAACTCAGCGCAGGGATGGTGGGAAGCCCCCATAATGGGCACAGCGGGTGTACAGATGTGGGAACTCAGCGCAGGGATGGTGGGAACCCCTCATAATGGGCACAGCGGGTGTACAGACCTGGGAACTGGTGGGATGGTGGGAACCCTATGGGAATTTCTATGCTTACGAATTTTATACGAAATACGAAATTTAGTTAACGAATTTCGGAATTTCGGATCCAAATTAACAGAAACGTATCTGGTGTTTTGTTCACCAATCAGAGGAAGTCAGCACAGCACAGGGATGGTGGGAACCCCTCATAATGATAAATTCATCATAACGAACTTTCGTTATTTTGTGAAAAGTTTAAGAATCTAACGAAAATTCGTATTTTGTACGAATCAGAATTGAATTTTGTACACGAATTACGAAATACGAATTCATTTTTGTACGAAATTAAACAAATTTATTAACGGCGCCCATGTCTATAATGCCCTCCTTCCCCGGCTACATACCTCCCAACTTTCTGAGATGGGAATGAGGGACACCTATCAGCAAAAGTATGCAGGCATAGGACACGCCCCTTGCCACGCCCCCTTAAATAAGATTGTTTAAACCCACAAGTGCTTTTTTGCCACTACTATTCCTTTATATTGGCTTTTGGAATTTACAAATGCAGCAATTTAGAAATCAGATTAAAGGTTTAGTTCTGGATAACACTTTTTGATAGATAAAATTGCATTAATATGCAGATATTATATTATATTTTATTATATTATATTATATTATAAGATAATATGCATTTTATATAGATCAGACCAAAATGAGGGACAAATGAGGAGGAATGAGGGACAGAGGGACATTGCTCCAAATCAGGGACAGTCCCACCAAATCAGGGACAGTCCCGCCAAATCAGGGACAGTCCCGCCAAATCAGGGACAGTCCCTCAAAATCAGGGACAGTCCCGCCAAATCAGGGACAGTCCCTCGAAATCAGGGACAGTCCCTCGAAATCAGGGACAGTTCCACCAAATCAGGGACAGTTCCACCAAATCAGGGACAGTTCCACCAAATCAGGGACAGTCCCGCCAAATCGGGGACAGTCCTACCAAATCGGGGACAGTCCTACCAAATCGGGGACAGTCCTACCAAATCGGTGGACAGTCCCACCAAATCGGGCTGAGTCCTACCAAATCGGGGACAGTCCCACCAAATTGGAGACAGTCCCACCAAATCAGGGACAGTCCCTCGAAATCAGGGACAGTTCCACCAAATCAGGGACAGTCCTACCAAATCAGGGACAGTCCCGCTAAATCAGGGACAGTCCTGCCAAATCAAGGACAGTCCCTCGAAATCAGGTTCAGTCCCACCAAATCAGGGACAGTCCCTCAAAATCAGGGACAGTCCCACCAAATCAGGACAGTCCCACCAAATCAGGGAGAGTCCTACCAAATCGGGGACAGTCCCACCAAATCGGGGACAGTCCCTCGAAATCAGGGACAGTCCCACCAAGTCAGGGACAGTCCCTCAAAATCAGGGAGAGTCCTACCAAATCGGGGACAGTCCCAACAAATCTGGGACAGCCCCTCGAAATCAGGGACAGTTCCACCAATTCAGGGACAGTCCCACCAAATCAGGGACAGTCCCTCGAAATCAGGGACAGTTCCACCAATTCAGGGACAGTCCCACCAAATCAGGGACAGTCCCTCGAAATCAGGGACAGTTGAGAGCAATGTGGCTATGATGTGTTAGATAAACAATGATTCATTGTATATTATTCTTCCACCACATTTAGATAATAGACACGCCACTAATACCGCGCAATTCATTTGCGGTTGACGAGAACCTGTTTTATTAATGGCAGAAGCCTCTGGCACTGGGACATTTCCAGGTTCATGCTAATGACATGACCACAAGTTTACTCTGAGTAATCTGGGGCTGGGAGTAATCTGTTTGGAGATGTCTAAATGAAGTTTACACCTCTGGATGGGGACCAGCTGATGTCACCAGAAGTCCTCTGCTGGGTCTATCCTGTCTGCCCTCTCTAACACCCAAACTAGATTCCATGCTATCAGTCTTACATGTGAACAGGAAAATAAATGATCGGGTGTGTTCCCGGGGCGGGGACGTGGTTTTTATTTTTTTTTATATTTATTTAAAGCTGCGCCTGAAGGTTTATCCTGAAAATGTGATGTCAGGAATGTCTCCTATGTAGACCCATCGGACACTCTGCAGAGACAGTCTGTTCCTCGGATTATGTCACATGGGAGGTATGCTGATCCCCCCCGCCAGGGGGTATTACAGGGCCCATCCCAGCTGCTTCTCTATCTATGGATGACCCACATGAAGATATTCATGAGGACCTGTCATTTCAGCATATACCGAAAAATGTATTTCTGGGTTTACCCCCTAAGGATGCAAATCCAGTCTGCTCAAGTCCTATTTTAAAGCTAAATAGTGAACCTGAACCTAAAAAGTAAAGCATCTCCCTGGAGTGCAGTGTTCATGCTAAATTAACCTCTTCGGCCCCGGAAGGATTTACCCCCCTCCCGACCAGGCCATTTTTTGCGATACGGCACTGCGTCAATTTAGCTGACAATTGTGCAGTTGTGCAGCGCTGTACCTAAACAAAATTGATGTCCCTTTTTTTCCCCACAAATAGAGAGAAGTTATCACATCTACAAAATAGGGGATAGATTTATAGCATTTTTATTATTATTTGATCATCTCTGCGGTTTTTATTTTTTGCACTATAAAGAAAAAAAGCGCCAATTTAAAAAAAAAAAAAAAAACAATAATTTTTACATTTTACTATAATAAATATCCCCAAAAAAATATTTTCTTCCCCAGTTTAGGCCAATATGTATTTTCAACATATTGACTGTTTTGCGCACAAGTTATCACATCTACAAAATAGGGGATATATTTATAGTATTTTTATTATTATTTAATCATCTCAGCAGTTTTTATTTTTTGTGCTATAAACCAAAAAAAAGCAACAATTTTCAAAAAAATAAATTAAAAAAAAACAACAACAAATTTTACATTTTACTATAATAAATATCAAAAAAAATAAATTCTTCCTCAGTTTAGGCCAATATGTATTCTTCTACATATTGATTGGTTTGCACAAAAGTTATCACATCTACAAAATAGGGGATAGATTTGTAGTATTTTTATTATTATTTGATCATCTCAGCAGTTTTTATTTTTTGCGCTATAAACCAAAAAAAAGCGGCAATTTAAAAAAAAAAAAAAAAACAATAATTTTTAAATTTTACTATAATAAATATCCCCAAAAAAATATTTTCTTCCCCAGTTTAGGCCAATATGTATTTTCAACATATTGACTGTTTTGCGCACAAGTTATCACATCTACAAAATAGGGGATATATTTATAGTATTTTTATTATTATTTAATCATCTCAGCAGTTTTTATTTTTTGTGCTATAAACCAAAAAAAAGCAACAATTTTCAAAAAAATAAATTAAAAAAAAACAACAACAAATTTTACATTTTACTATAATAAATATCAAAAAAAATAAATTCTTCCTCAGTTTAGGCCAATATGTATTCTTCTACATATTGATTGGTTTGCACAAAAGTTATCACATCTACAAAATAGGGGATAGATTTGTAGTATTTTTATTATTATTTGATCATCTCAGCAGTTTTTATTTTTTGCGCTATAAACCAAAAAAAAGCGGCAATTTAAAAAAAAAAAAAAAAAACAATAATTTTTAAATTTTACTATAATAAATATCCCAAAAAAAAATAATTTTCTTCATCAATTTAGGCCAATATGTATTCTTCTACATATAAAAAATAAAATAAAAAAAATCACAATAATGCCCTGTACACATGGTTGGACTTTCCGATGGAAAATGTGCGATCGGATCGTGTTGTCGGACTCCATCTGACTTTTTCAGTCGGAATTTCCGACACACAAAGTTTGAGATCTGGATCTAACATTTTCTGACAACAAAATCCGATTAATTTCCGATCGTTCTGAATGCGGTGACGTAGAACACGTACGACGGGACTATAAAGAGGGCAGTGGCCAATAGCTTTCGTCTCGTAATTTATTCTGAGCATGCGTGGCACTTTGTCCTTTCGGAATTGTCTACACACGATCAGAATTTAAATAATCGGATTTTGTTGGCGGAAAATTTTATATCCTGTCTCCGACGGAAAAAGTCAGATGGAGCCCACACACGATCGGATTTTCCGTCAACACGATCCGATCGCACATTTTCCGTTGGAAAGTCGGACCGTGTGTACAGGTTATAACAGTTCCCCCCACATACAGATGGGAGAGGAGAGAGGGCCAATCTGCTCCTCTTCCTCCCGCCCCTACCCCTCTGTGTCTGCCCGCACTCCATTCCCTGGCACTGTACCTCAGAAAAGGGAAGAGGGGGGAGGTGGGGGTAAATTCCGAAATCCAGCAGCCTCAGATACATCTGGATGAGATGTACTGCAGTATATATACACATTTATATACATGTATTTAAAAGACCAAAAGGGAGACGATGTGATAAGTTCATTCATAGCGGGTTACATACACTGAAAACACATTAAACATGTAAGTGAAACAGCAAACAAAGTGCAGTATATTGGAAACCATTTTATTAAAAATCACAAGTGGCTACTTACAAAATGCATAAGGATAAGAGCTTAGAGGAGATTAGGGGGGCTATAATCAGCATAAGGGGTCCATATAGTAAACCTAGTGTAGAGTTATTCACTTTAAAGGGGTTTTAAAGCTTTGTTTTTTATTTTCTAAATAGGTTCCTTTAAGCTAGTGCATTGTTGGTTCACTTACCTTTTCCTTCGATTTCCCTTCTAAATGTTTTGTTCTTTGTCTGAATTTCTCACTTCCTGTTTCTCCTCAGTAAACTTCACACCATCATCCAAGCGGTGTTTAGTCAGCCAGAACAGCTTACTGAACAGTTTACTGAGGAGGAACAGGAAGTGAGAAATTCAGACAAAGAAAAAAAAACATTTAGAAGAGAAATGGAAGGAAAAGGTAAGTGAGCCAACAATGCACTAGCTTAAAGTGGTTGTAAACCCATGGGGGGAGGCATAATGAGGCATAGCATACTAGCTCATTATGAATAACTTACCTGAGAACGAAGCCCCCGAAGCAGTCCTCCGTCTTCATGTCTGCCGCTGCCATGGATCCCGGAGTGACTTCCGGGTCTCGCTGCTCCGGTGCTGTGAATCGCCGGAGCAGCGATAACGTCACTCCCGCGCATGCGCACGGGAGCCGACACTCGCAGCATATCGCCGCGATCTGTGGCCTGCCCAGTGTGCCTACATGCCGTATAGGTTTAGGAGATATTTCTTGGACCTAGAGGGAAGCCTTAATCTAGGCTTCCCTGTAGGTCAAAGTGGTTTGTAAGGGTTTACAATCACTTTAAAGGAACCTATTTAGAAAATTTAAAAAAACAAACGTTTACAACTGCTTTAAGGTCATCAGAGGACAAGGGTGAACTCCTTATGTCTGGAGGAGAAGACATTTAATGTCCAAATACGGAAAGGCTTCTTCACAGTAAGAGCTGTGACTATGTGGAATAGACTTCCTCAGAAAGTAATTCTGTCCAGCTCAGTAGATTTTTTTTAAAGAAAAGCCTGGATCCTTTCCTAAATGTACATAAGATAACTGGATACTGATATTTATAGGTAAAGTTGATCTGGGGAATATATGGTTGCAAATTGGATCTATTGGGGGGGTTGCCTCTTCCTCTGGATCAACTGTGAGTGTAGGATTTTATACTGTATCTGGAGGTTTTCTGTTTGTTTGCTTTTTTTCTTCCTATGTTCTAGGTTGAACCAGATGGAGTTGTGTCTTAATTCAAACAAATTAACTATTTAAATATACAACTATTTACACTGCACTTAGTCTGCGCCCTCTGCTGTTTCTTTTATATATTGCAGAGATAACTTGAGTATCATTGAGGAACTTCCTCAGATATGTTTGGCCCATTAGACTTTTTAGTATAATCCTGTACCCCCCACAGCACATTCACATGTATGATTACATTGTAGTTTGTAGCTGTATTCCTACCTGCGCATTCTTGATGATTCTCTGTATTAAACATATAAGGGCGGACCAAGTAAATGGTTGATTCCTCCAATCTGTATACAAGAGGTCCCCGACTTATGAACCTCCAACATGCGAACAACTCCTACTTACGAACAGCAGGTGGCGCCGGCGGGCACATGGGAAAACATCAGAAAACAGCGGAAAACAGTGAAAAGCGATGTCGGAAAACAGCAGAAAACGCTGTTCTGCACATGCGCGTCCAAATTACGAACAAATCCGACTTTGGATCAAACAGGCAGTCCCTAACCTGTTCATAACTCGGGGACTGTCTGTACACATCATTCAGCCAATCACGTTGCACTCAGTCAAAGCCCAACTCAAGGAAAATGTTGAATTATCCCTTGAAGTAAGGCTGCACTCGTTATGCAAGGGTTAATAATTCCTTTTGTCTAGGGGAGAAGAAAAAACATTTTACTTTCTTGATCCATTCTTTCGGTGGGGCACTGCCCCATGTTCCGGTGGTGGACTGTATAGTATGGAACCAGCTCTGGTCTTGGTGACTTCAGACCCCTAGACCAATGGAACGAGGAGATGTTGCTGTGGGAAGAAGTAGAGGATCGAGTAAGTAAATCTTTTTTTGTTCCCCTAATAAGCAATTAACTTTTGCAAAGGAGACACAGTCCACGTGCAAGGAATAATTTTTTTAGTTGGCTGGAGTTGGGCTTTAACCACTAGCCGACCAGCTGCAGTCATTCTACGGCAGCAGGTCGGCTTTCCTGTGCAAATCGCCGTAGCTGTATGTCGGCCCCTTTAACCACTTAAGGACCAGGCCTCTTTTTCAGACTTGGTGTTTACATGTTTAAAACAGTTTTTTTTGCTAGAAAATTACTTAGAACCCCCAAACATTTTATATTGTTTTTTTTCTAACACCCTAGAGAATAAAATGGCGGTCATTGAAATCCTTTTTTTCACACCGTATTTGCGCAGCGGTCTTACAAGCGCACTTTTTTGGGAAAAAATTCACTTTTTTGAATAAAAAAATATAACAACAGTAAAATTAGCCCAATTTTTTTTATATTGTGAAAGATAATGGTACGCCGAGTAAATTGATACCCAACATGTCATGCTTCAAAATTGCGCCCGCTCGTGGAATGGCGTCAAACTTTTAGCCTCAAAAATCTCCATAAGCGACATTTAAAAAATTCTACAGGTTGCATTTGTTGCGTTACAGAGGAGGTCTAGGGCTAGAATTATTGCTCTCGCTCTACCGATCGCGGCAATACCTCACATGTGTGGTTTGACCACCGTTTTCATATGCGGGCGCTACTCACGTATGCGCTCGCTTCTGTGCGCAAGCTCGTCGTGACGGGGTTTTTTAAATTTTTTTTATTTTTTTCTTATTTATTTTAATTGATTTTATTTATTTTTACACTGTTTAAAAAAAAAAAAATGGATCACTTTTATTCCTATTACAAGGAATGTAAACATCCCTTGTAATAGAAAAAAGCATGACAGATCCTCTTAAATATGAGATCTGGGGTCAAAAAGTCCTCAGATCTCATATTTGGGCTAAAATGCAAAAGAAAAAAAAAAAAAAGAAAAAAGAAAATCTGACATTTAAAAAAAATATACCTTTAAGAGGTATGGGCGGAAGTGACGTTTTGACGTCGCTTCCGCCCTCCTATGGTATAGAGACGAGTGGGGGCCATCTTAGCCTCACTTGTCTCTATGCCCAGCAGATTAAAGGACCCGATCGCCTCCGCCGCTACCGACGGCTACCGACAGCTGCTGCCGTTACCGAGATATCCCTCTTCAAAAATAGGACGTACATCGTCGTGCGGCGGTCGGCAAGTGGTTAAACAGCAATAGTAGACGCGCCCGCTGCATGGTGGGGGACCGGATGCATGTGGCCAGTGGGCGAGATGTCCGCCGACTATGCCCGGTCACGGGCACGAGAGCCACAATGAGGATGTGTGTGTGTAAACACACACACATCCCCATTCTGTTAGGAGAGGAGAGACAGATCGTCTGTTCCTACTAGATAGGAATAGCGATCTGGCTCCTCCTCTAGTCAGTCCCACCCCCCCTACAGTTAGAACACACACGAGGGAACACATTTCACCCCTTGATCGCCCCTAGTGTTAACCCCTTCCCTGCCAGTGACATTTACACAGTAATTAGAATGTAAGCTCTTCTGAGCAGGGCCCTCTTAATCCTCTTGTATTTTATTGTATTGTAACTGTATTATCTCCTTTTTATATTGCAAAGCACTGCATAAATTGCTGGAGCTATATAAATCCTGAATAATAATAATAATAATAATAATAATAATCAGTGCATTTTTATAGCACTGATCGCTGTATAAATGTCAATGGTCCCAAAAATGTGTCAAAAGTGTCCGATCTGTCCACCGCAATGTCACAATCCAGTTACAAACCGCAGATCGCCGCCATTACTAGTAAAAAAATTAATAATAAAAATGCCATAAATATAGAACCAATTTTGTAGACGCTATAATTTTTGCCCAAACCAATCAATATACGCTTATTGCAAATTTCTTTACCAAAAACATGAAAAACACAGAAAATAATTTTTTTTAGGACTTTTTAAGCGCATACATACACAAAAGGAGAAATATATATAGTAAAATATAAATTCTATTCAATTAAAAAATCCATAAACAAGGATAAATTAATCAGTAACAGATACCACTATACATGTAAATTGTTATCTCTACATGTTTCGCCTGTTAAGACTTCCTCAGGAGATTCTTTTGCAATGAATACTGTAGGTGTGGACTGATCACTACAATAAAAAAGATGTATATAAAAACAAACAATTATACAAAGTTACTTTGTATAATTGTTTGTAGTGGTATCTGTTACTGATCAATTTATCCTTGTTAATGGATTTTTTAATTGAATAAAATTTATATTTTTCTATATATATTTATCCTTTTGTATATGTATGCGCTTAAAAAGTCCCAAAAATGTATTTTCTGTGTTTTTCTATTTTAAGAGGGATGTGGCGCTTTCAAATTGAGTTTTTCCTTTAGACTTGCTCCATAACTACATTTCTCCTTTGTGAGTTACCAAAAACATGTAGAAGAATACATATCGGCCTAAACTGAGGAAGACATTTTTTTTTTGGGGGGGGGGGGGGATAGTTATTATAGTAAAAAGTAAAAAATATAGCTTTTTTACAAAATTGTTGCTCTTTTTTTGTTTACAGCGCAAAAAATTAAAACCGCAGAGGTAATCAAATACCACCAAAAGAAAGCTCTATTTGTGGGGGAAAAAAGGACGTAAATTTTCTTTGGGAAAATAATCGCATGACCGCGCAATTGTCAGTTAAAGCGATGCAGTGCCGTATCGCAAATAATTCCCCGGTCATTAAGGGGGCAAATCCTTCCGGGGCTGAACTGGTTAAAGCCAGATAAATTCGAGTCTGTACATTGGCCAAAAACAAATAGAATCATGCATGTCCATGTGACAAATTGACTACATAGAACAAAATTCATAAATCTTGGTTGTTTGCTTTTAAATAACAAAGAGAATATTCAGTCGGAAGGAAAAGGAAGAACAAACGTAACAAATTGCGGCTGATAGAAGACACAACATATGGCAGAACATTTGTCATAATATTCGATGCAGCTCTGTGAAGAAGGAAAAGCAAATAATCATAATAATAATAAATATCTCGCTTGGAATTCAAGCTTCATGATGAGTTTTGGGCTTGAAATTTGGCCAACTGCTCTCATCCTAAAAAAGTTGCTTTGGGCCAGATTCTCCTGCCTCTTACTATTGGCCCTTAAAATGATACTGAAAAAAAATAAAAAGAGATTCGCCAAACAGGGTTACTTGCTATAGAACGAAATTTGATGTCTTATATGAAGGTGGTGAGAGGAACTGCTGAGTTCAGCTGGGAACCAAGAAGATCGATGGTCAGTTTCTAATGGATGTCAGCAATATTCTGGTAACGCTGCTGGGCTGGAGGGTGGGTGCATTGGCTTTATAAGCAAGTGTGGTACCCCCTCCCACATGATGGCACTGCACCCAGAGTGGCAGACCCTCCTGCCCTCTCCCCGTGTTTTTCGGCCCTGTGTGACACGCATGTAAAAGGTGTGAGCAGGCCCTAAACAATGGTAAAAACTCTCATAAAAGGTATATTAATTTAGGCAGATTTTATGTAAAGCTGAAACATTCCTTTGAATACAACCAAACTAACCGAATGATGTCACTGCTATCCCTTTATGTGAAAAAAAAAAGACCTGAAGACAAATGTGGTAGGTTTGTGGCACAGACCGTTCACCCAAGACTGTGGCATATTTTTATCCCCCATATCAAAAGCCCTAATGATGAACGGATTTCTTCCACTTCCGCTATTGGACAACAGTTTTGAGATTTTTATCGAGAACTGTACAATCTTCTTGATCCTCAGCCTCCTGATGATGCGGACATCTGTGATGATGCAATGGCGGCTTATATGGCAGCTACTTTTCTCTCCTCTTTTGATGCTCAGACTAGCCTATCTCTTGAATCTTTTTTCACTGAAGAAGAGGTTGGCGCTGCTGTTAAACATACCCCTTCTGGTAATTGCCCTGACCCAGATGAATTCACCCCGAAATTCTAAGTAGCCCATACATGAGTGCTTTTTTTTTTTATTCAACCAGTGACTCGATTCCCCCAGCCACAAATCCCTGCTGAGCTAGATCAACTTCTGTACAACCATATGGCCCATACATGGATCGAAATTCGGCCAGTCCCTGCTGAACCGCCAGAATTTCAATCCATGTATGGCCAACTTTACTCTTCCCTTTCTGACCAAGGTTTTCAAACTCAGTATCTTCCAGATCTCCTTTTCCCCCACAATCCCTGAAGCCCATATATCCATATATCCCTAAACCTGACTAAGACACACTATGTTCAAACTACCACCTTATCTCGTCCTATGTCACTTATAGGCATGGATCTCAAGATTTACGACAAGGTCACAGCAAACAGACTGCAACCCCTACTTACCCAACTGGTTGAGTTTTGTTAATGGTCAAGAAGCAAGGGACAACACTATTAAAGCACTTCTCCTTCAACAATATCCCTGCCAACATAATACATCCGTGTGTCTTCTGTCGGTTGATGCCGGAAAGGTTTTTTCTCGGGTAAAATGAAAGTTCCTTCAGCTCTCCCTTTCACAAATAGGCTTTGGACCTCTTATGATTACTGTACTGGCCCTTTATTCTTCACCTTCTGCCAGGGTCTGGGTGAATAGCTCCCTATCTTCTACATTCTCTATTAAAAATGGGACCAGGCTGCAACTAAGACACAGGAAAAAGGGTTCAAACTTAAAAGTAGGTGGTGTAGGTGCCCCTCTATTCTCCATCACTTTGACCACACGGTCTCAGCCGCTTGCTGGCAGTGTCACATCTCCAAAGGCATCATGCTTCGTTTCTGGTGGGACAGCCCCCTATCCAGGCATTCTGAATGTAAATCTTTAATCTCTACTGCAAGCTTATGGAGACTCACGTCACATTGTCTCCCATGATAGCGTTCCTCTCCATTAAATCCAAGAAAAAAGATGTCCTCAGGAATTTTTTAGCTGCGGCCAGGATGGTCATACCTCAATATTGAAAAACAACCTCTACACCTCCCATTGTAGAACTTGAATTCATCAGGGACCTGCAACAATTGTTGTCTCAGGAAACTGTAACGGAAGAACAATTCAAACAAACTTGGACCTCTTGTTCTCTGTATCGTTTTTCCTCTGAGTTCCTGGACTGGGTCAAGGTAGAAATCCCCTCAACCCCCCCTCCCCTTTGGCCATGATGGAGTGATCCCAAACCCTTCTCCCCCCCTTTATACCCCCCCCCCCCCCCATCGCTCTTCTCTCTCTTACCCATTTTTTTTATCTCTACTGGCTACTAGTCAGTAAACCTTTTTTTCTCGATCCTGGACATTTACCTTACAGGTTCAAATGGCCTCAGTCTATCAATAGATGAACCTGTTAATTGAATTGCACTACTTTTCATTATGTCTTCTGATAAAGGTAACATCCAACCAAGAGCAGACTTGCCCCCCTGGGCTGCTCTGATGCCCCATAAAAAGGCTGCACTGCTTCCGCCACACACATGCCTAAAGGAATCCCATGGAAGAGCGGTAAAAAGTTCCGCCGGTGTCCTATCAAGAGAAGAATGAGAACAAGGACAGAGCACAGCCCCCCCCCCCCCCCCTCCAGCCTAACCCGCCCGGTGAGTAGAGAGTACCTGGAGCAGAGCTTCAGACTGGGATGGGGTAGGGAGTAGACAGGGAAGAGGGAGAGTGGGAGGTGGGCACGAATCTCTGCCCCATGGGCTTCTAGGTTGTACTTGCCCCCTGGGCCAAAAGTTTCCATTCAGTCCCTGCATCCGACTAAACTAGTTGAGTAGTTGCCTCCCCAGTTACCTATAAGACCAGCCTTTCTAAACCTTTTAACACAGAGGAAACCTTGAAATAACTTTCCAGTCTCAAGGAACCCCTGCCAAAAATTACTATATCTACAACTCACGATACATTGGTGCGATGATCAGTGGGAACAATATTCCTTACACTTGTGGTCATTGGGAAGAATTATACCCCTTAGAGATAGCTAAAAAGATCAGCGGTGTCTGGGAATTTATCTGAGAGGCAGAAATCGCTCACCGATCAAGGAATCCTCAGAAATCTCTTAAGGAACCATGGTTGAGAAACCTTGACTTACTGTAGATGAAATGAAACAGTTGGGCCTGATTACTGATACCTTCTGTTTGCCAATATTGGAATCTGTGTTTCTATATAAAATTTCAATGTGCATAGCATATTACCTAATTTGGGAAGATTTGTATCGTACCACCTTTGTACTATTTCTAGTCTTTGTAACTGTAACTCTCATCTATAAAAAGTTTAATAAAAAAAAAATTGAACAAAAAAATGGGAACCCCGATTCCCACTCTTATGTATTATAACTATGAAACACTTATCACACGGTCGGAATTTCAAAAAACAAATGTTCGATGGGAGCTAGTTGTTGGAAATTCTGACCGCTTGTAGGCTCCATCGGGCATTTTCCGTCGGAAATTTCCAACAAACAAAATTTGAGATCTAGATCTCAAATTTTCCGACAACAAAATCTGCTGTCGGAAATTCCGATCGCGTGTACACAATTCCGACGCACAAAATTCAACGTATGCTCGGAATCAAGCAGAAGAGCCGCACTGGCTATTGAACTTCAATTTTCTCGGCTCGTCGTACGTCACCGCATTCTTGACATTCGGAATTTCCGACTACATTTGTGTGACCGTGTGTATGCAAGACACGTTTGAGCCAACATCCGTCGGAAAAAAAAACATGGATTTTGTTGTCGGAATGTGCGATCGTGTGTACGCGGCATTAGTCATGGCATTACGACACAATTCTGACATCTCTGCTATTTCTATAGGCCAGAGTTCGTCTTTAACACCCCCCCCCCCCCCCATCTCCTCACACTGAGTGTAGCACATTGCCACTCAGAAGGCACATACGGCTCTTTGTACGACTCTCCAAATAATGAATTATTTTCACCTATCAGTTCCAGCCCGAGACGCCACCACACGTAGAATAAAAAGGAAACAAATGACATAGTGAAATGTTCAAAAAAAATTTGCTATGAATTGGCTCTTTAGAAAAAACAAATGGTGGGTGCCAGCTGGAAATGTTTGCTTTGGGGCTGAGTTATAAGACTGGCGTCAGTCAGGGCAGAAGACCTGCCAGCGGAATGCAATGCTCCGAGTAAGCAGCAGGTCACTCAATCACTGGCACGCTGCCCAGGAGCAACTGGATGTCGGCTTTTTTTTTTTTTTTTTTAAGGTAAACAGATCTCTCGCATTTTAAGGAAATCTGAAAATACAGAATGGGGTTTTCTAGGCTCAGACAGCTTCCCTGCACAATGCAATGTGTGGTCTTCTCCCCAGAGCAGCGCCGTGTCCCCAGACTGGGTGTGAATTAAAAAAAAAAAATGATATATATTGTGAGGCATTGGCTGGCAGGATTATGGATGGTGTAGAGGTGTCACCTTGGGTTTCTCACCTACACATGGTGAGGGCCTCCCGGGTTTATGGCTCATATGGAGACAACAAAACTTTGTGTTCTTAGAATCTTAAATCTGTCCACCAGAAATTATAGATTTTGCGTACTTACATTGGTACAGCTTGGCTTGATGTACAGTAAGTATGCATGTCTTATATCTGGAGGTCTATCTGGATGAGCACTGGGGATGCTGAAAATCAATGCAGTAGTCTGGGCTACATACAGTGAGAGCCGTCATCTTATGCCTCCCCTCCCAGCATCTACACACTGACCACAAGGGGGTCATTCATTTTGCAATGGCACCATTTATAGAACACTTTATATATTTTCCATGAATACAAGGCATTCTCTGATTGGATGAGGTTGGATTGGAGGAGAGTAAATCATGGTCTCTACCTCATCCAGTCAAGGAATACATTGATTTTCATTGATAAAAATAGAAGACGCTTATGAATGGTCAAGTTGCCAAGCAAGTGACCACCTTTAGTCAGTGTGCAAAGGGGTAAGACCCAGAAGATCACAGCTCTCACTCTATGTAGTGCACACTACTGCAGTGTTTTAATGTATCCCCAGCAGCCCTTCAGATATCAGATATGCATACTTCTGCCCCAATGTACAGTAAGTATGCAAACAATATAATTCCTGGAATTCAGCTTTAATAAGTTCTGCACTGGGTCCTGGAGCCTGGAGACTTTATAGCGCTTTGGGTAGGGTAAAGCATCCATACCCAGGACCACATCTTCCCTGATAACCAGATGTCATTATTAAACTTAGCTGCCCACACGCTTTTATATGTAGCAAGGTCCCAGGCCTCCTTCGGTCTAATGAGAACCTCCAGGGCCAGAGATAGCTGACATCCTTCTGTATATGGTAGGTTGTGAGGCATGGTGGGTGCAAGGTAATTAAAGTTATTTGGCACCAGATGCTTCTTGTATGCAGAAGAGAGTTTATTTCTCTTAACAGACTTTTTATAGGAGAGAGGGTTAGGGCCAGGACACCCTTAGGTAGTTGCAAGATTAACTGGCAGACTCCGAGACTTCAATAGGAGGATAGCCATGCAGGGAAAGGCATCCAGCAAGACGCCACATCTGCATGTGCAGGAATGCTGTCTCCTATGGTAACAATCTTTAACAGTTCCTAACACAGTGTAACAGTTCTTTTACTTCCACTACAATCACTTCTTGTAGTTCTTCAGCCCACTGAGCTCCCGGTCTCTCACTAGACCCACTGATTCCCTGACATTGAATCCCTTGAGATCCTCCAATCTTCACGGTGGTATCTTTTGTCAAGTGTCACCCCGTTTCTCTGCTGGGTCCCTAGCTTGGCACTCAAGATACCTCTCAATCTTCACCCCGCTGGCCTGCTCAGTCCCTGGCTTGACACAGAAGGCTGCTCTGCAAGCGTCCCCTCTGCTGGCTGGGTCCCTGACTTGATACCCACTGAAGTTTCCCAATTCTTCACTGTCCCTGGTGGGTGAGAATACTGCACCGGTACTTGCTTCAGTTACTCACTGTGGTCCCTGGTAATAAGGTGGATGGTCCCTTAGTGGCAACAGCTTCCCCTCTACCTCTGACCATGACAGGTTCTCCAGCCGGTAGAACCATCACTTCTGGTGGGACTGCAAGCCGCAGTCCCAATCCTGCCCTGCTCTCCTGCTTCTGGATAGGCCCTCAGACAGCCTTGCAGCCAGATGTGCCTGGGATAGGCCCAATCTCTGGCCTAGCAGCCCGGACAATACAACATGTCTACCCAGACAGCCCTCCAGGTGGCACAGAACAGCGATCACCTGACTCCACCTGAAAATATAGGTTCTCCCAGCAGGCCAAAGGATTCATGAAAACCCCTGCCCATATCCCCATAATCTGACATTGCAATGCCCTTCTCATTTCCAGTACCACCAGGTACCCGGCCACCTAGTGATAGAAGAGAAAAGTGCATCAAGGTCAAACATAGGGAGAAATCAGTTGATCTCTATCAATTAGCCAAGATAACTATTCCTGGAAAGTACATTTTTGAGGTGCAACCCTGCCTAAACTCCAGGGTGCTACATCTATATGTGAGCTAACTGATGTTTAGGGCTCTCTCCCTGCTGTGAGAGCCTACTGCTGGGTGAAAAGGCTGACTGCTGACAGAACACTAAAAAGGTACACGTGCTGACCATTTATCTAAAACTAAAAATGTTTTGGTGTTACATACACTTTAAACACTTGCTGCCCTAAATGATGGAGGAGCGGTGCTGCTCTCGTTCTGACTCTCGTTATGATGGCGCCCAAGAAGGGCCTCTCTTGTGTGGCCATTGGGGTGTGCAGCGATAGCGGTGCACTGTGTTCCTAGGACACGGCGTGACCCCGATCTCTGTAAAGAGCCGATGACGTGGCTCTTTAACCAGATGATCGGCTGTGTCCAACCACAGCTGGTCACTTATAAATGCAGAAGCGCCATTTATCGGCTCTCCACATCTCACACTGACAGAGCGGCATCTCCTTGCAGGGGAGACTAGGACAGGTTATCAGGGCACTGATCACCAGTGCCCTGATTTCAGTAAAGCCCCCAGTTCTCATCAGTGGCACCAATAAGTGCCCATCAGTGACACCAATCAGTTCTGCCTTTCAGTGACCAGTGCCTGCTCATCAGTGCTGCCCATCAATGCCCATCAGTGCCTCCTATCTGTGGCCCTATTCAGTGCCCACCAATGCCGCCTATCAGCGCAGCCTATCAGTGCCCATCAGTGAGGCATATTAGTGCTTCCTCATCAGGGCCACCTAATCAGTGCCCATAATTGCCACCTCATCAGTGCACATCAGTAAAGGAGAAAAATTACTTATTTCCAAAGTTTACTGAGAGAAACTAAGAAAAAATTTTTTTGTAAAAAAATTAAAAACCCGGCAGTGATTAAATACCACCAAAAGAAAGCTCTATTTGTATGAACAAAATGATAAAAATGCTACATGGGTACAGTGTTCTAAGGCTGTGCAATTATCATTCAAAGTGTGAGAGCACTTAAAGCTGAAAATTGGCCTGGGCAGGAAGGGGGGTGAAAGTGCCCAGTAGGCAAGTGGTTAAGGCTGCGTTCACACATGTGGATTTCTTAAATGCCCAACAAACCACCAAAAAATCTGTGTGTCCGGATTATGTGGTAGTGTGCAACACACCAGGACACAGGATGCCAAAGTGTAAACAGGCCCTAAAATGCAGTAGGAAACAGTTGAATGAAAAAAAAAGTTTGGAGGGCCATTAAAGTATAACATTAGGACCTTTTTTCATTTTAGATATAGCAAGGGAGGGTTATAACCCCTGTCAGATTTTTTTTCACTATCTGTGTCCCATTGAGGCGATTTCCCTTCACTTCCTGTCCCATAGCCAAACAGGAAATGAAAGGAAAATTAAGGGAATTCCTTGGGGACCCGCCAGATCACCAGAACTAGTGTCCCCAATTGGAAGATTTCTCCTCTATTACTTTTCTGTGGACAACCCTAATGTTAAGATTTTCTTTTTCTAATTTCACTTTCTATGATAATGGTAAACAAGACAAACAGAGAAGGTGAATCTCTCTAACGGGGGACAGAGCGCAATAAAAACTGGCAGGGGTTCTACTCTCCCTCTGCACTCCAACCATAACTAAAACAAAAGGTTATTTTAGTGGATTATTTTTGGAGAATAAATATCGTAGTGGGAGAGGTGCCACCCCCCCCCCCCCCTCTCGACCGCTTTCCCGCTCTCTCTGCCGATTACCAGAGCCATCGGCAGCGGCGGAGGCGATCGGGTCCTGTCACTTCCTTGGTATGGAGACGAGTGAGGCTAAGATGACCCCCACCCGTCTCCATACCATAGCAGGGTGGAAGCGACCTCAAAACGTCACTTCCACCCATACCTTTTAAAGGCACATTTTTTCAATGTAATTTTTTCAAATGACAATTTTTTTTATTTTTTTTTATTGCATTTAAGTCCAATATGAGATGTGAGGACTTTTTGACCCCAGATCTCATATTTAAGAGGTCCCGTCATGCAATAATTCTAGCCCCAGACCTCCTCTGTAACTCAAAACATGCAACCTGTCGAATTTTTTAAACGTCGCCTATGGAGATTTGTAAGGGTAAAAGTTTGACACCATTCCATGAGCAGGCGCAGTTTTGAAGCGTGACATGTTGGGTATCAATTTACTCGGCGTAACATTATCTTTCACAATATAAAGAAAAATTGGGATAACTTTACTGTTGTCTTATTTTTTTATTCAAAAGAGTGAATTTTTTCCAAAAAAAGTGTGCTTGGAAGACCGATGCGCAAATACGGTGTGACAGAATGTATTGCAACGACCGCCATTTTATTCTCTAGGGTGTTAGAAAAAAAACGTATAATGTTTGGGGGTTCTAAGTAATTTTCTAGCAAAAAAAGTGTTTTTAACTTGAAAACAAAGAGTCTGAAAAAGAGGCCCGGTCCTTAAGTAGTTAAGGCTGACCATACACTATACAATCTGATTGTACAATCTCTTTTTGGATATAACTTGGACTAATATGAATAGAGAATACAGCATTGAAAATGATTCTATTTTGATTCAGATCTGGATATTTGACACCCGCCCCCATTTGCCGCTTTGTAGATGTTTTATCTATATTCCGCACACTGTGCTCCGATGTCGGGACGGAAGACCAGCATGCATTGGAAGGCACCAGATGCCGTGTTTTCTCAGCTGTTCGGCTTGTGGAGTCACATGGCCTGGACCCTGCACCTGTGTGACTGCACGCCACTGACACTATTCCAGGACGCCAACACAGATCATGATGTCACCGCTCTGACTTCTCTGCATATTAGACATGTCTGACCTGATCCAATGATCACAAGTACAGAAGGGCACACCGTCTGTTGCGGGAAGGGGAGAAGGGGGTAGTCAGAGCACCTTTTAAAAAAAGGATTCATTTTCTAAAACAAAAAAAAACAAAAAAAGAAATTGATCTCTCTCTCTAAAGAGATCTATAAAGAGTTAATAGGGTTGATTTACTAAAACTGGAGAGTGCACAATCTAGGGCAGTTGTGCATGGTAGCCAATCAGGTTTTATTGCCAAAGCTTAATTGAACAAGCTGAAGTCAGAAGCTGATTGGCTGCTGTTAGGTGTGACCTCAACAAGTCACCTATTTGTCAGGTTATGTTACCGTTTCCCAATTGTTAGTTAGAGTTCTTATCCAAGCAAAGAGACACGGAGATATTATTCAGTATTTCTGCTCAGAAGTCCGTCGTTAACTCTGACTGTCTCTGACTGACTGTGGCTCTGAGGCTTCTTTATTACATCTTTTATAGACAGAAAAGGGCAAACATCAGCAAATGTAAAAAAAACAACATTTTCAAAGTAAAGACAATTCTCCGGGTGTTATCAGCTGATAAGACAATCTTCTGGGCGTAGACTGCTTTTTAGGGCTGATGCGGCCTCTTCTTGATGAGTACGTGACAATAGATGACGAATCCTTATTTTACAGAGAAGGATAGAAAAATACAAGTATTTAGTAAGACATAAGGTCAACCATTTTGTTTTGACACCCCTTAATCCTTACATTTCCCCCTTTGACATCACCCCTCCCTCTTGCCCTGGGTCCACCTGAACAAGTTCTAGTCAGCCTATATCCAGAGTACTCTCCCTGACCGCGAGTTGTCAGAGGGGTATACACCCATCCCCCTGGACAGTACCAACATCTAAAATTCAGGAAGAGTGGCTTTTCTGACAGATGGGTGATGTCAAGAATCTAAATCTACCTATCTTCACAAAAGTTCCATCTTTTCCGCATCATTTACCTTGGCTTTCTTGCAAAAGCACATAAACAACTTAAAGCATACATAAAAGAAAAATACGAATAAGAGCACCACTATAATCGTCATTGCTGCCTTCTTAACCCAAGAGAATAACCCTGAGAAACTAAAAGTTCCACCAAACGGATCCCAGTCGCGACCAATATTTCGGGCCTTCTCTTGTAAATTCTTTACTTCCATACGGTGTTGTGCAATGATGTCATAATAGTCAGGTACCTCAATGCTGGTGTTATGTATCCAAGTACAACATTTATCCTCACAACAGATGTATATATTATTTCCCAGTGCTACTGATCTTGAACTGATATCATTTCTATAACGAGAGGTGTATCCATAGAGGGATAAGTTGGATACTAACCACCTGGTGTTGTTGTCTGAAATATTACCGAGGAACTCAGCTAACGATTGGTGTGTGTGGGTTATACTAGGGTAGAAGACCGTGTTTTTCCCAGGAGTAGCTTTTGGTATGAAAATGGACAAGTTAAATTTGCTGTCTTGGCATTCTCCATTTCCTCCCGTTGTGTTCCCTAGGTTGAAACACCAATCAGGGGAAAAGGCGAGACCATTTGACTTAAACATTACTGTCTCGCTGGTATTTGTTCTAATTATGTTAATGCTACTGTTAGCAAGATCAGTATAGTTTATAGGAACTGCCATCAGTGGTATACTTGCTGTGCTGGGGTGTAATTTGCTACAAATCCAACATTTCTCATATCCTGACTTCTGGGCATAAGCATATTTAAACTTCAGTAATAACATTTTTTTAGAAAATCCTTCATCCTTGTGTATTTTATTCTGTGAGGTAACCAAACTATTAGCCAGAATTACTGAAACAATAAAAAGATACATGTTGTCATTTGCCAACTGGCTCCTTTTTACAATGAGAAGCGTGGATCCAGGTAGGTTTCCCTTCCAATTTCACTGAGGTTGCTGTAATCAATAGCACCTGGAAAGGACCTTCAAACCTTGGTTCCAGTGTCTTTCTGGTATGTTTCTTTACATACACATAGTCTCCTGGTTGTAGATCGTGTGTACCTGTGACAGAATTAGGGTCTGGAAGAGAAGAATACACACTCTTGTGGATTTTAGTCAGACGCTGTTGCAACTGTATTACATACGTAGTTAAACTATCACATTGTAATTGCATACTTTGAGGAAAATATAAACCTAATCTAGGTGCACTTCCAAACAGTATTTCATATGGGGATAACCCTGTTTTTCCTGTTGGGGTGTACCTAATAGAGAACAAAGCTAAGGGTAGGCACTCAGGCCATGGTTTATTTAACTCTTGCATAGCTTTTTGTATTTTCAGCTTGATTGTACCATTTACTCTTTCTACTGATCCTGAACTCTGTGGGTGGTAAGGAGTATGAAAACTTTGTTGAAACCCTAACATTGCCATCACATTTTGCATTATTTCTCCCGTGAAATGTGTCCCCCTATCTGATTCTATTGTTTCTGGGAGACCAAACCTAGGTATCAGCTCAGTAATCAGTTTCTTGGCGGTGGCTTTTGCCGTAGCTGATTTCACAAGATAACTTTCGGCCAGCCTGAAAATAGGCAGATGCACACGAGAACAAATTCAAAGGGGCCGCTCTTAGGCATTTGTATGTAGTCAATCTGCAGTCTCTGAAAGGGATATTGGGCCCGGACCTGATGTTTACGTGGGGTTTTCACTCTCTGTCCTGGGTTATTAATCAGACAGATTTGGCATGCAGCACAGTAGTTACTTGCAGTACTACTGAATCCAGGGGCTAGCCATCCTTGGCTTACAATCCTATACATAGAATTGGAGCTGACATGAGTGGGTAAGTGAACAGCCGCTGCCATTGCGGGGTATAGAGAAGCGGGTAGACATATTTTGTCTCCTTCTCTCCATACATTGTCAAGGCCTGGTGCAGCTCCCTCCTTAACCCAACGGTCCTTCTCAATAGCCCCTGCTTGTTCCTGTAGTTCCATTAGCTGCTGCCATGTGGTTTCGGGCATACTCACCTGTACCGTGGCTAAGGTCTCAGGGCTTACTTCCCCTAGAGCTGCCTTCTTTGCAGTTAAATCTGCAAATGCGTTTCCTTTTGCCTCAGTTGTTTTTGCGCTCGTGTGTGCCGCTATCTTCATGATGGCTACTCTTATAACCTTTTGAAGATTGTTCAGGACTCTTTTGATTCCTTCACCATGTTTAACAGGTGTGCCTGCTGCTGTAAGGTAACCTCTAGCTTTCCATATGTGGCCATAATCATGTGCAACACCGTAGGCGTATGCGGAATCAGTGTAAATGTTCCCTTCTTGTCCCTCCAAGTGTTCTAGGGCTTTCTCTAGAGCGGTTAGTTCCGCTTCTTGTGCCGACATGTGTACTGGTAGTGACTTTGCCTCAATTACCTGTGTGTCCGTTACCACAGCATAACCTGTGTGATATTTACCTTAGTCATCGGCAAATCTACTACCATCTATGTACAGTGTGTGTTCTGCATTTGTAATGGGTATGTCTGTGACATGTGGGAACCCCGTGGTTTCTTGTTCCATAAGTTGAAAACAATCGTGTTCATCAGATGTTATGTCCTGAAATGAAAGTGTGTCAGAATCCTGAGTATCTTGTGCTGTATCTACACCATTATCATCATTACTCCCCCCTGTCAAATCTGTCTGTAATGGTAAAAGCTGTGCTAAGTTAAAAGAAGTGCATCGCTGAAAGGTAACATTGGGGGGTAGGAGCAAAGTGCATTGTAGACGCAGCTGCCTTGCCATTGATATGTGTTTTGGTTGGACCTGTGATAAGATGGCGTGTATGTCATGTGTGGTATGTACCACTACAGGATTGTCTAAGACAATTTCTGAGGATTTGTCAATGATAATTGACACTGCTGCAACTGCTCGTACACAGGACGGTGATCCTCTAGAGACAGGATCGAGGGCCGCCGAGAAGTATGCTACCGGCCTTTGTTTGATGTGTTGTTGTGTCAACACCCCTGTTGCGTGTCCCGTGATTTCAGCAATGTACAAATGAAATGTTTTGGTATAATCAGGGATCCCGATCGCAGGTGCCGAAATTAGTAACCTTTTTAAGGTGCTAAAAGATTCATGACCTGCTTCTGTGAGTACATAGGGTACTATTTTCAAGCAATCATATAATGGCTGCATCAGAGAACTGGCATGTGGTATCCATTGTCTACAATATGATACCATTCCCAGAAACATACGAAGTTGCTTAAAATTGCGTGGGATATTCATTTGTCTTATGGCCTGGACTCGGTCTTCAGTGAGGTGTCGAGTACCCTGGGATATACAGTGGCCCAAAAAGACAACCTTTTTCTGACATACCTGTAACTTAGTTCTATTCACCTTGCACCCTTTTTCAGCCAGGAATTGTAACAATGATAGAGTGGCTTTTAAACAAGTATCGTTATCCGGACAACATAACAATAGGTCATCTACATATTGCAACAATACACAAGTGTCAGGCGGTTGCCATTCCCCCTATTTTTACTTTTTAAGGTTTAGTCAGTGGGGCATCGGACAAAAGACCGTCATAACCACTTATGGGTATGGTGTCACGGGATGTCATGTGTGGAGGGACTACTGAATCAGACAACAGACTGCGTGACGCTCCTGTGTCAACCAAACAAGGAATATGTTTACCTTCCACCTTCATCAACATGTGGAGCATTTTGTTCTCTGATTCAGCTAGGACTGGGGCAAGTCATGCGGTCGGATCGTCCCCATCATTGGTACGCCTCTGTCTGTAGTCCCTCGTGTCTCTGTCCGTGTTTCCTTCCTGTTCGTCTTTTATCCTTTACCTACAGTCTCTTTTTATATGTCCCACCTTGTTGCAGTAATAACAGGTAAGAGGTTTACGGGAGGAATTCCCTCCTTCATTGACCCGGGCAACAGTGTTAACTCCCGGTGTCCTTCTGGGTTTAGTTTCTGCTAAATCAGCCTCTATGCCTTGTGCTTTCTGCAACAATGTTCCTCTGTCCCGTATGGCTCTCCATTCGGGAGTACATGCCTTCAGTTTGTCACCTATTTGGGGTACTAGTCCTTCCATAAACTGTCGATTGAAAGCCCTAATGGTGACGGGTAAGGCTAAATCTAGACCTTCGTCAGCCATCATGCTTTCCATGTTGAGGTAAAATTCTGTAACAGTCTGACCTGGGGCCTGTTTTATGGGCGCTGTCGAACCCCTTTCCTGCTGTTTCCCTTGGCAAAATTCTCGTAACTGAGCAATAAACAGGGGTCTAGAGTCTATATGACGAGGATGTATTCCTGGTGGATCTGCCGCTGGATCCCCTTGTGGTCTATGTGGAGCAATTTCATTCATAAATTGATTAAACATTGTCAGTGTCATTTTATGTCTACACAAATCTTCCCCATCTTGCCAAGTTGCTTCATGTGTGTCTAGTAATTGTGTCACGAATCTACAGAATGCGGCAGGTTTTGCTACGGGATCAGGAGCATTCTGTATTAATGCCATAAGAGTGTCAGCCGACCAAGGTGTCCATGTCCTCAGAACGACTTGTCGGGTCACTGTAGGTGGCTGTCCTGCTTGACCCGCATTTGGATTATTTACTTGTATTACCCTAGTCCGACTATGGACTGGAGCTACGGGCTCTGGTCTTTGAGCTCCGCAATGTACACATTCCTGTGCCCAGTCTGGGTTCTGGGTACCGCATACTCGGCATACCCATCCTCTTCCTCTTAAGGAAGGATAAAGTTTTGGTCTTTCATTACCTGGTGTGGTAGTGTTATAAGGAGGTGGAGTATCTCCCGTATTTACCCTATCGCCGGGAGCAGAAGGAAGACTTTTGTGTCGGACCTTCATATCCCATCCACCCTTTTCCTGACAATACTCCCATCCCTCCTCTTCAGCCCTGTTGGAAACCTTAATTAAACATTGTATTCGTGATACCCATCCGTTTTTCAATATCTCTCCCTGTCTGTCTCTCTTTATTTCTTCCCAACCTTCTACACTTAGCCCATTTTCTCCATCCATCCCCAATTTCTTGAGAATCCTATTTGTGCCCTGTGCCTTATCCTTCCCATACAACATTGTAATTATGTCTTTAACAGCATAACATTTCTGAGATTCCTCCTGGGGTTTACCATGTGTCTGGCCCATTTTGACAGTCCTGCCTAGGTGGCGTTTGGATCACTTACTAAGTGTCTCGTTGCCTTCTCCTCCTAGGGTGCCAAAATACTAAAAACCTCTCCTAGATGAGATTTCTGAAATCGAATTACCTTATATGCTAGCCAACTGACAAATATTATGACCAGACTGACGGCTACAACATATACAAGCATTCCCTTTTGGTGGCCAAACACATATGACTAGGTCTCCGGGACTTTGTGGAGACCTTATTTCCGTCCCATTACCATGGAATCTCTCAGCATTCGTTTCTTATTCCTGCTTTATCGAGGCAGTCAGGACTTATACTTTCAACCCGTTTTTAGGCTCATGAATCAAAAAGCGTATATCAAACTTAAGTGTCGGACCCCCAAAGTACTCTTACGAGTTAAGGGCGCATTCCGTTACCCATTGGGATGATATATGTTTCAATTCACACCATACAAACAGAGCTTATCTCAGTCACAACAGACAGATGACAAGTAGACAGACAAGAAACAACGGTAACATAAGCCAAAATATTAAGTTCAAGACCCGCTTACTACAGAGGTTGGTTTTTACCTGAAGAACAATTCAGACAGATCAGGTGGGCACAGATCTAAGAAGCACAGAGTTTATAAGAAAATAAAGCTTTTCTTACCTGCGCAGGATTTGTCTGTGGTTCTTGATGTGCCCGACCATTTCGTTCCGTCCTTATGTTCGTTCGCCTCTTGTAGTTTCTTCAGCGAGTCCCTATTCGCGGCGCCAGAAATGTTAGGTGTGACCTCAACAAGTCACCTATTTGTCAGGTTATGTTACCGTTTCCCAATTGTTAGTTAGAGTTCTTATCCAAGCAAAGAGACACGGAGATATTATTCAGTATTTCTGCTCAGAAGTCCGTTGTTAACTCTGACTGTCTCTGACTGACTGTGGCTCTGAGGCTTCTTTATTACATCTTTTATAGACAGAAAAGGGCAAACATCAGCAAATGTAAAAAAAACAACATTTTCAAAGTAAAGACAATTCTCCGGGTGTTATCAGCTGATAAGACAATCTTCTGGGCGTAGACTGCTTTTTAGGGCTGATGCGGCCTCTTCTTGATGAGTACGTGACAATAGATGACGAATCCTTATTTTACAGAGAAGGATAGAAAAATACAAGTATTTAGTAAGACATAAGGTCAACCATTTTGTTTTGACACCCCTTAATCCTTACACTGCCAAGTTCAGCTGCATCAGATTCTGAACGTTTCAGTTTTCGTAATTCTCCCCCCATTGTTACAAAGCATGTGCCTCTTATTCTTTTGAATGCTATGAGAATTTATGGTGCCTTACAGTGGCGGCTGGTGCTCATAATTTTTGGGGGTGTGCAAACAAACTGAAAAAAAAAAAAACATCAATTGCAGCCACTGTGCCATCAAACACAGCTACTGTGCCTATCAATTGCGTCACTGTGCCATCAAACGCAGCTACTGTGCCTATCAATTGCAGCCACTGTGCCATCAAGCGCCACTACTGTGCCTATCAGTGGCAGCCACTATGCCATCAAGCGCAGCTACTGTGCCTATCAATTGTGTCACTGTGCCATCAAGCGCAGCCACTGTGCTCATCAAACACAGCCACTGTGCCCATCAAGCGCAGCCCATGTTACATAAAATGCAGCTACTGTACCCATTCTTTGCTGCCACTGTGCCCATCAATTGCTGCCAGTGTGCCCATCAATTGCCGCTACTGTGCCCCATCAAATGCTGCCAGTGTGCCCATCAATAGCCAGTACTGTGCCCCAAAAAATGCTGCCAGTGTGCATTGCCCAGCACTTACCTGTCTTGCAGCGGGTCAGTGGTGGTGTCCTGCACGCTCCTCGATGTCTTCTTCCGTCCTCACTATCAGGCGTCCAATCACAGCGCCTGACGTTTCAGCCAATCAGGTGACAGGTAACAGACCTGAGCACCTGATTGGCTGAGAGGCGGTTCAGTGTTAGCAAAGCGAATTCCTTCGCTTTGTTAACACACAGCTGAGTGAACAGCGAGCGCACAGCATTGCCTTTTTTGCCGTTCACCTTTTTGGTTGTCTATTAGAGCCTGCGGCTCTAATCAGGTGCTTCCAGAAAACACACCCCCAACTGTAATTCAGATGCCCAGCGCCCGAAAAGGGGCCAGACACCTGAATAGGGGGTGTCAGCAGCGACCATAGATAGATACATGCAATCATATTCACATATGATTCACATATCTCTGATGCGGCTCCGGTGCGAATTTGCACAGGACTCCTGCTGTGAGCCGCATCGGTATGCAGTGTGGACAGAGCCTTAATAAATAAAAAAGAAAACATGTATGGACATTCAATATTATCAGGACAGGGTACTATTCTTCATATAGGCACATCAAACGTCCTCTAGGTCAGTGGTCCCAACCTTTTTGGCACCGGGGACCGGCTGTGTGGATGAAAATTATGCCAAGGACCGGTCACGATTTTTCACGGGTAATGGCTGGTGTTAGTGATTGCTTGATATGGTGTCGGGGTGATTGAAGCGCATTATTTCTATTATTACATTGCAGTAATAAATGAAATAGTTCAACTCGCCATACTGTAGAATCAGTGGGAGCCCTGTGTGTGTCACTTGCCACTGTCGCCTGCTACTAGATGTGCATAGTCACTTGCCACGCTGCCTGTCACCAGATGCGGAATGTCACTTGCCACATCACCTGCCACACTGCCTGCCACAAGATGTGGATTGCCACCTGCCACGTTGCCTCTCACCAGATGCGGAGTGAGTGGAGCGCCCCTTGTGGTATGTCAGGCAGACAGCTGAGGGGGTGAACTACAAGTCCCAACACACCTCACCTGTACTCCCACACACAGCTCACCTGTCACTGATGACGTCACATCTCTGTGCTGCAGGGTGTCTCTCTCCTCATGCTTCAGCTGGTCTCATCTGGCAGAGGGAGGGTCCGGGACTCCTTCGGCTGTCAGTCTCTGGCTCCACCCTTTTGACACTCCTGATTTAGCTGTCTGGGGGGGGGGGGGGGGCAGGCAATTTGCACCGCTGAACAAGGAATATATACGTTTGCACACACCAAGGAGAGCGGAGATGCGGGCAGGCAGTATGAGATGATGTCATCTCTCTGCTCCCCGCTGCACCTCCGACACTGAGACAGAGCACTGGCTTTGAGGGCGGAAGAGCGGTGATGCAGAGGGGGCGGAGAGAGATGATATCATCTCTGATTGCCCGCCCGCTCGCTTCTTCCATCCACCCAGTGCTCTCATGCCGGTAGCCCAGCATGTCTCTTGTGGCCGCCTGCACCCGCAGCCCACCAGCAGAAGGGCCACGGCCCGGTAGTGGGCCGGGGACCGGGGGTTGATGACCCCTGCTCTAGGTACATCTATTCATAGGAAATATATAATGGTAAAAGTTCTACTTTATGTGTGTAGCACTGACCCCCGAAGGAGCTGCTGGTTTTAATTGGGCCTGCACTCTACCAAGAAACCCCACTAACTTGACTCAATCCCCTTGGCACAGCTGTGGTGCAATGTAATACAGTACAATATAAAACAATGTAAAGTACCTGTATAATACCCTCAGGATCCTCTGGCTCCACCTGGTGGGGAAAAACAGCACGCCACACAACTGGGAACTTAAAGCGGGGTTCCACCCTAAAGTGGAACCTCTGCTGATCGGATCCCTCCCCCCCTCCGGTGTCACAATTGGCACCTTTCAGGGGGGAGGGGGTGGAGATACCTGTCAAAGACAGGTATTTACACCCACTGTGGGAGTCTACGCCATTTCCTGTCCTGCCGCGCTGTCTGCTGGGACACACACGGGTCCCAGTGACAGCGCGGACAATTCCTATTGAATGAAATACTTATATAGCGCACAATGCGAACTGAATCGCCTCTAGGCGCTATACTATTGCGCTGCGCGACTCGCGCATGCGCAGTAGGGAACCGGGAAGTGAAGCCGATTCGCTTCACTTCCTGATTCCCTCACCTAGAATGGTGGCGGCAGCAGCCGAGGGCCGAGCGATCGATCGGCCTCGGTTGCCGGCATCGCTGGAACCCGGGACAGGTGAGTGTCCATTTATTAAAAGTCAGCAGCTGTAGTATGTATAGCTGCTGGCTTTTAATATTTTTTTTTTTGGTGGAATCCCTCTTTAAACAGAAATATTTTTACTGCAAGTATATTAAAGCAGGTGGTTACAGAGATTGCACTGCCATCCCAACATAGGATGTCAGTACAATATAAATCAACAGACGAATGCAATATGAAAGATATATATATATATATATATATATATATATATATATATATATAGATATATATATATATATATATATATATATATAGATATATATATATATATATATATATATATACCGTGCCTTGCGAAAGTATTCGGCCCCCTTGAACTTTTCAACCTTTTGCCACATTTCAGGCTTCAAACATAAAGATATAAAATTTTTATTTTTTGTGAAGAATCACCAACAAGTGGTCTTCATGATGCTCTCTGCGCTTTCAACAGAACCCTGAGACTAACACAGAGCAGGTGCATTTATACAGAGACTTGATTACACACAGGTAGATTCTATTTATCACCATCAGTCATTTAGGACAACATTGGATCATTCAGAGATCCTCGCTGAACTTCTGGAGTGAGTTTGCTGCACTGAAAGTAAAGGGGCCGAATAATTTTGCACGCACCACTTTTCCGTTTTTTATTTGCTAAAAAAGTTTAAATTATCCAATAGATTTCGTTCCACTTCACAATTGTGTCCCACTTGTTGGTGATTCTTCACAAAAAAATTTAAATTTTATATCTTTATGTTTGAAGCCTGAATTGTGGCAAAAAATTGAAAAGTTCAAGGGGGCCGAATACTTTCGCAAGGCACTGTATATATATATATTTTTTTATGTATCTAAAACTGGGAGCTCCCGCTACTTTAAAGTTATACGTGAGGCCTCACTTAAAGTACTCTCTCCCGTATCTTCTTTCTTCGCTAGCTAGAGATGACTCCTCTGATATTTGTAATCCAAAAGGTAGTTAAGAGTTAGCTTAACCACTTGCCTACTGGGCACTTAAACACCCCTCCTGCCCAGACCAATTTTCAGCTTTCGGTGCTCTCACACTTTGAATGATAATTACTCAGTCATGCAGCACTGTACCCAAATGAATTTTTTGTCCTTTTTTTCCCACAAATAGAGCTTTCTTTTGGTGGTATTTGATCACCTCAGGGTTTTTTATTTTTTGCGCTATAAATGAAAAAAGACCGAAAATCTAAAAAATATTATTTTTTCTTTGTTTCTGTGATAAAATTATGCAAATTATTAATTTTTCTTCATACATTTTGGCCATAATGTATACTGATACATATCTTTGGTAAAAATAACCCAAATTAGTGGATATTATTTGGTCTTTGTGAAAGTTACCTTCAATTGCGTCATAATAGAGCGGGACAGTTATTTGGAAAGATGCGGAGTGTATCTTTTGTGTCTGCAGTAGTTATTATTATCTACCCTGTCAAAGGCCTTTTCGTCATCAATCGACAGGAATAGTCTGGGGTCCCCACTGGTCTTGGATGCCTGGAGAAGCAATAGGGCTCAGACGCCATTGTCCCTTCCTTCTCTGCCTGATATGAATCCGACCTGATCCGAATGTACCAGATCGGTCATTTTCTCTTTCAATCTTTTAGCCAAAATACTTGCGTACAGTTTGCTGTCGGCATTCAATAGAGAGATTAGAAGCAGATAATGCGTCGCTTCCCATTATACATTCCATACCTAATTTATTCCAATAATGGCAGAGCTTTGGGACTAGTATTTCTTTATACTTTTTAAGATAAAGTGGCGTAAACCCATCTGGGCCCGGGCTTTTGCCCAACGGAGAACATTTTAAGGTTTTATAAATTTTCTCCTCTGTAATTGGTCCCTCCATGATGATTCTATCGCTCTCTGATATTGAGGGTATTGCAGTATTATCTAAAAATACTTTATTTTTTCTTCCTCTTTTTGTTCATCCTGCCCCTTCTTCCTAACAGCATAGAGAGATTTGTAGTAGTTCCTAAACTCCTCCGCGATCTCATTTGTGGTGTGTACTATTTCTCCCGATTTATTTTTAATTTTTTCAATAAAATAGATTTCCCTTTTCTTTCGCAGCATCCTAGCTAGGTGTTTGCTTGACTTATCTCCCCATTGGTATTCATCTTTTAATATTCTATTCATATGCTTTCTTGATTCTTGCTCAGTGGTATCATTAAGCTCTTCTCTCTTATTTGCCAGTGCATGAAAAGTTTCCTGATGTTGACCCTTATGTTTTTTATGCTCTTGTTCTAGTCTATAAATTTCTTCAATAAGATTTTTAATGTTTTTTTCTTTCTCTCTTTTTTTCCTTGCCCTGATGGAGATGAGGATCCCTCTAATGTAAACTTTGTGCGCCTCCCATAGCGATGAGGCCGAGATTTCCCCAGTGTAGTTTTTCAAGAAGTAAAATTCAATTTCTTTCTGTACTTCTTCCTCCGTCTCCTTGTCCTGTAGCAGGCTGTCATTTAACCGCCAAGTAAATGGCACTCTTTGGATCCCAGGGATCCCCATCTTCATCGAGACCGGGGCATGGTCCGATAGTGTCATTGTTTCAATCTTTATTTCCCTCACTTGATCTAACAGTCTGTGGTATACCAGTATATAGTCTAGTCTTGACTATATACTGGTAGACCACACTTTTTTCAGATCCTCAGAGAGTTCTTTGTCATGAGGTGCCATGTTGAACTTCCAGTGACCAGTATGAGAGAGTGAGAGCGATAACACCAAATTTAACACACCTGCCCCCCATTCACACCTGAGACCTTGTAACACGAATGAGTCACATGACACCAGGGAGGTAAATGGCTAATTGGGCCCAATTTGGACATTTTCACTTAGGGGTCTACTCACTTTTGTTGCCAGTGGTTTAGACATTAATGGCTGTGTGTTGAGTTATTTTACAAATTTATACTGGTATACAAGCTGGTATACAAGCTTGTATACAAGCTGTACACTCACTATTTTACATTGTAGCAATGTGTAATTTCTTCAGGGTTGTCACATGAAAAGAAATAATAAAATATTTACAAAAATGTGAGGGGTGTACTCACTTTTGGGAGATACTATATATACATATACACACATAATAACCATTATATATATATATATATATATATATATATATATATATATATATATATATATATATATATATATATATATATATATATATATATATATATATACATATATATATATATATATACATTATTTTTATCTCATCATCAAATACCCTTTTTCAGAAGTGAGTATAATAAGGTTTTTGTCCACTTATGTTTTCAATGCACACTTGCAAGCATGGGTGTATCTGTATAAAAAAAAAAACTTAAAATAGATGAATGAGATCATTTATCCTTGTCGATAACTTTTCATGTTATATTATATCCCTGATCAAAAGGGCCAATGTGTGGCCCCCGAAATGCGTTGGCTCTTGTACCCATTACTTAGTATAAAACCATACTTTGGTCTCTAATATTGCAGTGTGCCACTTTTGAGATTTAACTCTTGTCTTTACATCCTGGGGTCTTTGTTGTAGCTTCTTAGTGCACAGAGCAGCCCACATAGCACACAGATGCCCCACAGGGACACTATCAGCACAAAATTGATCAAATAAACTTCCAGCACTAAAGCATCACATGCCCACATCCTAGGTTTCCAGCACCATCAATTTACTACTACATTTTAGTTACGCTTTAGTCAGCTTGCCAGGGCTTTCCCTTATGTGCAGACATAGGAGCACTGGCATGGAAGAGAAGGAATTTCCAATCTAAACACTGTCACTTTGAGATATGTTACATAAAACTTACCATGAAAGAGGTATTTCAGATTGTAAACTGTGATATCATGTCACATGTCCAGAGTTACTGGTAACAATTCACTGTTAAAGTCAAATTCCAGGAATTCAGCTTATTTGTAAAAAAATAAATAAAAAATTAAGGCACACTGAGTTAAATCCAGTGAGGTGCGTGACACCTCCTGGGCTTAGATCTATTATTTATATCTGACAGCTTTATAGTACTCCCAGAAGACAGCAATCTTGAACAGGAGAGTTGCTGCATCTGCTATGCTCACCCCTCCTCCCCTGCTGCCCATTCACAGAAGCCTTGGTATTATGTGAACACATACCCAAAATACTAAGGCTTCTGTGAATAGGCAGCAGAAGGGATCCTCTCAGATCCCAGAGTGTCTCACCGACAGAGGAAAAAAACTGTGAAATGTTAATAAAAGAGGTACGCCCAGGAGATGTCATGTAGCTCCTTGCACTTAACTCATAGTGTGTCTTCACTTTTTACAAAGGGGGCTTACTTTCTGGAATTCAGCTTTAATATTATTTTTATAATTTTTTATTATTAGTTGTTGAATAATGGCATCCAAAGAGAGGGCCTGCAGGCCATAAATGCCAAATGAACATTGGTGTTGGGTGGATACTGATGGGTTGAACCATCTGTAGTGACATATCCCTGCAGTAGCTTGTTGTCTGTGTTCTATGCCACAAGAACATACATGGATCATATCATTAAGATCACTGATGGGTAAATTGCTTAACCACTTGCTGACCGACGCTTAACGATGTACGTCGGCAGAATGGCACGGACAGGCAAATGGGCGTACAGATACGTCCCTTTAAATTTGCCGCCCTGCCATCGCGTGAGCCCCGCCGGTCGGAACCTCCGTGAGTCCAAACGTGGGTCCCGTGTGGGGGAAGAACGGGGATATGCTAATGTAAACAAGCATCTCTCCATTCTGCCTAGAAACAGTGTCACTGATCTCTGCTCCCTGTGATTGGAGCACAGATCAGTTATGGGTCATACACAGCCACGCCCCCCACAGTTAGAAACACGACCCTAGGACACACTTAACCCCTACACTGCCACCTAGTGGTTAACCCCTTCACTGCCAGTATTATTTACACAGGAATCAGTGCATTTGTATATCACTGATTACTGTATAAATGACAATGGTCCCAAAAATGTGTCAAAAATGTCCGATATGTCCGCCATGATGTTGCAGTCAAGATAAAAATCGCTGCTCGCCAACATTACTAGTAAAAAAATAATTATTAATAAAAATGCCATAAATCTATCCCCTATTCTGTAAACGCTATAACTTTTGCGCAAACCAATCAATAATCACTTATTGCGATTTTTTTCACCAAAAATATGTATTTTTGAGGGATATTTATTATAGAAAAATGTAAAAAAGAATGCGTTTTTTTCAAAATTGTCGCTCTTTTTTTGTTTATAGTGCAAAAAATAAAAAACGCAGAGGTGATCAAATACCACCAAAAGAAAGCTCTATTTGTGGGAAAAAAAAGGACATCAATTTTGTTTGGGAGCCACGGCGCACGCGCAATTGTCAGTTACATCGACGCAGTGCTGAATCGCAAAAAGTGTTCTGGTCTTTGGCCTGAAAAATGGTCCGGGGCTTAAGTGGTTAACAATGATTATATGTTACAATGACATTTTTCAAAGCATCAGATACATTTTTTTTTTTTTTATGCTTTCAAGGTAGTAGAGGAGACATCTGGGGTCTTATAGACTCCAGATGTGTCCATAAGGAGGACCTGTCATGCCTTATTTCTATCATAGGATGTTTACATTTTTTGTCATAGGAAAAAAAGTGATAAAAAAAAATTAAAGGGGCATTGTAAGAATAAATAAATAAAAAAAAAGAATAATAAAAAAAAAAATATTTGTAAGCGCCCCTCATCTATCCATGCTCACGCATAAGCGAATGCATACATAGGTCACACATATATATTAGCACCACACATGTGAGGTATCGCCGCAAACATTATAGCGAAAGCAATCATTTTAGCGCTAGACCTCCTCTGTAACTCTTAACTGCTAACCTGTAAAAATGTGCCTATGGGGATTTTTAAGTATCGTAGTCTGTCACTATTCCACAATTTTAAAGCATGACATGTTATGTATCTTTTTACTCGGCGTAACATCATCTTTTATAGCGAACCAAATTATATGAATGTGAGCTGCTCAGGCTATGCAGGAACACTTATCTTGTTCCCACCTCTGTGAGTGCCGGCCAGGAAGAGAGCTTGTCTGTGCTCCAAACTCCACACGGGAAACTTTGGATGTTTCCATTATCATCTTTTATACATTTATAAAAATTGGGTTATACATGATGTTTTTTCTGCATTAAAATTCATGAAAGTGTATTTTAAAAAAAAATTGCATTTGAAAAACCGCTGTGCAAATACCGTGTGACATAAAGAAAATTGCAACGACTGCCCTTTTATTGTCTAGGTCTCTGCTACAAAATATATATAATGTTTTCAAGCAAAAAATACTGATTTTAACTAGTGTAGCACTAACTCCCAAAGGAGCTGCTGGTTTGATTGGGCTTACCGTTACCTTCGATTTGCATCTAGGGGTTTCCCGTGGTAGATGGCCCAGAAACTTTAGAGACTGACGACAGATCGACTTAAAGGGATTTTTATTTGCAAAAACGTAGTTAACTAACTGTCTCTTAGAATAGGATCAGAGGGTTAGGATCATCCGGCGATGTCCCTATATAAGTCGCCGCGCGCCGCTTCCCTGCCATTGTGACTGGAGGCAGCGACGAGGCAACATCTCCAGAAGAGATGAACAGAAGACGGCGGCAGCGGCGACAGAAGACCAGGCCACCGCCTGTAAAAGAGCTAGAAGAAGGCGCGGTGGCCCGGCAAGAAGAACCGAAGAGGAGGACAAGACCCCCGAAGAGGGGGACAAGACCCCCGAAGTCGGAAGAAGAGGGCGGCGGCGAAGAAGAAAGCCGGGCTCCTCCGCTAGTGAAAGAGCTAGCAAAAGAGCAGAAGATAGCGGAGGAGTCCGGCGAGAAGACCCCGTAAGACGGAAGAAGACCCCCGGAGCTGTGCAATAAACTATTTTAACCCTTGTGTGTTGTGTTTTTTTAAAACTTTTTTTCACAGGTGAATGGGTAGGGGTACATTGTACCCCATACTCATTCACATAGGGTGGGGGGCCGGGATCGTCCCCACCCCCTTTCCTGGCCGGCCGGGTAACATGCTCGGATAAGGGTCTGGTATGGACTTAGGGGGGGGACCCCCACGCCGATTTTTCAGCGTAGGTATTCCCCTTTAACCACTTGGGATCCGCGCTATTGCCAAATGACGGCATTAGCGCGGACCTACTTTTCCGGGACTACGTCTATTGACGTCGTCCCGTGCACGAGCGGCCTGCGCGCCCCCTGAGGGGCGCGCGCGGCGCGCTCTGTGATCGGCGAGTCCATGAGACTCGCCTGATCACCGATCCGTGCAAGGGGTCGATCCCGACCCCTTATCACGTGATCAGCTGTCAGCCAATGACAGCTGATCATGTGATAGAACGGAGCCGGTAATCGGCTATTATTCCTCCTCGCGCTGACAGCGCGAGGAGAAAAAAAAAAGCCGATCACCGGCGGCCGTGATCGGGACATCAGTCCCGATCACGGCCAGCAATACAAGCGACCACCTGTCCCCTGCCAGTGCCCACCTGCCCCCTGCAGTGCCATCCTGAATAAAAGTAAGTGCCCCCGTCAGTGCCACCCAGCAGTGCCCATAGTGCCCACAGTGCCACCCACAGTGCCACCCACAGTGCCACCCAGCAGTGCCACCCACAGTGCCACCCACAGTGCCCACAATCTGCCTCAAAGGTGCTGCAACCCAGTGCCGCCCATCAGTGCCCAGCAGTGCCGCCCATCAGTGCCCAGCAGTGCCACCTATCAGAGCCACCTATCAGTGCCACCTATCAGTGCCCATCAGTCCCATCTATCAGTGGTACCTATCAGTGCCCATTCGTGCCACCCATCCGTGCCACTTATCCGTGCCACCCATCCGTGCCATCTTATCTGTGCCCATCTTTGCCCATCAGTGCCGCCTTATCTGTGCCCATCGGTGCCGTCTTATCTGTGCCTATTAGTGCCGCTTTACCTATGCCTATCAGTGCCCACCAGTGCAGCCTATCAGTGCCCACCAATGCAGCCTATCAGTGCCCACCAATGCAGCCTATCAGTGCCGCCTAATCAGCGCACTTCAATGAAGGAGAAAAATGACCTGTTTGCAAAATTTTATAACAAACTATTAAAACATGATTTTTTATTTTTTTTGCATCTTTTTTTGTTTGTTTAGCAAAAAATAAAACTCCGAGCTGTAATTAAATACCACCAAAAGAAAGCTCTATTTGTGGGAAAAAAATGATAAAAATTTCATTTGGGTACAGTGTTGTATGCCCGCGCAATTGTCATTCAAAGTGCATCAGCGCTGAAAGCTGAAAATTGGTCTGGGACTGAGGGGGGTTTAAGTGCCCAGTAAGCAAGTGGTTAACTCCATACCAGGTGATGGGGCCAGCTACTCCTCCTTCACTGGCCCCGGCTACCTGGAGACGCGCTCAAAATGAGCGGACTTTCCTCCGTGTGTGTGGTCGAATCCGTTCATTTCAAAAGTACGGTGGATAGTCCGGCGGACTTAGTACGCCGTATTAGTCCGCCGCAAAAGTGCCGTGTGTGGGCAGGTAGCTCGTTTGGAAAGTCCGGCGGACAGTCCGGCGGAAAGTCCGCCAGACTAAGTCCGCCGTATAGTCTGCTACGTGTGTACGCAGCATTAGTGTCAAAGTCAATAATAAAGAACTTGCTTACTTCGACCAAATCCAGAGAATAGCCATTCACAGCTAGATGTTCACTCTAGTTGGACAGTCCCTCTCTCAAAAGGCCTAGCAGCCAACAAGGTGCTTAAATCAGGAATAAGTCTCTGCCACAGACTTTGTTGTAGAACATGTAGGAATAAGTCTCTGCCACATACTCTGTTGTAGAACACGTAGGAAACTAGGACTTGGAGAACACTCGTGTAGTACCAATATCTTTCAGCCGGTTTGGCGATACCTCACAAGATTGGATTCTCTTAGGTCCCTCAGCCTCACCAGGCTCTTGCTAAAAAGCCAACCCGTGGCCTTCTTCCCAAGAGACCCAAGAGTCCTCCCCTGGATAGCTATGAGATTGCTGGGCCTCTCCACGACTGAAGACGGCACCGGACCACCTCTGAATCCTTTCCTTAGTTTCCTTGCCTCGGGCTAGCCAGCCTCGAGACATAAAGTTGGGTGGATCCGCACCCCAGGCCATAGCCTTCTTGGGGGCTAGTCGGAAGGACCAGGACCATGGAGTCAGAACATACTTCTGGACTGGAACCCCCAAACCACGTGACATCCACCTCTTAAGTACCCTCTCCCAGAAAGCACAGCAAGAGTAACACTCCCACTGGGCGGGCTCTGAGAGAAAGTAACCTTAAAGCACCCAACCAAACTGTGTTTCCATGCCTGTCAGAAGAGACAGCGCCCCCTAAGGCCAGGCCGAACACCCTATTGTCCAGTCAGACTGATGCCGAGGTCAAAATTTGGAGCCGGCACTACACTAGTAAACAAAAAGTCCCAGAAGAAGGCCTGGTCTAAAAGTGGTTAAAGGAGGGGAAAGTACTTTTGTCAGCAGGTCCCCACACTTTCTGCTTTCTTGCCTAAGTGAGAATGACACCCCCCACCACTCAAAGCCTCTTTGAGATATTAACATCACACAACCCAGGCGGCATTAAGGCAATCCCAGTGTTGCACTGGGCAAACTCCATCACAACATGCATGGACCTTGGCATGTCATAAGGGAACCTGCTAAAAGAACCAGAAAGAGACATCCGGACTTCTAATGACATCAGAAGAGAAGATGGCAGCATGTCCTGGAATGCAGAGATTACACCAGAAAACTCTGCATTGGCTGAGTTTTTTTTAAGACAAATAAAAAGGGGCGGTGAAGCTCTTCTTTAAGGGAAATACGTCCTTTTCTTCAACCAAGATGCTATCAACACTACGAGATAAGCCATATCTGATCCTCCTTTCATAACTGCTCTCCATTGATCTGCAGAGAAACTGCAAAGGGTTCTGAACACGTGCCTGGCTCCTGGAATCTATCCTTTCATAAAAGGGTATCCTTCTACTTGTGAGCCACATGCTCCACCTAATATAACAACATTACAACATGTCACTACACCACCCCTCAACCTTCCCCAACATGTCTGCCAAAGCCAATACCTTGTGGAAACATTTACTTTGCACTTTGGCCTTTCTAGCCATGTTGTGAGCTGCCTTGCCAAACAAGTCCCAGCCGCCCTGATCGCTCCAGTACAAAGGTCACTACATCATATCCAAAATGTATTTAAGAATTACAGAACATACTGGTCTTCAAGAGGTCAGATAGAAAAGAGTTCTGCAAGGAAAAGAATGGACACCAGACCCATATTCTACCCCCTAATAATAGCAATGCATTTCAGTGCTTGGCTTAGTTGCTACCTCTGGAAGCCCAGCCAAAGCCAAGTCCTCTCGTTACGTCCACCCCTGACTACAGTGCATGGACAAAGCGCAAAAATCCATCATGCTTTCAACCAGAAGTCTAACCAGCCCCTGAGAATATCGGGAGTAATACCCTCAAACAGCAGAAGGGTTCACGATGTTCCAGCAAACTTGACATAAAATAACAGAAATAGCTGAAGACTATAATTACACCCTCATTTTAGTTTTGATTAATGGGAACTCACTTGGTAGTTCTAGGAAGTAAACAAAGCAGATTATAATTAGAAATTCCCAGATTAAAAAAAGAAACAAACATCTGCCAGACAGGAAGCAAAATTGTGAAATTCTTCATTTTAAACCAGATCAATAGTTCTCAGGAAATCCTTTGTGGATAAATGAGAAGTGCAGGTTTACATAAAAACAGGCATACCTAGATGACTGCAGAACCAATCTGTCCTCCGCTGGCTCTACACCGAGAATTTAGCTATCAAGGACCCCTGATCACTCAGTTCTCGGTCTTCTCTGCTCTGCCCCTCCAGCACTAACTGGAGCACTGGGCTGTGGAGGGGGCAGGAGGCTGGGCCAGCTGCCAGTCAGGAATCTGGGTGGGTCCTGACATTATTGTTGGGATACCTGCAGAGCCTGGACCGGCACAGGAGTGCACACCTATTTTATAGTCTTATGTAGAGACCATTTTAATTTAAAGGTGTAAAGTCTTATGTATAGAGTATACTGTAATGTTGTCACACAGTCATGTCATGTTGCCTAAAAATTTAAGTATAAATAAAGGGAAAAAATGATTTTGAATAGAATGGAGAGGGAATGAAACACCTATTTCTATTCCCGCTCAGGGAGAATCACTCCCTCTATTTGTTCGGTTTAACATTATCACCAAGAGTGAAAGTGAACCTCAAAATTTTGGGTTGTCACAAAAGCAGAAATAAAGGGGAAATCTTCTAATGGGGACAAGCAAGAATCACCACACTTTAAAGGGATTTCCTCTCGCTTCCCATTTTGGCTGTGAGACAGGAAGTGAAGGTAAATCTCCCCAATGGCAATAGTCATGTAGGGGGTGTATTATTTTATGGATAGTGTGTAAAAAAGTTGTATTATGATCATCTCCAGTGATCAGTCATGTAAGGGTGTAATGTTCTATGAGTAAAGTGTTATAGAATTGTATTAGGAAATTTTTCAATAATAAAATCCAGTTGGGGGTGTACAGAGTGTAAGAGTTGAATTATGATCATGTCCAGTGGTCTGGTAATGTAGGGAGTATATTATTTTATGCAGAGAGTGTGATAGAATTTTTTTGTGGTCATGCTCAGTGGCCGGTCATATGCGAGATATTATTGTATGTACAGAGTGTATTATGGTAATGCCCAGTGGTTGGTCATATTATTGCAGAGCAGTGGTCTCCAAACTGCAGCCCGAGTCTGTGTTCTGTCAAAAGAGCCAACTCACCAAAATCTTCAATTACGTCACTTCCGGCGACTCTCCAGCAGCAGTAATTGCAGATTTTGACGACTTGGCTGTTTTCAGAGAACCTCGGCAGTGTATACACTACAGTACAAGATGAGTTGGCTGTTTGGATAGAACCCCGACTAAGGAGTAAAAAAGTTGTCGCCTCCTTGGAGGCGGCCATGTTGTTGGTTACTAGCGGGTGGACTAACAATGTCCACTCATATTGTGTATACTCTGCCGGTGTTCCTTGAAAACAGCCAAGTCATTGAAATCTGCAATTACTGCTGCTGGTGAGTCACGGTTGGAGATTTTGACAAGTTGGCTCTTTTGACAGAACACCGAATGTGGCCCCTTGCTTGTCTTTGCCTTGAGGCACTATTCCTCCTACTGACACCAATTATGAGGCACCATTGCTTTCACTGACACCAACAGTGGGGCACTATTGCTCCCATTAATACCAGTGATGGGGCATCATGCATCCGCTGACACCAAAGACGGTGCACTGTTCCTGCCACTAATACCAATGATGGGGACATTATTCCTCCTCCGACTGACCACATTTTTTTAAATCCCACTGACCACCAAGCTTGAGACATTGTGGATTCCCATCAATGCTGGCATTGGCCACAGTATGGCCCACCTAAATTCTGAAAGGCCGGAAACTATCCTTTTCTTTAGGAAGTTTGGAGACCCTGTTCTAAAGTGTATTAGCGTTATATCATGATAATACAGAGTGAATGTTCGTGTAGGAGGTATATTATTCCATTTATAGAGTGTAATAGAGTTGTGTTATGATAATGCACAATGGCCGGGTCATGTAGGATATGTATTGCTCTAGAGCTGCCTTTCTCATCATTTTTTCAGCATATAGGAACCCTTAAAGTAACTTTCCAGGCTCAGGGAACCCCTGACAATAGTTAAGGTATCTACAGGTTATGGTGAATTAGTGTGAAGATCACTAGGAAATATTCTCCTTATGCAGTGTATACATGACCAGACTTTTCAACAGCAAAGGTCCGATGGAAGGAATCCGTCTCTGACAATTCGACCATGTGTGGGCTTCATTGGACCTTTGGAAAAATCAGACGGACTTTAGATTCAGAACATGTTTCAAATCTTTCCGACGGACTCAAGTCCGGTCGAAAAATCAGTTCGTGTGTATGCTAGTCCGACTGACGAAAACCGACACTAGGGCAGCTATTGGCTACCGGCTATGAACTTCCTTATTCTAGTCCGGTCGTATGTCATCACGGTCAAATCCATCGGACTTTGGTGTGATTGTGTGTGGCCAATTCCAGTGGAACTCCGCTGAAAAGTCAGTCAGGAAGGACGTCGGACCTAGTCTGCCGGAAAGTCCGGTCGTGTGTACACAGCATTACAGTTTTGGTCATTCATAAGAATCCCACCCTTACAGAAAGCTGAAAGAACATTGATGTCAGTGGTTACTCAGCTGAGAGGCAGAGGTTGTGCATTGCTCAAGGAAACCTTGGCAATGTCTGGAGGAACCAAAGGGTTCCATGGAACCCAGGTTGAGAAAGGCTGCTCTAGAGGGTAGTACAGTTATATCATGATAATAAGGAGTGGTTGGTTTATAGGAGGTGTATTATTTTATGTACAGAGTAATAAAGTTGTGTTATGATAATGCACAGTGGTTGCTTGGGTCATATAGGAGTTATAATATTTTATGTATAGAGTGTAATGGAGTTATATCATGATAATATCCTATAGTTGGTCATGTAGTAGGTGGATTATCTACAGAGTGTTATAGAGTTGTGTTCTGATAATGCACAATGGTCAGGTCATATAGGAAGATGTATTTTTCTAGAGTGTAAAAGACAATGTGCTAAAGTTTTATGATGATAATACCAATTGGTTGGCCATGTATGAGCTGTATGAGGTGTATTATTCAATATACAGAGTGTGGTAGAGTTGTATTGTCATTATGTCCTGAGGTCGGTCATGTAGGAGGTATATTATTCTATGTATAAAGTGGAATAGAGGTAAATCATGATAATAACAAGTGGTTGGTCAACTAGGAGGTGTATTATTTTATATATAGAGTGTGAAAGAGTTATATTATCATAATTTCCAGTAGTTGGTCAAGTAGAAGGTATTTTTATCCATGTACAAAGTATAATAGAGTTATATAATACTCAGTTATCTGTCATGTAGGATTTGTATCATTCTACGTACAGAGTGTAATAGAGTTATATCATGATCATACTCAGGGGTCGGTCATGTAGGATTTGTGTTATCCTTTGTACAGAGTGTAGTAAAGTCGAATTATGATTATGTCCAGTGGTTGGGTCATGAAAACGTTGTGGTATTCAATGTAGAGAGTAATAAAGTGATATTATAATAATGCCAAGGTCAGATCATGTAGTAAGTCTACTATTCTATGTATGGGGTGTAATAGAGTTGCATTATGACAAGGCCCAGTGTTTGGTAATGTAGAAAGGTAGAAGGTATACATAGAACAATTTCTGTTAAGGTGACAAATGTCATCAGGCAAGATGTTGGTGTGATTTTCTCCATTGGGAACCCAGACACCAGTCCTAACCCTCGCCCACTGTATTAAAAGCTAAAAAAAAATAATAATAATTGTCTGGAGTTCCACTTCGAGGAGAAGGGAGCTCAGGTAGATCCTTGCACCAGACCATTTTTGCTCTTGACGCAGGACCGGTGCTATCACTAGGTTGACGTCACTCATATTTAATGATAGCGGTTAGAAGGAAATCATAATATGTCTTTTCACTAGGGTGGAGACTAAAATTGTGTGCGGGTCATCACAGAACTGAAGGCAGGCACCGTACACTGCAAATCATATTGTCCCCAATGGGAGCACTTTGGGTCACATTTGGTGTTGAAAATGACATCAGGGCAGCTGTACAGCAGTAGTTAAGTATAATTTATTTTGGGTGGGTAGATGCTTTTAAGTAGTCTATGTACCCTTCACAATGATTCATCACTAATAAAAGCTGCTTTCCATAACGTTAGCATATAATTACCTGTTGTTAATGAAAATACCATATTTATTCCCACACTCATGTATACCATATTCAGCAAAAAATACAGCGGAAAAAAAAAATAGTATTCTTCTCTAGGAAACATTAGTGTGTGCGTGTACTATATATATTTATAATACATACAGTATATATACAGTGCCTTGAAAAAGTATTCATACCCCTTGACATTTTTCAAATTTTGCCATGATGCAACCAAAAACATAAATGTATTTTATTGGGATTTTGTGTGATAGACCAACACAAAGTGGCACATAATTGTGAAGTGGAACAAAATGAGAACTATTTTTAAAAATTTTTTTACAAATAAATATGTGACAGTGTGGCGTGCATTTGTGTTCAGCCTCCCTGAGTCGTCAATACTGTAGCACCACCTTTCACTACAATTACAGCTGGAACATTTTTTTGGGGATGTCTCTACCAGCTTTGCACATCTAGAGAGTGACATTTTTGCCCATTCTTCTTTGAAAAATAGCTCAAGCTCTGTCAGAATGGATGGAGAGTGTCTGTGATCAGCAATTTTCAAGTCTTGCCACAGATTCTCAATTGGATTTAGGTCTGGACTTTGACTGGGCCATTCTAACACATGAATATGCTTTGATCTAAACCATGACTATAGTATGACTGATGTACCTCAGCTGCTGTACCAACCACCCAACTCCATACCTTGCCCCTTTCCATTAAATGAGACCACACCTTCCTTTTTGGAGTATTTAGTGGCCGTAGCAGCCTCTTTATTAATCAAAATAATAATTTAACATGTAAAAAAAATATCAACAAAACATAATTTTACTTCAAAACCCTGAGCGCGTTAGTCATCTGCAGGAAATTCCCCCTCCCCACCCCATTAGCATATCAATCCAAAACAAGCACTGCGGTAATATTCCTTTAACTAGGCCTCAAGCTGACATGCTAGCTCAAAGACACCCAACTCTTTTACCGCAGTGCACCCATTCACCATCTGCCATATCAACCCTCACTATATGGCATATCATCAACGAGCCCATATCTCCAATGGGTCCCGCATCAACTTCTCTGTGGGGAGGGGTTATCTTCCTGTACCTGCATCGACCAACACCCTCCAACCGCTATGACATCCAACACCGTAAACCTGAAAAAGAAAATGAGTTAGCCCGTCCTCCCCCCCCTAAAGTCTACATTAGAACCACTCCGTCCAATGTAAGGGAAGGAGGGTGGGAACTTCCTTTCACCAACTGAACGCTGGGGCGTAGAGTGCGCACGCATCCTCGCGCTGACTCCGCCCCCCAGCTGTATCAGCCAATCGATGCCAGTCCACTCTTCTCATGCCAGCCCTGCTCCTACACTTCATTCGTATACGGGCTGTGCTTTCTGCTGTAGCTCTGGCTGTATGTTTAGGGTCGTTGTCCTGCTGGAAGGTGAACCTCCGCCCCAGTCTCAAGTCTTTTGCAGACTCTAACAGGTTTTCTTCTAAGATTGCCCTGTATTTGGCTCCATCCATCTTCCCATGAACTCTCATCAGCTTCCCTATCCCTGCTGAATGAAGGCATCCCTACAACATGATGCTGCCACCACCATGTTTCACAGTGGGGATGGTGTGTTCAGGGTGATGCGCAGTGTTAGTTTTCCACCGCACATCGCGTTTTAGTTTTAGGCCAAAAAGTTAAATTTTGGTCTCATCTGACCAGAGCACCTTCCACATGTTTGCTGTGTCCCTCACATGGCTTCTCACAAACTGCAAATGGGACTTCTTATGGCTTTATTTCAAAAATGGCTTTCTTCTTGCCACTCTTCCATAAAGGCCAGATTTGTGGAGTGCACAACTAATAGTTGTCCTGTAGACAGATTCTCCCACCTGAGCTGTGGATCTCTGCAGCTCCTCCAGAGTTACCATGGGCCTCTTGGCTGCTTCTCGGATTAATGTTCTCCTTGCCCAGCCTGTCAGTTTAGGTGGACGGCCATGTCTTGGTAGGTTTGCAGTTGTGCCATACTCTTTCCATTTTCAGATAATTGATTGAACAGTGCTCCGTGAGATGTTCAAAGCTTGGGATATTTTTTTTATAACCTAACCCTGCTTTAAACTTCTCTACAACTTTATCCCTGACCTGTCGGGTGTGTTCCTTGGCCTTCATGGTGCTGTTTGTTCACTAAGGTTCTATAACAAACCTCTGAGGGCTTCACAGAACAGCTGTATTTATAATGAGATTTAATTACACATAGATGGACTCTATTTACTAATTAGGTGACTTCTGAATGCAATTGGTTCCACTAGATTTTAGTTAGGGGTATCAGAGTAAAGGGAACTGGATGCAAATGCACGCCACACTTTTCTGATATTTACAGTGCCTTGCGAAAGTATTCGGCCCCCTTGAACTTTTCAACCTTTTGCCACATTTCAGGCTTCAAACATAAAGATATAAACATTTTATTTTTTGTGAAGAATCACCAACAAGTGGGACACAATTGTGAAGTGGAACGAAATCTATTGGATTTTTGAAACTTTTTTAACTAATAAAAAAATGAAAAGTGGGGTGTGCAAAATTATTCTGCCCCCTTGCGTTAATACTTTGTAGAGCCACCTTTTGCTGCGATTACAGCTGCAAGTCGCTTGGGGTATGTCTCTATCAGTTTTGCACATCGAGAGACTGAAATTCTTGCCCATTCTTCCTTGCAAAACAGCTCGAGCTCAGTGAGGTTGGATGGAGAGCGTTTGTGAACAGCAGTTTTCAGCTCTTTCCACAGATTCTCGATTGGATTCAGGTCTGGACTTTGACTTGGCCATTCTAACACCTGGATACGTTTATTTGTGAACCATTCCTTTGTAGATTTTGCTGTATGTTTGGGATCATTGTCTTGTTGGAAGATAAATCTCCGTCCCAGTTTCAGGTCTTTTGCAGACTCCAACAGGTTTTCATCCAGAATGGTCCTGTATTTGGCTGCATCCATCTTCCCCTCAATTTTAACCATCTTCCCTGTCCCTGCTGAAGAAAAGCAGGCCCAAACCATGATGCTGCCACCACCATGTTTGACAGTGGGGATGGTGTGTTGAGGGTGATGAGCTGTGTTGCTTTTACGCCAAACATGTCGTTTTGCATTGTGGGCAAAAAGTTGGATTTTGGTTTCATCTGACCAGAGCACCTTCTTCCACATGTTTGGTGTGTCTCCCAGGTGGCTTGTGGCAAACTTTAGACGAGACTTTTTATGGATATCTTTGAGAAATGGCTTTCTTCTTGCCACTCTTCCATAAAAGGTCAGATTTGTGCAGTGTACGACTGATTGTTGTCCTATGGACAGACTCTCCCACCTCAGCTGTAGTTCTCTGCAGTTCATCCAGAGTGATCATGGGCCTCTTGGCTGCATCTCTGATCAGTCTTCTCCTTGTCTGAGCTGAAAGTTTAGAGGGACGGCCAGGTCTTGGTAGATTTGCAGTGGTCTGATACTCCTTCCATTTCAAAATGATCGCTTGCACAGTGCTCCTTGGGATGTTTAAAGCTTGGGAAATCTTTTTGTATCCATATCCGGCTTTAAACTTCTCCACAACAGTATTACGGACCTGCCTGGTGTGTTCCTTGGTCTTCATGATGCTCTCTGCGCTTTCAACAGAACCCTGAGACTATCACAGAGCAGGTGTATTTATACAGAGACTTGATTACACACAGGTGGATTCTATTTATCACCATCAGTCATTTAGGACAACATTGGATCATTCAGAGATCCTCGCTGAACTTCTGGAGTGAGTTTGCTGCACTGAAACTAAAGGGGCCGAATAATTTTGCACGCAACACTTTTCAGTTTTTTATTTGCTAAAAAAGTTTAAAATATCCAATAGATTTCGTTCCACTTCACAATTGTCTCCCACTTGTTGGTGATTCTTCACAAAAAATTAAAATTTTATATCTTTATGTTTGAAGCCTGAAATGTGACAAAAGGTTGAAAAGTTCAAGGGGGCCGAATACTTTCGCAAGGCACTGTATATGTTGTATATACATATGTGTGTGTGTATGTAATATATATATATATATATATATATATATATATCTTATATACACACATAAATAGGTAAAGCATAACTGTCATTTTTCAGCTTTCTAATAGCGCCACCTACTGGATGGTTCAAGGCTTGTGCTAATGAGCTGTGAAAGCTGCTATTTCTGCCCTCTCCCACAAAAATGCTAGATGCCAGCTTGTCATGCTAATCCAACCGCTTCAGTACTTGCTGAGCCACTGATCCCTAACATACCTGTTTCATGATCAGAGAGAACTGAAACCTGTGACAGCCAGGCGAAAAGTATTTCCACTAATAGCCAACAATCTTGCTTTGAATAGGCCAGCTGGAAACAAATAGAAGATTTCCTGGTTTCACTAAGACTACTTTCTGAAGTACTAAATAATTGTGCACCAATTTGACTCCCACTTGCTCTTTAAACAGAAATTATTACTGCAGTTTCCAGGAAATTGATGATTTAATGTTAGGGTTGTTGGGCTCACCCACTAATTTCTCCTGCTTCTTGAGGACTCTAGGTTCACTCTCCCTTTTGGATGTTTAATATATTTGGCTGGAGGAGCATAGACTGTGTGGGGGATCTCCCTTCTGAGCCTGCACTAGGGAAGCCAGTGAACCGTCCAGCCCCCCAGAAATCCCCATAGATGAAATATGTTTTAAAGCAGTAAAATCAAAAACAAACTGTATCTGATCAATTCTTAGATGTATTGGCTGCATTCGTTTTCTTTTTTATATATTTTTTCCTTTATTTTCACCTAGTGATCCTGCCAGTAAACCTATTATTTTTTTAACTTCCATTACCAGACCAAGCTGTCCAGCAAAATTTACCACTGACAGGGGTGCCTACAATCATCAGCTTTTACTCATTTGTAAAACCTATATCTTAGAAGGAAGGAAAAAAATGATGCTGTAACTGCTTATAAAGTGTAAGCTGGAGTTCAACTTTAAAGCTGAGTTCCACCCTAAAGTGGAAATTCTGCTCATCGGAACTCTCCCCCCCTCCGGTGTCATATTTGGCACCTTTCAGGGGGGAGGGGGGTGCAGATATCTGTCTAAGACAGGTATTTGCACCCACTTCCAAGCATAGACTCCCACGGGAGTCTATGCCATTTCCTGTCCCGCCGTACTGTCTGTTGGGACACACACACGGGTCCCAGAGACAGCGCGGACCATTCCTAGTGCGCTGCGCGGCTCGCTCATGCGCAGTAGGGAACCGGGAAGTGAAGCCGCAACGCTTCACTTCCTGACTCCCTAACCTAGAATGGCGGCGGCAGCAGCCGAGAGCCAATCGATCGATCGGCCTCGGCTGCCGACATCGCTGGATCCTGGGACAGGTGAGTGTCCATTTATTAAAAGTCAGCAGCTGTAGTATTTATAGCTGCTGGTTTTTAATATTTTATTGTAGGTGGAATCCCTCTTTAACCACTTAAGGACCGAACCTCTTTCTGAGATTTGTTGTTTACAAGTTAAAAACAGTTTTTTTTTGTTTTTGTTTTCGAAAATTACTTAGAAAAAAAGATGTTTGGGGGTTCTAAAACCCTAGAGAATAAAATGACGGTGGTTGCAATACTTTCTGTCACACCATATTTGCGCAGCGGTCTTACAAGCGCACTTTTTTTGGAAAAAGTACACTTTTTTTTTTTTATAAAAAAATAAGACAAAATTAAAGTTAGGCCATATTTTTTTTTTTTATATCGTGAAAGATAATGTTATGCCGAGTAAATTGATACCCAACATGTCACACTTCGAAATTGCGCCTGCTCGTGAAATGGCGACAATCTTTTACCCTTAAAAATCTCCATAGTAGACGTTTAAAAAATTCTACATGTTGCATGTTTTATGTTAAAGAGGAGATCTAGGGCTAGAATTATTGCTCTCGCTCTACCGATCGCAGTGATACCTCACATGAGTGGTTTGAACACCATTTTCATATGCGGGCGCTACTCACGTATGCGTTTATTTCTGCACGCAAACTGGGGAAGGGGCACATTTAAAAAAAATAATAAAAATCTTATTTATTTTACCTGTTATTTTTTATTTTTTCACTGTTTTTAAAATAAAAAATAAAAATTGGCACTTTTGTTCCTATTATAAGGAATGTAAACATCCCTTGTAATAGAAAAAAGCATGACAGGACCTCTTAAATATGAGATCTGGGGTTAAAAAGACCCCAGATCTCATATTTAAATTCAAATGCAATAAAGGGGAAAAAAAATTGTCGTTTAAAAAAAAAATAAAAAAAAAAATGGCTCTTTAAGAGCTGTGGGTGGAAGTGATTTTTTGATGTTGCTTCCGCCCAGCAATTGTATGGAGATGGGTGGGGGCCATCTTCCCCTCACTCGTCATCATACCCAGCAAGTGACAGGATGCAATTGCCTCTGCCACTGCCAACGGCTCCAGTAAGCTGCGGAGGGCACCAGATCGCGGCGGGAGGGGGGGAGCCCCTCTCCCGGCACCAATAAAAGTGATCTTGCACCAAATCCGCCGCAGAGACCACTTTTATCTTGTAGCAGACCGCCCGCTGAAGAAGGGGATACCGGGGTTATGTAACCAGCAGCAGAGGACCAGAAGCTCCTCCTGCTTATATTTCCCTGCAGACAAGCTGAGAAAGAGCTGGGTCATGTATTTCGATTAGGAAAAAGGTACTTTGATTTTTTAAATTAAAAGTTCACAGGGCCAATCAGCACTGTCCAGACAGAGGATCAGGGGAGAATGAAAACTCCTCCTACAAGCTTTACTAGGAACTGATAGAAGTCGCTAGACCGCTACAGTTCCTTGAAAAAGTATTCATACCCCTTGACATTTTTCACATTTTATCATGTTACAACTAAAAACATAAAATGTATTTTATTGGGATTTTATGTGATAGTCCACCACAAAGTGGCACATAATTGTGAAGTTTTGCTGCAACTACAGCTGCAACTTTTTGGGGGGGTGATGTCTCTACCAACTTTGCACATCTAGAAAGTGACATTTATGTCCATTCTTCTTTGCAAAATATCTCAAGCTCTGTCAGATTGGATGGAGAGCGTCTGTGAACAGAAATTTTCAAGTCTTGCTACAGATTCTCAATTGGATTTAGGTCTGGACTTTGACTGGGCCATTCTAACACATGAATATTTGAACTAAACTATGGTTGTCCCATTACCGATATTAGTATCAGTAGTGGTACCGAGCATTTGTCCAAGTACTTGGATTTGTGCAAATTCTCTGATGCTTCACCCGATACCTGTGCAGTCAGGGGTGATCAGTGCAGCGGTGGGGGGGGGGTGGGCGGGGTTACAAGCAGCGATCATCCTTGCATAGATTTCAATAAAGCAGCTGACAGCGGCTTCTCCTATTGAAATCTATACAGGGGGATCGGTGCTTGTAACTCCCCCCACCGCTGCACCGATCATCCCTATGTCCCCCTCTGTGACTCGCTGCTGTCCCCCTTTTCTGAATGAACAGAGTCAGTGATCACTGACTCTGTCCATTCTTTTTTTTTATCCAAAGAAAAGTTTATTGAGTTCAACATAACCAAACAGAACCAGGCTTCAACAATACACAGTTACATTGCATATTTTGTAAATTCTCATTACAAATTGGCAGTAATTTCATCCTAAGTGAGGCCCGTCACAGTCTGTCCCTGCCCTCTACTCCTTACCCCTCCCGTGCCTCCATGTGTCCCTTTTCCTTTTTAGTTTATACCAATAATCTATGCAAACGTAGTTAACCAGCATTCTTACCTAGTAATCTCCCCATCACCAGATCCACCGGGACAAGTCCAGGTACATCCAGCCACGGGCCCCAAAGTTTATCAAACTTTCTGGTGCACCCCCTATGTTGATATACCATTTTCTCCATTCTAATCATGTTCCCAACTGCGGAAATCCATTCCTTAACTGTGGGAGGGTCCTCTGATATCCAATGAAGCATTATCATCTTGCTTGTTAACAGTAGGGTCCTGGTAACTGCTGTTCTGATACTCTCCTCCCATTTAAAGACCTCCAACGCATTTAATATGCAGTGTTTTGGGTCGGTGGGCATAGAGATCTGAAATACCCTGTTTATGGTATCCACCACTCCACTCCAATAGGAGTGGAACTTCGGGCACCTCCTCAGTAGATGGATCAGATCGCCATGATCTCTTTTGCATCTAGTGCACGACGGGGTAGGTCTAAGACCTTGTACACACGGTCGGAGAATCCGTCGGAATGTGTCCTATCGGACCGTGTCGTCGGATAATCCGACTGTGTGTGGTATGCATCGGACTGATTCCGTCGGAATATCCGTCGGACCCAATTTTCCAACATGTTGGAAATATTTCCCGACCAACTGGGCCGATCGGACATACTCCGATCATGTGTAGAGAATTTTGATCGGACCAAGTGCCACGCATGCTCAGATCAAATCCCTACATCAAAGCTATTGGCTACTAGCCTGAATGTAGTCCCATCGTAACGAAATTACGTCATCACGTTCTGAAAGATCGGATTTTTCGCCAACTTTGTCCGACCATGTGTATGCAACAATTTTGGAGAAGATCCGACGGACAAAATCCGATGGGCAAAATCCGACGGATTTGGTTGTGGAAATCTCCGACCGTGTGTACAGGGGCTAAGACCCATTTTATGTAATTTGTGTGGGGTATAACACACCCTCAAAATAAGATAAGTTGTGTCAGCCTCTGCGATACGTTCAGCGAGCTCGTGGGCACCGCCTGTAGAATCTCCTCTCACTGGTCTCCATCTAACTGTCCCACATCTCTCTCCCACTTATCCATTATTCTCAAGGGATGCTTATTCAAAAAGTTTTGCAGGAGCATATTATAAGATTGGGAGATGAAACCTTTAGTGTTGTCAGCTCTCAGGGCTAGGTTTAAATAATGGTGTTGGTGAAGGAGACCACTCGGAGGCACTGCTCTGTGCCTTCACAGCGTGCTTCAATTGCATATAATGGAACCGCATATTGGTCTTCAAGCCGTGTCTTTCCTGCAGAGCCTCAAAAGACAGAAAATATCTCTAATGTATATCACCTCATATCTCTTCCATAAGGCCCCATGCTGTAACTGTGCTATTTCAGGGTAAGTCTCATTGGACCATATCGGGTAAAACTCCATGTATCCCGTCACACCTTGTAGGTATCTGATTTTGTTCCAGATTTTCTAGAGAAGATTATAGGTTGGGTATTTCTTATTAGGTTTCCCGAAGCCTAGTGCTTCAAGTGCTGCCAGTGCCGAATCTCGTTTTACCGTGTGTAACATCACGGTCTCTGAAGAGCTACGGGTATTACTCATCCTGTCTGCTTCCTCACCCATAACCTCTATTAGGTGTTGGAGCTGCGCTGCTAAATAATATAACCATGGATTTGGTAGGGCTAGTCCCCCCTCATCTTTAGGCCACTGTAAATGTTCAAGTTTAATGCTGGGGTGGGGGGACGATTCTTCCAAATTAACAATCGGAATAGGGAGTTTACTATTCTAAATGGGACCACCACTGCAGAATTATGGATCACATATAGTAGCTGGCGCATGAGGATCATCTTGATCAGATTCACCCTCCCAGCTATTGACAGGCATAGTGAGTTCCACGTCTTAATCTGGTCTCGGAAGCCCTGCAGTAGTGGGGAGATGTTCAATCTCCCATACTCTCTCACCGTAGGCGTTACCTGGACACCTAGATACCTAAAGGATGTGGTCAAGGGTATGGAGTTATTGTTGGGAGGCTTACCCCCTTCATCTATGAGCATAAGGGAGGATTTTGTCCAGTTGATCTGGAGCCCTGAATAAGTGCCAAATTCCGTTATGGTTGACATGGTTTCCCGAAGGGGACCTTCAACATCCCCTAGCAGAATCATAGTGTCATCTGCGTAGAGCATCAATTTCTCATGCCTGCCACCATAATGGTTCCTGATTGTGATAGCCAAGGGCTCAATAGCTATTGCGAAGAGCAGGGGATATAGAGGGCACCCCTGTCTCGTGCCCAGTCCCAACGCAAAGGTATGAGACATTCTGCCTGATGCCCTAATGGCTGCCTGCGGGCAGCAATAGAGCAGATGGACCCAGGAGATGTATGTTTCCCTGAATCCAAATCTCTGGAGAATGACTCTGTCCATTCTTAACTGACCATTGTAAACTGTGTTTACGATGCTTTCGTTTATGAATGGAGAGGAGCCTCTGTGTCCTGTCCATTCATCTCCAGTGTAGCTAAAGCCGCGTACACACGGGCGGACTGTATGGCCTACTTAGTCCGTCATACAATCCGACGGACAGTCCGTCATACTTTCGAATGAACAGACTTGACCACACACGGATGCACAAACAGTCCGTCGAAAGCTTGCGCGATGACGTGTACAGCACGTATGACGGGACTAGAAATAGGAAGTCCAAGACACAGCAATGCAACCTTCCACTGTGTAAATCCTTTCTGAGCATGCGCCATTCTTAGTCCGTCGAACTAGCCTACTGACGAGCGGATTGTCTGCTGAAACCAAAGTATGACGGACAGAATTTCGAAAAATCAGAAATACTTAGTACGCCAGACTGCACGCTGAAAAAGTCAGCTGAAGCCCACACACGAGCGGACTGTCCGCTGAAATGTGTTTCGACGGACTAAGTAGGCCATACAGTCCGCCCGTGTGTACGCGGCATAAGATTGCCCTGTATTTGGCTCCATCCATCTTCCAATCAACTTTGACCAGCTTCCCTGTCCCTTCTGAAGAAAAGCATCCCCACAACAACATGATGCTGCCACCACCATGTTTCACAGTGGGTTGGTGTGTTCAGGGTGATGTGCAATGTTAGTTTTCCACCACACATAGCATTTTACTTTTAGGCCAAAAAGTTAAATTTTGGTCTCATCCGACCAGAGCATCTTCTTCCACATGTTTGCTGTGTCCCCCACATGGCTTCTCGCAAACTGCACTGGACTTCTTATGGCTTTCTTTCAACAATGGCTTTCTTCTTGCCACTCTTCCATAAAGGACATATTTGTGGAGTGCATGACTAATAGTTGCCCTGTGGACAGATTCTCCCACCTGAGCTGTGGATTTCTGCAGCCCCTCCAGAGTTACCATGGGCCTCTTGGCTGCTTCTCTGATTAATGCTCTCCTTGCCCGGCCTGTCAATTAAGGTGGAAGGCCATGTCTTGTTAGGTTTGCAGTTGTGCCATACTTTTTCCATTTTCGGATGAGGGATTGAACAGTACTCTGTGAAATGTTCAAAGCTTGGGATATTTTTTTTATAACCTATCACTGCTTTAAACTTCTCTACAACTTTATCCCTGACCTGCCTGGTGTGTTCCTTGGCCTTCATAATGCTGTTTGTTCACTAAGGTTCTCTAACAAACCTCTGGGGCTTCATAGAACAGCTGTATTTAGACTGAGATTAAAATACACACAGGTGGACTCTATTTACTAATTAGGTGACTTCTGAAGGTAATTGGTTCCACTAGATTTTAGTTAGTTAGTTAGTTAGTTAGTTATCAGAGTTAAATTGGTTGTAAACCTATAATAAGGCATACGTGTAGCTACCCCGGATATCTCCTAAATCTGCATGACTGACTTCATCGGCACATGCTCACTGAAGCAATGGCACGTACATGCCATTGCTTCAGCTAGTGTGCCTTTACCGGTGGCTCTCACGCGCATGTGCAGCAATAACGTTATTGGGACTCCAGCCAATCACAGCACTGGTGCCCGCGATACCCGGAAGTTTTTTTTTTATTGTGGGTTCACTTTAAGCTGTATACAAATGCACACCACACTTTTCAGATATATATTTGTAAAGAAATTTGAAACCCATTTATCGTTTTTCTTCCACTTCACAACTATGTGCCACTTTGTGTTGGCCTATCACACATGACAAAACATGGAAAATGTCAAGGGGTATGAATACTTTTTCAAGGCAGCGGAAAAAAAGTCTGATGAGAAAAGATATTTGTTGTGCCCAGTGTAAATGACCAAGCACATTTTTCATACATAGACCCCTTGGTTTCCTCTGTGCAACAAAGCAAAAACAAGCGTTGAAGAATTGGCATTTTATAATATTTGTTTTTAAATTTTTCATCTTATATTGCTTTGCAGTGCTGCTGACCTCCTGTGGCGTTTTTACAGCTGTTTCCTGTCTACATACACCAATGGATCGTGCCTGCATTATGTGTTGAAACGGTAGTCTATATTGGAAGGCCCATGCGACAACACAGGAGCACAAGATAGAAACAGTTACAGAGCACTGTGTTCCACATAACTATTTGGTTTTTGTTGTTGCAATGTATTGGATTATACATACCTCCCAACTGTCCTGGATTTGCCGGGACTGTCCCGGGGACTTGATACAAGTCCCAGCGTATGAAGGCTTTGTACCGGAGTGGAGCCAACTGCCCCGCCGCTTGTGCGGGGTGTCTGGTGTCCCGCATTGTACAAGCAAAGCTGTGTAAATGTGACAGGCAGACAACGGTGAGAGATTCTGACTGCCTCACATACACATTTCACAGTGGCTTATGGCTGAACCCATCTGCTCCTTGGCTTTAATGCTTTCCTGTACACAGACAGGAGGGGGAGGCGGGGAGGAGTCATGACAGGGGCAGACTGGGTGGCAATTGGTGCCTGGCCTCTCTAATGTCCAGAAGAGCCCAAAGGTGGTAATTCTGAGTGGCTCTCTGTGAGTTGATAGCCCACCTTCTCCTTCTCATGCTGGATGCCAGCTGGCATGTGATGAGGGGGGACACTGATGGTGGAGGACAGATAAGGGGATGCTTATGATGAGGGACACTGAGGGTGAGGGACACTGATGGCATAGCTCCCGACTGTCCCTGATTTGGAGGGACTGTCCCGGATTTGGAGCAATGTCCCTCTATCCCTCATTCCACCTCATTTGATGGTGGAGGACACTGATGGTGGAGGACAGTGGGGGACACTGATGATGGAAAACACTGATGGTGGGGGACAAATGAGGGGGACATTGATGACAGGAGACAGATGAGGGGGAGACTGATGGCAGGGGACAGATGAGGGGGGCACTGATGCATACAACCCAACTGTCCCCTACTGACCCCTGTACCCTGCTCTATTGACCCCCTGTCCTCTGCCCTGCTGATTCCTGTACCCTGCTCTATTGACTCCCTGTCCTCCATCCTACTGACCCCTGTACCCTGCTCTATTGACCCCCTGTCCTCCATCCTGCTGACCCCTGTACCTTGCCCTACTGACTCCCTGTCCTCTGTCCTGCTGACCCCTATACCTTGCCCTACTGACTCCCTGTCCTCTGTCCTGCTGACCCCTGTTCCCTGCCCTACTGACACTATCTTCCATCCTGCTGACTCCTTTACACTGCCCTATTGACCCCCTATCCCCTGTCCTGCTGGTCCCTCTCCTCTGTCCTTTGTGACGCCCATACACTGCACTGCAGACCCTTCTCTGCCATACTGATTCCTGTCCTCCACTCTGCTGACCCCTGTCTTCTGCCCTGATAACCCCTGCTCTCCACCCAGCTGAACCCTGTCTGGGTTTTAGAGCAAAAAGAGTGGTTTTGGGGACTTTATATGAAGCACACAGGAGCAGATAAAATAGTTGGATATATAGGAAAATAAATGTATCGGTTCACAAGCTTATATAATTTCATATATACATTTTTGCACATTATTTTATATTACCCGTATTTATTGGCGTATAACACGCGCCGGCGTATAACACGCACCCCAAGTTTAGGAGGGAATTTTAGGGAAAAAAACTTTTAGGAGGGAAGTTTAAGGGGAAAAAAAAACCTTACATTTATATGCCCATCAGTGTCATCTGCAGCCTTGTCCACCATTGCAGTCTTGTCCCCTATTGCAGCCTTATGCAGTCTTGTCCCACATTGCAGCCGTGTCTATTTTATTTTTTTTAAATGCCGCCGCCGAGATACAGAGCCGGATGTGTATCTCGGCGGCGTGCAGTAGTTCTCGGCGGGCCTCCGGCCGCCTTCGGCTCTTCTCGCCAGCTTTCGGCCATTCTCGGCAGCTTTCGGCCGCCGATAATGGCCGAAGGCGGCCGAAAATCGCCTTGAAGAGCCGAAGGCGGCTGAAAGCCACCCAGAGGCTCAGAATTTGGGGGGATCGGCGTATAACGTGCACCCACGATTTTCCCCTGCTTTTAAGGGTGAAAAAAGTGCGTGTTATACGCCGATAAATACGGTAATAATCTTTACATTCCATTCAAAATTAATATTCTGCACAGAACGGCCGTTTTGTAGCAGTGAAGCTACAATGGGCTGGTCACCGAGTGGTTAAAATGGACCTTCAGTCATTTTTTCAACTTTCCATCTATTAAATCTTCTGCCCTTGTTCTTTTAAATTATGGATAGTCAAACTTTTTTTTCTGCCAGTAAATACCTTATACTGCCCACTTCCTGTTTCATGTCTGTTTATTAACCTCATGCACAGCTATCTCTCCAGGAAGGGAGGGGGTGAGTCATAAGAGGGCCAATGAGAGCTGCAGAGCTGAAGGTGTGCCTCTCTCCTGAGAGTTTGCCAGGTAGGGAGGGGGAATGAGTCATAAGAGGGCCAATGAGAGCTGCAGAGCTGAAGGTGTGCCTCTGCGTGTCTGTGTAAGTGAACTGGCAGCAGCTCCAGCTGCCCACAGTTAAAATGGCTACAGCCAGACTCGGTGGAGGGAGATTTCTGTTGCATATTTGGCAAGTACAGATTCACAGTATATATAAAATAATATGCAAAGTGGTTGGAGGGAAGCTTCAGAATGGCAAATATTTTTTTTATTACAAATTATGTGAGCAGACTGCATTTCCTCTTTAAGAAGTGATGGCAGGATCACCCAGGATTATTTTAAAGCCCAAACTCCATGCAAAAAAAGGCATGAAAATGTTAAAGCTGATATAAAAATGTAATGAATGGGATTGCAGACACTTTAGATTTGGATACTCTATGGTTAAATCAATTTAGCATATTTATTGTGTTATTCCCAGTTTTCTTTTCAATGTAAAGATTTCCCTTGCAATATTTTTTTCTGCCACTAGATGTCCTCATTCAACCCATTCTTCTGAGCAGCATAGTGATGGGATCATTTCTATGTCACTCTGTTCTTTCCTCCTATCAGCATGCTTCTTATAAGCACATGAACTAATTGGGTCCTTATGGTGCTGCTTCCTCTCTCTCTCCAGCTTTGAACTTCGGGAACTGCAAGAGCCTGATACAGGTACATTTAATGTACTATGATAAATACAGTGCTGCATTATTGTGTGTATTCTATTTCTGCTTCATCGTTCTGTTAGGTGTAACCAGAACAAGAATAGAGAGTAAATCTTCTATTGGGGACACTTGTTTTGGTGTAAGTTTACTAAGAGTAAGTTTCCTTCACTTTGGAATCACTGAGTAAAATGGGCCACAATACTTACTTATTTGTGTGGTCACATGACATGCTGGTCCCCAGTCTCCTATATCGTCTCCTGCAGTTGCAGCCACTGTTTCAATCCAACATCCTTTATTGATCAAACATGATTGAAAAATTAGAGGAGCCAGGCGGAAAATTGTTAGCTGAACAGCGGCTGCATCCAACCAGTTGCTGAAGCTGTAGGGGGTATTTAGTAAAACTAAAGAGTGCAAAATCTGATGCAGATTCCAGGTTTTATTGGCAAAGCTTAACCACTTGCCCACTGGGCACTTAAACCCCCTTCCCCTGCAACACTGTACCTAAATGAAATGTTTGTCCTTTTTTTTTCACACAAATATAGTTTTTTTTGGTGGTATTTGATCACCGCTGGGTTTTAAATTTTTTGCGCTATAAATGAAAAAAGACCGAAAATTTTGTTTAAAAAATTCATTTTATTTTCGTTTCTGTTATAAAAATTTTCAAATGAGTAATTTTTCTTCATAAATTTTGCCCAAAATGTATCCAGTTCCCGACTGGCGCACGCCGATATACGTCGGCAGAATGGCACGGCTGGGCAGATGGGCATACCTGTACGTCCCTTTAAATTTACCGCCCTGCCATCGCCGAGCACGTCGGCCGGGACCTCTGTGAGTCGAGTCGCAGGTCCCGTGGACTCAATCGCCGCGGGGATACCCGCGATCGCCTCACGGGGAGGAAGAACGGGGAGATGCTAATGTAAACAAGCATCTCCCTGTTCTGCCTAGTGACAGTGTCACTGATCACTGCTCCCTGTGAACGGGAGCAGAGATCAGTGACGTGTCACACACAGCCCCTCCCCCCCACAGTTAGCAACACGCCCCAGGACACACTTAATCCTTACCCTGCCCCCCAGTGGTTAACCCCTTCAGTGCCAGTGTCATAGTGCAAAAATGTGTCAAAAATGTCCAATGTGTCCGTCATAATGTCGCAGTCATGATAAAAATCACTGATCGCCGCTATTACTAGTAAAAAAAAAAAATTATTAATAAAAATGCCATAAAAGTATCCCCTATTTTGTAAACACTATAACTTTTGCACAATCAATAAATGCTTAGTGCGATTTTCTTTGTAAAATGTAAAAAATTATGTTTTTTTCAAAATTTACGCTCTTTTTTTGTTTATAGCGCAAAAAATTAAAACCGTAGAGGTGACCAAATACCACCAAAAGATAGCTCTATTTGTGGGAAAAAAAAGGACGTCAATTTTGTTTGGGAGCCATGTCGCACGACCGCGCAATTGTCAGTTAAAGCAACGCAGTGCCAAATCGCAAAAAGTGCTCTGGTCAGGAAGGGGGTAAATTCTTCCGGGTGCTGAAACGGTTAAACTGCTACATATCTTTGGTAAAAAATAACCAAATCAGTGTATATTATTTGGTCTTTGTGAAAGTTATAGAGTCTACAAGCTATGGTGCCAATCACTGAAAATTGATCACACCTGATGTACTGATGGTTTGTCTCATTCCTTGAGACCCTAAGGCCTCTTTCACGAGGCCGATCCATTCAGGGGCCGTCTGTCAGTTTTTCAGGCGGACCTGAACGAATGCTCCATAGAGGTCTATGGAGCATCGGATGTCAGTGGTGACTCTGCGGTCCGTCATCACCCGATCTCCCATAGGGGAGAACGGCGCTCTGACAGGTCCGTCCCTGCACAATGTCATCTTCCTGTTCAGCGGAGATTGCTCCGCCGATCCCCGCTGAGCAAGCGGATATCCATGGGGCGGATCGGCACTGATCTGCCCCATGTGAAAGAGGCCTAACAAGCTAGGACAGTACAAATACCCCTCAAATTACCCTTTTTTGGAAAGTAGACAGTCCAATGTATTTAGTAAGAGGCATTGTGAGTTTTTTTAGGTTGTCATTCTTTCCCACATACCACAAGTGACACGCCAAAACACATTCTACTACTCCTCCTGAGTATGGTGATACCACATGTGTGGGACTTTTACACAGCCTGGCCACATACAGAGGCCCAACATGCAGGGAGCACCATCAGGCGTTCTAGGGACATAAATTACACATTAAATGTATTGACTACCTTGTACACACGGTCCAATCGGACCGTGTTGTCGGATAATCCGACCGTGTGTGGACTCCAACGGACTGTTTCCGTCAGAATATCCGACCAACAAAGTTTTAGAACTTGGCTATAACATGATCCGACTGGACTTTGTCCGATCGTTTGTAGAGAATTCCGATTGGACAAAGTGCCACGCATGCTCAGATCAAATTACGAGACCAAAGCTATTGGCTACTAGCCTGAACGTAGTCCCGTTGTAACTAAATTACGTCATCACGTTACGAACGATCGGATTTTCCGACAACTTTGTCCGACCGTGTGTATGCAACACCAGTTTCAGACAAAATCCGTCGGACAAAATCCAACGGATTTTGTTGTCGGAATGTCCGACCATGTGTACAAGGTCTTACACTTTTGAAGGCCCTGGAGCACCAGGACAATGAAAACGTCCACAAAATGACCCCATTTTGGAAAATAAACATCCCAACATATATTCTATAAGGCATAATGAGTCTTTTGAACATTTCATTTTTTTCCACAAGTTTGTGGAAAACGTGGAAAGAAAATGAAAACGCATTTATTTTTAACAAAAAGTTGTCCATTCTTTTCCAACACATAGCATGTACATAGCAAAAATTACACCCCAAAATACATTCTACTACTCCTCCTGAGTATGGCGATACCACATGTGTGAGACTTTTCAATAGCCTGGCCACATACAGAGGCTCAACATGCAGGGAGCACCGTCAGAGTCATGCATTTCAAATCTAATTTGACTTCCTATTACACTTTTGTGAGACACTGATGGACAGTGGCACGGGTTAGTGTAGTGGCAAGGATGCAGCATGGATGAGTACCGATGTGGCACGGATGAGCACTGCTGTGGCAAGAATGAGCACTGCTGTGGCACAGATGGAGCATGGATAAGCCAGGGGTGAATGGAGCATGGATGAGCCAGGGATGGATGGAGCATGGATGAGCCAAGGATGGATGGAGCATGGATGAGCCAAGGATGGATGGAGCATGGATGAGCCAGGGATGGATGGAGCATGAATGAGCCAGGGATGGATGGAGCATAGCTAAGCCAGGGATGGATGGAGCATGAATAAGCCAGGGATGGATGAGCCAGGGAAAGATGGAGTATGGTTTGGCACGAAATGGAGCGTGGATGAGCCAGGGATGGATGGAGCATGGATAAGCCAGGGATGGATGGAGCATGGATGAGCCAGGGATGGATGGAGCATAGCTAAGCCAGGAATGGATGGAGCATGGATAAGCCAGGGATGGATGGAGCATGGATGAGCCAGGGAAGGATGGAGTATGGTTTGGCACGAAATGGAGCGTGGATGAGCCAGGGATGGATGGATGTTACATGGATGGGCACATATGGAACATGGATGAGCCAGGGATGGATGGATGTTCAATGGATTGGCACAGATCAGCACTGTGGGCAGTTCAGAGACACCCAACAGTGCTGCTGCACCCGCCTCCCCCCTCTCCTCGCACAGTGTACCGATCACTGCGAGGAGAGGGGAGGAGCTGCACCGGACAAGCTCCGGTTTATTGACAGGTGATTACTCCGTCATTGGACGGAGCAATCACGTGGTAAAAGGCCACTGTCATTGAACGTATTTTCAATATTGTGTCGCACAATTTCAAACCCGGACTGTCTGGGTGAATCCCGGACGGGTGGCAACCCTAAGGCAGGCCCTTGCACTACATCAGGCATGTCCAAAGTCCGGCCCGCGGGCCAACCACAGCCTGCGTTCCAGTTTTGGACAGCCCATCTGGTAATTTTGACATATATATCTTTTGTGGCCCCCAATGAATCTCACAAAAGATAGATATGCTGGCTACCTTAGAGGGGGCAGGATGAGTGCCGTGCATGAGAGGAGTATTTACTGTTTACACGGCGTCCTGTGTAAAAGGAAGTCCCGTCTCCTGCGCTGCCATTGGACAACTGTTTTGTCCATCACAGGAGGCGGGACTTTCAATTAAAGAGGCCGCCGATAAAAACAGGAGTTTCTCCTGTATGTCTGTTGGTGCTTGTCCCGCCCCCTCCCTGTCACCTCCAAGGCTGCAGATGGATATAAATCAGGCTGCACTGATGGCAATGGTGAGTCTGCATTTATGGCAATGGAGTGGGTGCTGCATTCATGGCGATACAGTGGGTGCTGCATTCATGGCACTTGTGAGGCTGCAGATGGGCACTGATTAGGCTGCATTGATGGGCACTGACCCTTATTTTGCTTCACTTTATTTAAAATTTAAGATTTTTTTCCTGAAACTTAATGTGCGTGTTATAAGCCGATAAATACGATATATCCAAATAACACACCCAAGCTCATCTCTTCACCACACACAGCATAAAGGCAAGAGAATTCTTGCTGGGCAGTGTATTAGTGCTCGGATGGACACACTGAGACCAAATTTTAATGGTTTAAAGAATGTCAGGCAAAATGGTCGTCCCTCACGCATGTTCACTTCATCAAATCTGGCCCTCTTTAAAAAAAAGTTTGGACACCCCTGCATAGCTGAAGGTAAATCTAAAGGAAATTGAACAAGAAAATTGTATGGTGTATGGCCAGCTTAAAGCCTCATACACGGTCTGATTGTTGGGCGACCGAGCACTATAGTAGTGCAAATCTGGAAAATGTAAAAAGCATTAAAAATGCAAAGGTGTGAATCAGGCATAAGGAAGAGTTATAACCCCTAATGGTTTATTTTTTGCCATCTGTGCCCCATTTAGGAGATTTCCCTTCACTTCCTGTCCCATAGCAAATGAGAGGAAATCCCTGCAAATTGGGGACTCCCAGGTCCCTGGAACTAGTGTCCCCATTGGAAGATTTCCCCTCTATTATTTTTCTGGGGGAAAACCCAAAATTTAGATTTTCTTTTACTTTCAGTTTCAAGCTGGGACCATATAACATACATATATGGCGGCAAATCGGCTCCCCTGCGCCAGATCACGTGCTAGGTACGTGATCTGGCACTTCTGGGTAGGGGGCAGGCGCTGCAGCCAACCCGTCTGTGCTGTGATGAACCACTTGCCGACCAGCCGCCTCAGTTTTACTGCGGCAGAATGGCACGGCTGGGTGAAACTAAGTTATGTAACGTCGCTGGCTGGCGCCCGCTGCTCGCCCCCGGAGCCAATGCGAGTGCCCGGCGGTTCGCTGGGCTCCCACGATCGCTAGTGACACACAGTAAACACACAGTTTCCGGTTCTCTGAGGGGAGAAGAGACAGATCGTCTGTCCATACAGAATATGAACAGCGATCTGTCATCTCCCTTAGTTAGTCCCCTCCCCCCTTCAGTTAGAACACAATTAACCCCTTGATCGCCCCCTAGTGTTAACCTCTTCCCTGCCCATGACATTTTTACAGTAATCAGTGCATTTTTATAGCACTGATCGCTGTATAAATGCCAATGGTGCCAAAAATTTGTCAAAAGTGTCCGATGTGTCCACCATAATGTCGCAGTTCCAATAAAAATTGCAGATCGCCATCATTACTAGTAAAAAAATATATATATATATATATATATATATATATATATATATATATATAATTACATAAATCTATCCCCTATTTTGTAGACGCTATAAATTTTGCACAAACCAATCAATAAAAAATCTTATTGCGATTTTTATTACCAAAAATATGTAGAAGAATACATGTCGGCCTAAATTTGCCTTTTTTTAAAAACAAATGGGGATATTTATTACAGCAAAAAGTACAAAATATTGCGTTTTTTTTAAAAAATTGTCGCTCTTTTTTTGTTTATAGCACAAAAAATAAAAACCGCAGAGATGATCAAATACCACCAAAAGAAAGCTCTATTTTTGGGGAGAAAAAAGGATGTTTTGGATGCCACACCGCACGACCGTGCAATTGTCAGTTAAAGCGTCACAGTGCCGTATCCCAAAAAATGGCCTGGTCATTCAGCAGTCAAATCTTCCGGGGCTGAAGCAGTTAAGCACAGCAGATGCCGTTCAATGGGTGCTGGCCAATGGATGACCACTGGCACCCTCTGATCATCAGAAATTCACACCTATGTAAACAGGGCAGATGTCTGTCCTATCAGCGGGGAAGTCATGAATTTTCTTTCCCCCGCAAAGCAGGGAATAAAATCCATTACTTTGCTTGCCTTAGTAAAAGCACCACACACAGTACACTAAAACACTGGCTGGGCATACAGTTAACCCCCCTTGATTGCCCTAGATGTTTAACCCCTACCCAGGCAGTGTCATTAGTACAGTGACAGTGCATATTTTTTAGCACCGATTAATGTATTAGTGTCACTGGTCCCCAAAAAAGTGTCAGAATGCCCGCTGCAATAACGCAGTCCCGCTATAAGTCGCTGATTGCCCCCATTACTAGTAAAAAAATAAATAAACAAAAAAAAAATTCTATTATATATCCCATAGCGTGTAGACACTATAACTTTTGCGCAAACCAATCAATAAACGCTTATTGCGATTTATTTATTTTTTTTATCAAAAATATGTAGCAGAATACGTATTGGCCTAAATTTATATTTAAAGAATTTCGATTTTTTTTTTGGATACGTTTTAAAAAAGTAAAAAATATTGTTTTTTTTTGTTTGTTTTGTTTTTTCAAAATCTACAGTCTTTTTCTGTTTAGAACACAAAAAATAGAAACCGCAGAGGTGATCAAACACCACCAAAAGAAAGATCTGAATTCTTCTTTACTGAATTGTATTTCAATTTTACTGTCTGCCCTAATGTTGTAAAGCGCTGCGCAAACTGTCAGCGCTATATAAATCCTGTATAATAATAATAATAATCTGTGGGAAAAAAAAGAACATCAATTTTATTTGGGTGCGCACGACCATGCAATTGTCAATTAAAGTAACGTAGTGCTGTTTCACAAAACATGAAGGGGGGGGGGTATACCTGCCAAAGGTCAAGTGGTAATTGAACAAGCTGAAGTTAGAAGCTGATTGGCTACCATGTACAGATGCACCAGATTCTGAGTGTGTCAGTTTTAGTAAATCTCTACCTATGTCACAAAACAATAGCCGGCACTGCAGACTCGTCCATCCGTGCTGTATAGCGTGGATGGACGAATATCATCCATTCTTTTCTTTTAACCACTTAAGGACCAGGCTTCTTTTTGAGATTTATCGTTTACGAGTTAAAAACACTTATTTTTGCTACAAAAATTACTTAGAACCCCCAAACATTCTACATTGCTTTTTCTAACACCCTAGATAATAAAATGGCGGTCATTGCAATACTCTGTCACACCGTATTTGCGCAGAGGTTTTACAAGCGCACTCTTTTTTGGAAAAAAAATACACTTTTTTGAATAAAAAAATAAGACAACAGTAAAGTTAGCCCATTTGTTTTATATATTGTGAAAGATAATGTTACACCGAGTAAATTGATACCCAACGTGTCATGCTTCAAAATTGCGTTTGCTTGTGGAATGGCGACAAACTTTTACCCTTAAAAATCTCCATAGGTGACGTTTAAAAAATTCTACAGGTTGCATGTTTTAAGTTACAGAGGAGGTCTAGGGCTAGAATTATTGCTCTCACTCTACGGATTGCGGCGATACCTCACATGTGTGGTTTGAACACCGTTTTCATATGCGGACGCTACTCATGTTCACATCTGCATGTGAGCTCGGTGGGACGGGCGCATTTAAAAAAAATAAATGTTCTTATTGATTTTACCTTTTCATATTTTATTTTTACACTGTTCTTTGGAGAAAAAAAATTGTGTCACTTTTATTCCTATTGCAAGGAATGTAAACATCCCTTGTAATAGAAAAAAAAGCATGACAGGACCTCTTAAATATGAGATCTGGGGTCAAAAAGACCTCAGATCTCATATTTACACTAAAATGCAATAAAAAATAAATAAATTGTCATAAAAAAAAAAATGTCACTTAAAATATAAATAAATTGCCCTATGGGGGGATGTGACATTTTGGCGTTGCTTCCGCTCTGCAGTGGTATGAAGACAGGTGGGGGCCATTTTCCCCTCACTCGTCTCCATACCCAGCAAGGAGAAGGATGCAATCACCTCCACCGCTGCTGACTACTAAGCAGTGAAGGGCAACGGAGCATGGCGGGAGGGGAGTGGCCCTCTACTGCCACCGATAAAAGTGATCTCGCTGCGAATCCGCTGCAGAGACCACCATTGTCGGAGACCGGACCGCCGGCCAAAGAAGAGGATACTGGGGTTATGGCAGCTAGCTGCCTCCATAACATGATATTCCTCTTCAAGTTTAGGACATATATTGGCGTGCGGCAGTCCAGAAGTGGTTAATATGCAGGCTGAATGAAATTAATCTATCAGTGTATGGCCAGCTTTAGTTCTGCTGGTTGGGTCAGGAAACTTTGAGGCTGGATTCACACATCCAATTCGCATAGCAGGAGAATGTGACCGGTGTTCTGCCGTATAGTGTCCGGCCATCAAATAGTGTCTGCCCCGTACTGCGCGTGCGCAGTACGGAGCAGATGAAGCTTCGGAAAATCTCCGAAGCTGAACGGCGCCTGCGCCGTGAGTGGAGGTGGTAGCCCCACCATCCAAGCGGACATAGGGTTGTGAATATTAGAGGGCCCCTCGCGGGCGAGCTTCGCTCGCCACGCTTCGGGCTCGGCCTCGCTGCGCTCGGCTCTTTTTTATTCCTACTCTATGTCCACTTGGATAGTGGGGATAGAACCTGGACTCACAGCGCAGGCGCCGTTCATCCTCAGCAATTTTCGGAATCTGTGTTGCTGTGTACTGCGCATGCGCAGTACGCAGTGGACACTATCGGATGGAGGACGTTATATGACAAGACACCGGCTCTATGGAGCCGGTTTACATATGTCCGAGGCGGCTGCAGAGTGCACTAGACAGGAACACCGTGCATTTTTGGCTCTGTTTCAGGGCCGAATTCGGGCAAAGATTCAGCCCGGATTCAGAGACGGACAGCGTTCCTGTGCGATCTGCGGCTGATTTAGGTGTGAACAGAGCCTTGGTGCTGTAGGATGGAGCAGTCGGGGTATGCTGGTCCTCCAGTACATATTACCTGCATTCCCTTTGCAATGAATCTAGTCTACACAGCTGCTCATTCTGTTTTTTTTTTCTGCATTAGAAGCACACATAAGAAACATTTCTGCATTTCAAGACATCTGCGACTCTTAGTTTGCGTCTGCCTCGATCTGCTGCCCCCTATTGGTGACTCTCCATTCGCATTTTTGTATGGATGCCAAGCCCTATCATTCAGCACTTTCTAATCAAATGTCTGCAGCACGCCCTCCCATTCAACATTTCACAAGTCTTCTGTTTTCAAAGCCGCAGCTGAGCTACAGACACCAACATGGAAGACAAGACTTGTGCACCGTCCTCCGGTACTTCCTGTCTATGGGAGGGAGGTCCTCGGAATAGCTGGCCTTGGCATTTCTCAGGTCCTGCTCTGGAGGCTTTCCTGTCTTTTATGTGGAAATAGAATTGGCTGGAATAGCGGCCATGGTGAATAGCGGCCAAAAATGCATTTTATAATCTGTTTAGAGCAAGGGGTAGGGAACCTTAAAGAGGTGGAGATCTACCTGAACAACATGGGAGAAGGCGCAGATCACCGGGCACAGTGCCAATCTCTAACAATCACAGGCATTGCACAACAATCATGGGTTTAAATCAGGTGGTGAGGAGTAGGGTTGCACCGATACTAGTATTGGTATCGGTGCGGATATCGAGTATTTGCACAAGTATCGGTACTCCTGCAAATGCACCGATACCTGAAACTGATACTTTCAGGCTCGGTTCTTTGAGCTGTCAGTGGGTCTTCCCTGTTCACAGGTGAAGTGTTTAACCACTTGACCACTGGGAACTTAAACCCCCTTCCTAACCAGACCAATTTTCAGCTTTCAGTGCTCTCACACTTTGAATGACAATTACTCAGTCATGCAACACTGTACCCAAATTAATTTGTTGTCCTTTTTTCACACAAATAGAGCTTTCTTTTGGTGGTATTTAATCACCGCTGGGTTTTTTATTTTTTGCGATATTAATCAAAAAAGACTGAAACACGGTAACAAAAAAAAATAAAAAAAATCTTTATTTCTTTTAAAATTTATTGCAGAGTATTGGCAGAGCATTGGCAGAGTATTGCACAGAGTTGCAGAGTATTGGCAGAGTATTTCACAGTGTTGCAGCAGAGTATTGGCAGAGTATTGCACAGTGTTGCAGAGTATTGGCAGAGTATTGCACAGTGTTGCAGAGTATTGGCACATTATTGCAGTGTTGCAGAGTATTGGCAGATTTTTGCACAATATGGGCAGAGTACTGAAGAGTATAGGCACTGAGCAGCGCTGTGGACACTTCACATCCAGCCCACAGCGCTGCTGCCATCTCTCCCCTTCTCCCCTCACACTGTATCGATCGGTACAGAGAGGGGAGGGAGGAACCGGCGTCATGACGTGATGCCGGTTTGATCGTTCTGTCATTTGACGGAGCGATCACGTGGTAAACATCTGCTATCAGCCTACGGATGTCCACCCAGAATAAGCCGCCCGCACTGTAGCCGTCTTTCGGCTATGGCCCGGTCGGCATGTGGTTAAAGAAGTCCAGTAATTGGAGCTGTCAGAAAAAAAATGCAGCCGGAAATGTTTATTAAAATTAAAATTAAAAGAAACATTGTTTCTTTTTGTATCTTTCTGTTTCTTCATCTGCGGATCAAAGGGATGAACAAATGTTCCTCTGTTTAACCCCTTATTAACCCTTAATTTATGCTAATCAGCCTTAATTAACTCCCTATTCTCCATTTAATTATTATTTTCCTTTTTTTTTTGGTTCACGTCTATTTTATAAACGATAAACAATGAAAACTTTTTTTTTTTTTTTTTTTTGGTTTTTGTTAGTTAATTTGTAAATAACTATTCAGAGCTTTGTACCATTGCTGACAGCTGAAGTGAAAAAAAAAAAAAGTTGTGGTAGGTATCGGTAATTGGTATCAGCAAGTACTAATTAAAAAGTATCGGTACTCATACTCGTAAAAAAAATGGTATCGATGCATCACGAGTGAGGAGGCAACATATCGCCTCCTTCCCACCTGTCAAACACACTTGGATCACTTTTCAGAAGAAGCAGCTGTGCCCGCTGCACTTGTGAATGAGCCCTTAGTTGCATTCTGCATTGGCACCCTTAGGGCTTGTTCACACAAAGTTGGGGGGGGGGGGGCGGTTGAGTTTACAGCTCCCAATCCCTACCTCCTTTAGCTGTTGAGGAAGCAGCACTGGGTGTACAGATGGAATTAATCCCCCTCTTGCTTTTGGTTGGTGGTACTGCCTGCCAATCACTGCCTAGGTAAGTAAATGGGGCCATTCTGCAAGTGCTCCGCAACTGCATGCTTCTGCAAGGGGTTAAAGTGGGTGGTGAGACAGCAACACAGCGTGGCCTGCTTTAACCCCTTGTTTGCTGTACTGCACAAGGTTGCAAAGCACTTTCAGAGCAGCCTCATTCACTTGAACGGGTCATGCTTGGCAGGTACTACACCCACCAACCATGAGAGGGCGTATAACTCCAGAGCACACAGCACTACAGAGGAGACATCGGCTTAAGTGACCTATCCGCAATATACTGATAGATTGCGATCTACAGGCTGCTGACCCCCAGTTTAGAGCTTCTGTCACCCAATATTGAACTTATTGTTCAAATGCCATATAAAATGTCAAGGTTTAGGTCCACCTTTTTCATGTTGTAAGCTGGGACAGTAGGACAACCAATTTTAGAGTTGTCACATTTTATAATTGTATTTTTTTCCTTTTGGTTGGCTTTCTACCTGCTTTCATGCTTTGTGGGTAGCACAGTGACTAAGTGGTTAGAACTTCTACCATGCAGCACTAGGGTTGTCGGTTTGAGTCCCAACCATGGCACTAGCTGCACGGAGGTTGCATGTTCTCCCTGTGCTTACATGGGCTTCCTTGAGGTACTCCAGTTTCCTCCCACACTCCAAAGACATGCTGGTAGGTTAATCGGCTCCCATCTAAATTGGTCTTAGTATGTGTATGAATGTGATTTAGGGACCTCAGATTGTAAGCTCCTTTGGGGCAGGGACTGATGTGAATGTACAGAATATATGTAACATGCTGCATAAATTGGCAATGCTATATACTGTATGTCCCTGTAATCATTTTACTGATAACTTCTGACTCATATAGAAAAATTGTTTTTAAAACTCATTGATACAGTTCCAACAAATTTTCAGAGCTTAACATGGTACAGAAGTCATTTACATCAGTCCCCGCCCCAGAGGAGCGGACACTCTAACAAACAGATACATATCTATTACAACCAGTCTTGCTTCCCACTGACTACCATTGTAAGGGGGACATTCTTCCCATTGGTCACCATTGTAAGGGGGACATTCTACCCATTGGTCACCATTGTAAGGGGGACATTCTATCTATTGGTCACCATTGTAAGGGGAACATTCTACCCATTGGCCAAAGCTGTAAGGGGGACATTCTTCCCATTGGTCACCATTGTAAGGGGGACATTCTACCCATTGGCCAAAGCTGTAAGGGGGACATTCTTCCCATTGGTCACCATTGTAAGGGGGACATTCTACCCATTGGCCAAAGCTGTAAGGGGGACATTTTTCCCACTGACCACCACTGTAAAGGTGGCATTCTTCCTTCTGACCGCCACTGTAACCGGGACATTCTTGCCACTGACCACCACTATAAGGGAGACAATCTTCCCATTGACCACCACTGTAAGGCCGCGTACACACGGGCGGACTGTTCGCCCAACTTTGTCCGTCCAACAGTTTCGGCAAACAGTCCGCTCAAAATTAGCATGGACGGACATGGCCACACACGACGAACGAACAGTTTGCTGAAACCGTGCGCGATGACGTAAACGGCACGTACGACGGGACGAAAAATACGACGTCCTATACACTGCATTATAACTTTCGGCGTGAAAATCCTTTCTGAGCATGCGCGCAACTTTGTTTGACGAACAAGCCTACACACGAGCGGACTGTTCGCTGAAACAAGGTTTCAGCGGACAGTTTTACGGAATTTCCGAAAAACCTTGTTCGTCAAACTGTCCGCTGAAACTGTCCGCTGAAAGCCCACACACGAGCGGACTGTCCGCCCAAACACTGTTCAGCGGACAAAGTTGGGCGAACAGTCCGCCCGTGTGTACGCGGCCTAAGGGAGAGATTCTTCTCATCAACCACCACTGTAAGGGTGTATTTCTTCCCACTGACCACCGCTGTAAGAGAGTCATTCTTCCGACTGACCACCACCGTAAAGGAAACATTCTTACAACTGACCACCACTGTAAGGGAGACATTCTTCCCATTGACCACCACTGTAAGGGTGGCTTTCTTCCCGCTGAAGACCACTGTAAAGTGAGCATTCTTCCCACTGGCCACCACTATGAGGGTGGCATTCTTGCTTCTGACCACCACTATAAGGAGGACATTCTTCCCACTGACCATCAATTTTGGGGCCATTATTTCCACTAGACACCAATAATTTGAGCTTCCCCAAGACCTGGATATTATCTCAGGGGTTCCTTTGGGGAATAAGGCTGAGAAAGTCTTCCTTAGGGAGAATCATATATACAAATACTGCTCCTCCTGGCCCCCCACTGTGCTGGGTGACCTCACTGACCAATAGTGAAGTGATGAATGGGGCAGGGCAGAGGTGTTTTATTGATTTAGGGTATACATAATAGAGCACCCCTAGGTTTTGAAGCATCTGAGTTGCTATGCAAGGTGTATGAAACAACTGTGTGTCAGTTATCCATTCAGTTGGTTCTTTGACCAGAATGTCTGATATACCTGAGAGCGCTTTCCAAAGAATTTTCTTGGTGAGTTTTTTTACCAGGTCTTTCCTTAACCTCCCTGGTTTACGAAGGCTTGGGATCAGCATGCAGAAAGTGTATAACCAATTTATGGACACATACTGGGGGCAATTTAGACAGCTAATTAGCCTACCTTTAGAGTGTGGAGGAAACCCATGCAAACACAGAGAGGATATACAAACTACATGCAAGTAGTGGCTAAGATTTGAACCAAGTACCCCAGTGCTGCAAGGAGTGAGTGCTAACCACTAAGCCACTATCTATCTATCTATCTATCTATCTATCTATCTATCTATCTTATCTCTGTTCTAGCTTTAATATATCTCTCATCTATCAATCTTTCTATCTTCCTATGTATTTAATTGTCTCTAATCAATATATCTGTAGTTTTGCACAGTAAATATTTGTCTATTGATCTGTAATGTATGTATCCATTTATATTTATTGAATACTATCTATTTATTCTATCTCTAATCTATCGATCGTTTTTTTATCTATCTATAATCTATCTATCCATCTATTTATTCTATCTCTAATCTATTGATCGTTTTTTATCTATCTAACTATATTCCATCTATCTTATCTATCTATTTATTATATCTCTAATCTATCGATCGGTTTCTTATCTATCTATCTATCTATCTATCTATCTATCTATCTATCTATCTATCTATCTATCTATCTATCTTATCTCTGTTTTAGCTTTAATGTATCTCTCATCTATTAATCTTTCTATCTTCCTATCTATTTGATTGTCTCTAATCAATATATCTGTAGTTTTGCACAGTAAATATTTGTCTATTGATGTACCTATCTGCTATGTATGTATGTATCTATTTATTCTATCTCTAATCTATTGATCGATTTCTTATCTATCTATAATCTGTCTATCTATCTTATCTATCCATCTATTTATTCTATCGCTAATCTATCAATCAATTTCTTAGCTATCTATCTATCTATAATCCATCTATCTTGTCTATCTATTTATCCTATCTTTAGTCTATTGATACATGTATTATCTATCTATCTATCTATCTATCTATCTATCTATCTATCTATCAGGTTGGGTTCACAGATGTCAGGCTTCGTTTTGCAGTCCGGAGTCTGATGTGGTTTTGTTCACCTGTTCAGGTGCAAATGTTTTACTTTAATTTCGCACCTAAACTGGATCTAAGATCGCACAGGAGCCTTCTTAGAAATGCATTGCTGCCGCCCCAGGCATTTGTGAACCGGCTCTCTCATTGAGAGCCTGTCCGATTCAAATGCTATGCGAATCGAATGCGATTAAAAACGCATTCCAAATCGCATATATGTGAACCAAGCCTTTTTCTGTGATATATCTATTTATGTAACTATATCAAATCAATAAATCTGTCATTCTGCACAATACATACAGTATTTGTCTATTGATGAGCCTATCTATCTACCTATCTGTAATGTATCTATCTATATTATGTATGCCTATCCAACAACTACCTCTATTCCGTCAGTCTATCTATCTATCTATCTATCTATCTATCTATCTATCTATCTATCTATTTTCTTGCTCTTCTGTTCTTTTCTTCCTCTATTACCCATATCTAAGTACATCTATAAATCCCCTTGTGTATATCAATGAAGTACAAGGCATACTTTTCCTGTTTAGTGTACAGTAAGTAGTTGTAGGTGTTCTTCTTCACCTATGTGGACCACCTTCCCTCATTGTCAGTGGTGTGATTGGACAAAGAGTGCAATCCCCGACACAATAATATCATGTATCATTTTTTTTTTTTTTTCCAGGCATTGCTAAGTTTTAAAGGAAACAGCTTCGCGGAGACAGCAGAACAAAGGAGATTGGCAGGCCAGCTGCTTTTGGGGAGAGAGAGAGAGAGAAAAGGAGAAAGCCAGAGAGGGGGCGAAAAAAAAAAAAAAAAAAAAAAAGCTTCCTGCTCCTTTAAATCAGCTCATCTGTGTGGCTGGGGCAGGGAAGTCTTTTTGGCTGTGTGAGGCAGTCTGCTTGTAACAGGCGGCTCGCTGACTGATCTCACTAACAGGGCTTCTGTGTAAGCTGAGGCTAAACAAACACAGATGGAGCCCTGTGTGCCTTCCCCAAAAATGTTGGCAATGCGGCAGGGACATCAAATGACACTCTGACTTGCACGGCACACAGTCCTACCATGCCGGGCGAGGAGACCTGACTTGGTCTTGGGAAGCTTGCAATTTTTAATCTCTTCTTCAAGTTAAGCCAATAAAAGGTATCTCTTCAACTCCCCCGAGCGGCCACCGCAGGACGCTGTCCCTCATGAGGAACCTCCAGATCCTAGAGGATCCCCAGTGGAAGGGCCACTGCATCAAGGACATCTCTGGTCTCAAGAGGCTGAAGAGGAAGAGCAGGGAGGTCATCAAGCCCATGAATGGCTACCAAACTTTTAAAGTGGACTTGAAAGTGGACTCTGGCTTAAAGGGGGGCGCTCTGCCGGGACCCGGCGCCGAGCTGATGGACGGGGCGGCCGAAGAGGGAATGGAGGATGCTCTGGATTTGAGGAGCGTGGCCGCCCCGGGGAACAAGGGCTTGTTGGCGACCGACAGCCTGGAGACCAAGCCCTACGGGGATCAGAGGCTGCCTTCCAGGATTGTGGTGTGCCAGCGACCCCCAGAGACCTCCTACCTGTCAGTCTCTCAAGTCACCTACAACAACGGAAGCCCAGACCCCTGCTCATCGCCTAGGAAACGGCTGGGGGAGCCAGCAGGCGTCTCTACAGAGATCAAAGCCATCCAGCAGACGAGGAGGCTGCTGGCTAATGCCAGGGAGAGAACCAGAGTGCACACCATCAGTGCAGCCTTTGAGGCTCTCAGGAAGCAGGTACAGAGCTCTCTGTGTCCCCCCCCCCCCCCCCTTTCTAGCGCCTTGCCACAGTGGGGTGGGATGGCACATGTCACGCCGCCAAGCCCGGGGCTTATTTAATAACACAAACCGCAATTAGAGAATGTAACGTACGGCATTGCTAATGACCAACTGCAAAAAAAAATAAATAATCCGTCATAAAATTCTAATAGCAGGTAAGGCAACAATGATGTGCAAAGTGTAGTAAAACCAGAGCAACCAATCAGATTTTACCTTTTCTATGCTCTGAGAAAATATTTTTTTCTGATTGGTTGCCATGGGCTATTACATCTTAGATTGTCTTCTAAAAGGACCACTGTCGTGATTTATATTGTATTCTAATAACGGTATGTGGTTATTACATGTAATGATAGTATGTTTAGAATATTATTTATTTTTATTATTAGTTATTTTTTTTGTGTTGTTCCACATATTCCTCTATTGATATCACAGACTAAGGGCTCACGCACGTATTGGACTATATAACATAAAATAAATTTGATACCCAGATGTTGATACCCAGATGAATTATAGGATGTGACAGGAATAGGCAGTTCTGAGCATAAGTACGCGCATGCGTACAATGCAGATAGAGCGAGTGAGATACGGCTCAGGGTCAGTCTTTACTAATCCCACTGCACACTGATGGGCGCTGACCCTGTACGTCACAGGAATCCCAAAGTGAAGAAAGTCTGGCTGGCCGCACTTCCATAAAATCACCTTTATTGATACAGAATCCACAATGACAATTCACAATGTCTAGATGAGGAATATAGCATACAGCTAACGCGTTTCACACCATTCTTGGCACTTAAAGTGATTGTAAAGGTTTTTCTTTAATAAAAATAACAAACCTGCCATACTTACTTGCTCTGTGCAAGGGTTTTGCACAGAGTGGCCCCCTCCAATCCTCCTCTTCTGGGGTGCCCCACCGGCACTCCTGGCTCCTCCCCTTCATTGGGTGCTCCCAGGATCAGCTGCTTTCCCTGGGGGGCACCCGTGCGGGCTCAATCCTGAGTCCCACTGCTGCGTCCATTAACACAGACAGAGGGACTCGGCCCTGCCCCCCGTGTCACTGGATTTGACTGACAGCAGCAGGAGCCAATGGGTCCTGCTACTATCAGTCTGTCCAATGAGGACAGAGACAGCAGCTGGAGCCGCTGGGCTGTGAGCATTGCTGGATCGGATGGGCTCAGGTAAGAAAAAGGGGGGGGGGCTCTGGGGGGGTAGCTGCAGCAAAGAAGGTTTTTAACCTTAATGCAGAATGCATTATGGTGAAAAACCTTGAGACTTTACAATCACTTTAACTGCTTCAGCTTCAGAAGGATTTGCCCCCTTGTTGACCAGGCACTTTTTTGCGATGCGGCGCTTTAACTGACAATTGCGCAGTCGTGCACCCAAACAAAATCGAGGTCCTTTTTTTTCTCCCACAAATAGAGCTTTGTTTTGGTGATATTTGATCACCTCTGTGGTTTTAATTTTTTGAGCTATAAACAAAAAAAGAGCGACAATTTTGAAAAAAATATATATTTTGCTTTTTGCTATAATAAATATCCCCAAAAAAACGAATTTCTTAATTGGTTTAGGCCGATATGTATTTTACATATTTTTGGTACAAAAAAAATCGCAAAAAGTGTATATTGATTGGTTTGCGCAAAAGTTATAGCATCTACAAAATAGGGGATAGATTTATGGCATTTTTATTATTCATTTTTTTAATGGTAATGGCGGTGATCAGCGTTTTAGTAGCAGGACTGCGCCATTGTGGTGGACAGATCGGACACTTCTGACACTTTTTTGGGACCATTGACATTTATACAGCGATCAGAGCTAAAAATAGCCACTGCTTACTATATAAATGACACTGGCAGGGAAGGCGTTAACACTAGGGGGCAATCAAGGGGTAAAGTGTGTCCTAGGGAGTGATTCTAACTGTGGGGAAGTGTACTGACTGGGAGTAGAGAGAGATCGCTGTTCCTGATCACTAGAAACAGCAGATCTCTCTCTACTTCCCTAGGCATGTCTTGGTGCCGAAATGATCCCCTGTGTGCATGTGCAGGAGTTACGTCACCTTGCGCTGGCCAATCAAAATTCAAGAAGACCCTGTACCTGGAAGAAGATTTCGGCACTGAAGAGGGGATGTTGCACAAGTATGTTCTTGCAGAGTTCAGTTCTACGTTAAACCATGGGAATGAAAGGTGAGTCTTTATGGACCTTGCTTTGTGCACTGCTCCAAATCATTTGATGGAGGGGGGATTATGGTGTGGGGTTGTTTTTCAGGGGTTGGGTTTGGCCCCTTAGTTCCAGTGAAGGGAACTCTTAAGACATCAGCATTCCAAGACATTTTGGACAATTCCATGGTCCCAACTTTGTGGGAACAGTTTGGGGGTGGCCCCTTCCTGATGCAACATGACTGAGCACCAGTGTACAAAGCAAGGTCCATAAAGACATGAATGAGTGAGTTTGGGCTGGAGGACCTTGACTGGCCTACACAGAGTCCTGAACTCAAACCCATAGAACACCTTTGGGATGAATTAGAGCGGAGACTGAGTCAGGCCTTCTCGTCCAACATCAGTGTCTGACCTCACAAATGCTGGCCGAATGGTCAAACATTCCCATAGACACACTCCTAAACCTTGTGGACAGCCTTCCCAGAAGAGTTGAAGCTGTTATAGCTGCAAAGGTTGGGCCAACTCAAAATTGAACCCTACAGACTAAGACTGCCATTGCAGTCAATGCCATTAAAGTTCATGTGCGTGTAAAGGCAGGCGTCCCAATACTTTTGGTAATATAGTGTATACATACTGTAAATCTAGTTCATAGTGCGTGTTGGAGATAAAATGGCTTCTGATTAGTTGCTAAGGGTAACAGAACTGTTGCAGTATGTCAGGATGAAATACAAGGGGTTCTAAAGATACACTGAGCAACCAATCCGCCACTAACTGTTGTTTATCCTAGTTTAACCCCTTAGGCTTAATTTAGACGTGTGGTTCGGGGAGGGCGGAAAAAATGCCCGCCCCCACCCCTTAAGCTGCATTAAGCAGCGGATGGCAGTGTTTACATGGCACGGGCGCAATGCTTCGCTTTATGTTCGCGGCTACGTTTACCAGACGTAATGGGCGGCATGCCCACCGAACCCGAAATATTCAAGTAAATGGAGGAGCCCCGCAGATGCCCTGCAGCTGTGTGCAGTGCACATGGTTTCTGCAAATTTGTCTGCAAAAAATAGGATTAAAAGAGGCGGCGAGGAGGCGTTGCATTGCTTCCTCACCACCTGGCAGTAGCCTTTGAAGCGCAATCCAAAAGCAGATCAGGCTTCAGAGGAAAGGCAGATTTAGATGCCCGTATAAATCTACCCTCGCTGTCCACAATCTGTATTAAAGGCTAAGTTCATATTTTAGTAAAAAATTATAAATGCTCATAGTTTTGTAGGAAAAAAGATACATTTTTATTATTATTATTATTTTATATATATGTATATAAATTATTATTATTTTTTTTTTACGTAGGAACCTGCAAAACATTGCACCCACGATCAGCAGATCTTGGGTACAGTGCCCACTTTGGTTGCTAGAGGCAACAAGTACACTTTTAACCACTTCAGCCACAGAAGAATTTATCCCCTTCCTGATCAGAGCACTTTTTTGCGATTTGGCACTGCGTCGCTTTAACTGACAATTGCGCGGTCGTGTGACGTGGCTCCCAAACAAAATTGACCTCCCTTTTTCCCCACAAATAGAGCTTTCTTTTGGTGGTATTTGATCACCTCTGCGTTTTTTATTTTTTGTGCTATAAACAAAAATAGAGCGACAATTTAGAAAAAAACGCATTATTTTTTACTGTTTGCTATAATAAATATCCCCCAAATATATATATATATATATATATATATGTGTGTATGTGTTTTTTTTCCTCAGTTTAGGCTGATACGTATTCTACATATTTTTGGTAAAAAAAAATCGCAATAAGCTTTGATTAGTTTGCACAAAAGTTATAGCATTTACAAAATAGGGGATAGTTTTATGGCATTTTTATTAATCAATTTTTTTTTTTTTTAATGGCGGCAATCGCCGATTTATTTATTTATTTTTTTTTTTTTTTTATTGTGACTGCGACATTACGGCGGACACATTGGACATTTTTGAGACCATTGTAATTTATACAGCAATCACTGCTGTACAAATGCACTGATTCCTGTGTAAATGGCAGTGAAGGGGTTAACCACTAGGTGGCAGGATAGGGGTTAAATGTGTCCTAGGGGCGTGTTGCTAACTGTGAGGGGGCGTGGCTGTGTTTTACAGATCGCTGATCTCTGCTCCAATCACAGGGAGCAGAGATCAGTGTCACTGTTGCTAGGCAGAACAGGGGGATGCTTGTTTACTTTAGCATCTCTCCGTGAGGCGATCGCGGGTATCCCTGCGGTGATCGAGTCCACGGGACCCGCGGAGCTTCCCATGAGCACGTCGCCTCTTAAAAGGCAACGTACAGGTACGTGATTCTGCCTGTACGAGCCCTTCTGCCGACATATATCGGCGTGAGGCAGTCGGGAAGCAGTTAATGAAGGTGTACAGGTAAAGAGCAGTACCCCATAGCGACGGTTACTATATAGCATGTACAGTATATTTCTTTTGGTACTATTTATCATTATATAATCCCCTTTTTCTGAGAGTGTTTTTATATACAATATTATTTGGATAAAATCTCATTGGCTCTCACCCAACCAGTGATTGCCATCTAGCCTTGGGTAGGGACACCTATCTGGGTCACTTCCCTGGGGGCACCAAATGAACAGGAGGGGCCTGGAGCGCCTGCGGGGGACACCAAGGGCTCAGGGCTGCTCTGTGCAAAACAATTGCAAAACAATTGCACAGAACAGGTAAGTATAGGTATGTTTTGTTATTTATTAAAAAAAAAAAAAAAACAGAAGCTTTACAACCACTTTAAGTAATGAATAAAATAAAGGAAGGCCGTTATGGTTTTTACTGATGTCTACACTGTGTTAATTACTGCCCGCCTCTGGTTTTGGTAACAGGGGATCTAACCCTTCCCCAGGAGTAGAGCTTCACTTTAAACTTTCATTTTCAGACTTTTCGGTAACTTTACTTAAACGTTCGCCTGCATAAATTCCTGATAATTCTCAATCTATAGCAACAATATGTTTCAGAAAAGCTCTCCCTACCTGAAGCTATCCTTTTTAGCTCCAGTCCTATGCCCAGGCTAAGATGATGTCATCAGTCTGCTGCAGGCAGGAAGGATCACTTCCTAAGTCTCCTCTCCTCTAGGGATCAGACTGTACATTGTAACGTTGTAGCAAGTCCCAAGATGAGAGGCTGATGTGTGTTAGACGTTTGTGAACACAGCCAAGAACTGCACAAGCGCTAGGATTTGCATGATTACATCATTTCTGAGACAGCATTTTAGTCCAGAAAGGGGATGCTGGATAAGTCCTGAACAAAGATGGGCTATCCTTCTGAAAAACAAAGCATGAGAGACATTGTCAAGGGAAGTAATTTGATCTTCCCCTGACAATGAAGTTGTTACTTTTCCTGAAATATACACTATATTACCAAAAGTATTGTGACGCTTGTCTTTACACGCACGTGAACCTTAATAGCATCCCAGTCTAAGCCCTTGTACACACGGTCGGAGAATCCATCGGAATGTGTCCTATCTGACCGTGTTGTCGGATAATCCGACTGTGTGTGGTATGCATCGGACTGATTCCGTCTGACCCAATTTTCCAACTTGTTGGAAATATTTTCTGACAAACTGGTCCGATCGGACATACTCCGATCATGTGTAGAGAATTCCGATTGGACAAAGTGCCGCGCATGCTCAGATCAAATTCCTACACCAAAGCTATTGGCTACTAGCATGAACGTAGTCCCGTCGTAACGAAATAACGTCATCACGTCCTGAACGATCGAATTTTCCGACAACTTGGTCCGACCGTGTGTATGCAACAGTTTCGGACACAATCCGATGGACAAAATCCGTCTGACAAAATCCAACGGATTTGGTTGGCAGAATGTCCGACCGTGTGCACAAGGGCTTAGTCCGTAAGGTTCAATAGAGTTGGCCCACCCTTTGCAGCTATAATGGCTTCAACTCTTCTGGGAAGGCTGTCGACAAGGTTTAGGAGTGTGTCTATGGGAATCTTTGACCATTCTTCCAGAACGGCATTTGTGAGGTCAGGCACTGATGTTGGACGAGAAGAGTTTACCAGAGGCGTAGCTTGAAGCTTGTGGGCCCGATGCAAAAGTTGACCTGGGCCCCCCCCCCCCCCCCCACTACCACCCACCACTTCCACCATGTGTGCAGATACACCTAACACATGCCAAGATGCTCAAAGTGGCTTAAGAGTTTAGAGTTCCCAGAGTTCCTCCTTACATTAGAGGACGGGGGTCACCCCTGGAGAACCAGAGGACGGGGACCCCTGGCAGGTCACTGGGCAGAGCTCCTTTGCCATTCCAGCACTGTATACAGCTCCCCCCCCCCCCCCCCACACTACACAGGGCTGAAATCACATTCCTTTACACACAGTCTATCAGCCTTCACAGGGTGTATCTGGCTTGTGTGTTGCCGTTCTGACCTGTGAAATCCCCTGGTCGGAATGGCAATGTAGTTGCAGTAGGCAGATACACCCTGTGCAGATCATGGCTTGTAAAGGAATGTGATTTGAGCCCTGTGGAGGAGCAGTATAGAGTGCTGTAATAGGAAAGAAGCTCAGCAGCGGGGCTTAGCATCCAGGGTGGAGGGGGTGGTCAGGGGGCTTTGGGGGGGGGGGGTCGCAACTTAGATCTGGGGGGGGGCAAAGCCATGTGACAAATCTGGAGCCTGCAGCCCCTCAGGAGGTGTTAAGGGATTTGTTTTAGCAATTTTTGAAGGTTTCTATGTCAGTGTTGGGGGAAGGTCTCCTCCCGGAGGTACGTGTCTTTTCCCCAGTTGTCAGGGAAGTGGGATAAGTAGACATCCCCGGGTGGGGGAGGGGTACAGAGAATCCCAGCTAGTGACTAGAAGATAATGAATGGTGTCATACCTCACCAGTGACATCAGTCCCATCGTGGCTACAGGACGGCACTCTCCTCCCGTTAACTCGTTGAGCTCAGTTACCATTCCATGTTGCCAACACACAGACACTTCCCCATCCTGGGCTGTTCTCACCTGGTGCTCCTCTCCATTCATGAAATGGCACACAGCTTCTCCCCAGCCAAAGGGGTGTGTACTGTGAAAGGCAAAGCCATGCTCTAGTACTGGAGCTTGGCTGTGGGGCCCTAGGGCAGATCGGAGCTGGACTTTGTGGAGGATATAATAATATTACAGGGAGGCTAGGGGCGGGGTTGCAATTGTGACCTCTGCAACCCCTTATGCTACGCCCATGGAGTTTACGAAAGGTCGTTCTTTCCAGACCAATCTGTTAACATTCTATGAGGAGGTGAGCTGCCGTCTAGATAGGAGGAGGCCTGTGGATGTGGTGTATCTGGATTTTGCAAAAGCATTTGATACATTTCCCCATAAACGCTTAATTTACAAACTGAGGTCTGTAGGAACCATAAGGTTTGTTCTTAGATAGAAAAGTGGTTACAGGGGCACGTCCAAAGGGTAGTGATAAATAACATGTACTCAGGTCTGGAGTGGTAAGTGGGGTACCCCAAGGTTCTGTCTTGGGGACCAATTCTATTTAATGTATTCATAAATGATCTAGAGGATGGGATGAATGGCTCAATCTTAGTTTTTGCAGACGATACAAAAAGAAGCAGGGCAAGAACTTCACATCAGGATATAGAAATTTTACAGAAAGACCTGAACAAAATAATAGAGTGGGCAACTACGTGGCAAATGAGGTTTAATGTGGAGAAATGTAAAATAATTCACTTGAAGGCTGAAAACATAAACGCAAACTACTACTCACTAGGGGGGGAGAACCTCCTGAGGGAGTCAAGGATGGAGAAAGATCTGGGTGGGGGCCCTAGTGGAAGATAGGCTGAGCAATAGAATGCAATGTCAAGCTGCAGCTACCAAAGCCGGCAGAATATTAGCATGCATTAAAAAGGGATACATTCCAGGGATAAAACTATAAACCTGCCACTTTATAAAACTCTGGTTAGGCCACATCTGGAGTATTCCATGCAGTTCTGGTCACCAGTCCTCAGACGGAATGTGCCGGAGCTGGAGAGAGTCCAAAGAAGGGCAACTAAATTAATAAGGGTTCTGGAGGACCTCAAATATGAGGAGCAACTACAAACACTACATTTATTCTCGCTGGAGAAAAAACGTTTGATAGGGGACATGATAGAGATTTACAAATACCTTAATGGTGACCCCAGCATAGGAAAAAAGCTGTTTAATCTCAGCGGGTGTAAGAGGACATGGAGCCACACAATGAGATTGGAGGACATTGGAGGAGAAGTGGTTTAACCTTTAGGCTCTGTTCACATCAAGGCATTGCTATTTTACAGGCGTTTTTCAGTCCATTTTTTTTTTTCTGAGTTTTTGCTGAATTTTTGAACAGCCATTTTGAATTTAAAAAAGTTCACTAATGTAAAAGAATTAAAACGCCTGTAATTTACCAAAAAAAGAAATATACTTTTTTAAGCTTTAGGCGACAGAACGCTCAGATGTGAACAGGGGCCATTGATATGAATGGGATTTGTCTTGTTGGGCGTTTTTAGAGTTGAGGCTTTGAGCAGAAAAACGCCCAGATGTGAACAGAGCCTAAACTGCGCAGGGGGCTTTTCACTCTCTTCCACAAGTGGTGTCAGCGGAGAATATTGATATTTTTAAAAGACTCTTGGACATGCATCTTAAATAACACAATATACAGGGATAGGGGAAATGATTATCTACACAGGTTGAACTAGATGGACTGTTGTCTTTATTCAACCGTACCTACTATGTAACTATGAAAGGTCTGGCTCGCAGTCTCCACTCTAATTCATCCCAAAGGTGTTCTATCGTGTTGAGGTCAGAACTCTGTGCGGGCCAGTCAAGTTCCTCCACCGCAAACTCATCATCCATGTCTTTATGGACCTTGCTTTGTGCACTGGTCCAAATAGTTTGGTGGAGGGGAAATTATGGTGTGGGTTTGTTATTCAGGGGTTGGGCTTGGCCCCTTAGTTCCAGTGAAGGGAACCCTTAAGGTGTCACCATACCAAGACATTTTGGACAATTTCATGCTCCCAACTTTGTGGGAATAGTTTGGGGATGACCCCTTCCTGTTCCAACATGACTGTGCACAAAGCAAGATCCATAAAGACATGGATGAGCGAGTTTGGGGTGAAGGAACTTGACTGGCCTGCACAGAGTCCTGACCCCAGCCCGATAGAATACCTTTGGGATAAATTAGAGCGGAGACTGCAAGCTAGGCCTTGTCATCCAACATCAGTGCCTGACCTCACAAATATGTTTCTAGAAGAATGGTCAAACATTCCCATAGACACACACACACACTAAACCTTGTGGATGGCCTTCCCAGAAGAGTTGAAGCTGTTATAGCTGCAAAGTGTGGGCCAACTCAATACTGAACCCTACGGACTAAGACTGGGATGCCATTAAACTTCATGGAACGGCGGGTGTCCCAATACTTTTTGACAATATAGTGGATCTGATATACTAGGTCAGTGATGATAAACCTTGGCACCCCAGATGTTTTGGAACTACATTTCCCGATTCTCATGCACTCTGCAGTGTAGTTGAGCATCATGGGAAATGTAGTTCCAAAACATCTGGGGTGCCAAGGTTCGCCACATCACTGTACTAGGACCACTTAAACTGAGAAATAATCCTGCAGATATAGTAAGGTGTGAGCTGGAGGTGCCCACACCAGCTGCAGGAGTTTCCACTGCAGTACCAGGAGTCCGTAATTGGCTCAGAGCTGGGCATTAAGCTGGCCATACGCTAGTAGATTTTCAAATAAAAATTTGTGCAAAAATACTGGACGAATGTAATTCAAAAGTGTGCTTGCCTTTTAACATTCGATTTTAGAACAAATGTAATTTCCTAATCGAAAACCCACATACGATGTTAGAAATGTGTTCCTTCAGGAAAAAATTTCCATCCTGCACCTTCAAATTTTATTGTTACAAACAATTGGAAGATCAAACGAATCAAACAAATCTTAAAATGAAACATTTCAAATGAAATTCCACTAGTATATGGCCCCTCATCATCCATCAATCACCTAGGAGAACAATGTCAGGGCCCCCAGGGCCTTCTGGGATATGTAGTGTTCATACCCCATGAAAGGCATCAAAGCCCTGCAGGTCATCCCATTCACTACCGAGGGTGGGGGGAGTGGACCTAAAGGCACATCATTGAAAGGTTGCACCAGGACCCAGAAGAGCTGGTGCAGCCTCCTGATGACATCACAGAGGAACATGGCGGACTGGGACTCGGTGGCTGCTGCTGCTGAGAAGAGGATCTCAGCAGGACAACGCTGGATCCGCTGTGTGGGTGAGTATCTGAACTGTGGCCATCCCAGCATTAGGTAAGTGGGGAAGAAAAAAAAATATGGAGGTGAAGGATGAAATTCTTCTTTAAGATTCAGGCAGTTTAGATCACCCATTATCAACCATGGTTCCTACAGAGATGGTTTTCCTGGAGCTGTGGCTGACCTCCCATCTGATGGTGTCTTCATACTTCCAGGGCCAGTTCCAGAGTTCCAAGGCTATAGGTCTAATTTAAACAGAGTTAGATGCATGACAACCAATTATCTTTTCAGCTATCTATAAGGGGAACGTGCTTCCCACTGACCACCAATGTAAAGGTAACCTTTCCTGTTGACCCCTGATTAATATGTTTTAGCAAGGGCTTCCCAGGACCTAAAATAATTTAAGGGTTCCTTAACCACTTCAGCCCCGGAAGGATTTACCCCCTTCCTGACCAGAGCACTTTTTGCGATTCGGCACTGCGTTGCTTTAATTGGCAATTTTGCGGTCGTGGCTCCCAAACAAAATTGACGTCCTTCTTTTCCCACAAATAGAGCTTTCTTTTGGTGGTATTTGATCACCTCTGCGGTTTTTATTTTTTGCGATCTAAACCAAAAAAAAGCGTCAATTTTGAAAAAAACACATTATTTTTTCTTTTTGCTATAATAAATATCCCCAAAATGTGTGTGTGTGTGTGTGTGTGTGTGTGTGTGTGTGTGTATATATGTATATTGCATTGATTACTGTAAAAATGTCACTGGCAGTAAAGGAGTTGACCACTAGGGAGCGGGAAAGGGTTAAGTGTGTCCTGGGGAGTGTTTCTAGCTGTGTGTGACGTGACAGTGCTCCCGATGACAGGGAACAGACGATCAGTGTCCTGTCATTGGGCAGGGGAGCTGTTTACATCGGCATCTCCCCGTTCTTGAGCTCCGTGACGCTATCGCGGATATCCCCGCGGCGATCGAGTCCATGGGTCCCATGGGCACGGTCATGGAGCCCGCGGCAGGTACGCGCCTGGCGGGAATTTCAAAGTAACGTACGGGTACGTTACTTTGCTCAGCAGTGCCATTCTGCCAACGTATATATGCCGACAGCGATCGGCAAGTGATTAAAGTGTTTGGAAACCTCAGACATATAGTGTATATTTGGCTCAATTAAAAGCACTAAGTGTAATTTCTGTCCACTGCCTTGTTCCTCTGCTATCAGTATGAGTTACTTCTGACAAGTTTTCCTGACACCAAGAGAAAAATGGTGACGGGGAGAAATCTCCAGCTGATTGACAGCTCCAGCACTGTTCCTCTGCGCTGTGTGAAGGGGAGGAGTGATCTTCCTGAGCTCCATAGAGTGTAACTTCAGCTCTCCTCCCCCTTTTTTCTGAACTCTCAGGCAACCTTATAAATTCAGCACTTTGAATGGATGTAGAGAAGATATACAGGTAAACAGGTACAACGTATACAGGAGGATTTGTTTCACCCCTGTGTATCACCTGAGGATAATTCCCTCAAGAAGTATATGTAAGGGTTTACAACCACTTTCAGGGTTAAACTGTTGATGTATGAGTTGGGTGCCCCTTTACCATCTTTCTTTTATTTCCTTTTTCCTGATAAACTTTTACAAGCCAAGCTGACGGATTGCCTGCAAGCGGCTTGGCTTTGGCGCAGAACAAAATGTACAATGCTAATATTTGGAAGGGACGAGCTTTAATTCGCTAAATAGGAAGGGAATCCCAGTCCTGACCGCCAACATTCATAAGTGACCACCCCACAAAATACGGAGTAACCACATGCTTCCAGAGCAGATTTTATGCCCCCCCCCCCCCGCCCCCAATTCTGTGTAACTTGATTCTGTGCTTTGTGTGAGATTGGAAACACAAATCAGACACTGTGCTTTGTCGTATTAGTCGTATATCTTTATGCCTATGAACTTATAAATATACAAAAGTATACATGCCTTTTCTTAAAGCAGAACTCCAGGGAAAACAAAAATTGACCCACGTGTGGGTTCCTCTGCAAGGTTTAAATGCTCATTTTGTGTAGGGAGGGGTATAGGAAGAAATGCAAGGATGAGTCAACTCCTCGCTCATGCAGGTTCCCTTCACAGCTTGACCGGTTGCAGCCTCTCTGACGTCATCATGTACAATGCATGACCAGTGATCCTGCAATGCACATGTAAATATCGCTGGCCCTTCCCACATGCCAGAGCGTCGGAGAGTGGAGGAAGTATTACTGATTTTTTTTCTCCCCCTTTAAAAAAAAAAAAAGCCTTTAAAGCAATATTAAAGTGATACTAAAGTCTAGGTGACCGTCTGAAAGCCATTACAGCTCATAAATTTAGAGCTAACTAGAAGCTCTTCTGCTAGAATTATTGTTCTCACTCTGACGTTCGCCGCGATATGTCACATATGAGGTGTGACCGCGGTTTACATACAAGCGTGCACACCCTGAGCTTGCATTTGCGTGGGGCAACAGGGGTTTTGGCATTTTTTATATATATATATATATATATATATATATATATATATATATATATATATATATATATATATATTGGAACTGCCAATGGGAGAGGGGGGAGGCACGGCGCTGCCGGCTTTGTGAAAGTTGTTGGCAGCTATATAGCTATGGAGCAGCCGCATCAATTTCACTTTGAAGCCGGTTTCCAGCTGAACAAAACACACAGTCTAATGGCTGCTAGTGCAACCATCATCTTGTAATTAATGGTTCACTCATTGGACGTACATAGTATGCCTAAAGAGTAGGGTTGCCACCTTTTCTTCAAGCCAAACCTGAAAAGTTTTGGGGCACAGGACATTTTTTTTTTTTTTTTTGCAGTAAACACTATAGGATTCTAAAAGGCCTGGGACACAGTTGGGTCCCCCAAGGAGAGTAGTAATGTAGTGCACAGAGTGCGCCAGTGGGTGTGGCCAGATTGTTCTTGCTGACATCATCACCACAACCTTCAGTGATGCCAAACTTGCCCCCAAAGAGCCACCCGCAGCGGCAACAGATTTGTGTATGACTATCTTTGTTACTTGGAGAGCCACAGTCTGGTCTGAATAATATGTCTGGGTTTCAGGTAGACTGAAACCCGGACACATGATTCAAAACCCAAACTGACCAGGTGAATCCTGGACAGGTGGCAACCCCACCAAAGAGCTCAACTGATTAAAAAATATGTTGTTTTTAAAGTATAACCAAAGGCAAAACTCTTGTTACTTTTCTATGGAGGGGAGATGGATTAGAACACTTGTCAATTTTTATTGCTATCTGTGCCCCCCGGGTAGGAGACTCACCCTCTCTATTTGTCCTGGTTACCGTTATGATTGAATGCAAAAGTAAAAGGAAATCTCAAATTTTGAGTTGTCCTCAGAAAAGTAATAGCGTGTGAAATCTTCGAATGGGGTGATCTGGGGGTCCCCATGAAATTCCCTTTATTTGGAGGGATTTCATCCCACTTCCTGTTTGGCGATGGGACAGGAGGTGAAGGCAAATCCTCGAAATGGGACACAGGTGGCGAAAAAAAAAAATCTAACCCTCTCTTTCTCTATCCAAACTAAAAAAGGAAAGGTTTGCCTCTAGTTCTACCTTAATGTTGGATGCTATTCCAATGGCATCAGTACTTTCTGAGTTACTGACGTGAAACAAGTATGCAGATCAGGAGTTCTGACTTAAAGCAAGCTCCATCCAAAAGAGGAAGCTACGCTTTTTTGTTTCCCCCCGAAAAACCTACCCCCCCCCCTGCTGCCACATTTGGCACCTCCTGGGGGGGTGGATGCCTGTCTTTGACAGGTCCCCTCGTTCTTCCCCCACCGCCGGGCCATTCACAAAGCGCAGCGCAGTAGGGAAGGCAGAAGAAAGGCTTCACTGCAAGTTTCCCCTACCGGCGACAATACAGGAGAGCCGATTAAAAAAAATTGTTGTGGTGTCGACATTGAGGGTTCCCTGGACAGGTAAGTGTCCTAAAATAAAAGTCAGCAGCTACAGTATTTAAAAAAAACGATCCCGCAAACCATCGTGGCTGTATGCCGGCTCCTTTAAGCGGGATAGCAGGCGTGCACGCCCGCTGCAAAGAGGGGGTGCCGTTGCTTGTGGTCGCGATGACCGCCGACCACATGCGATCTCGGGCGCGAGAGGCAGAACAGGGACGTGTGTGTGTAAACACACAAATCCCTGTTCTGTGAGAAGAGGAGAGGCAGATCTTGAGTTCCTAATAGCTAGGAACCATGATCTGTCATCTCCTATAGTCAGTCCCCTCCCCCTACAGTTAGAACACACAGTCAGTGAACACAATTATTTTTATAGCACTGATTACTGTATGATTGTCAGTGGTTTCAAAAATGTGTCAAAAGTGTCCGATGTGCCTGCCATAATGTCGCAGTCCCGATAAAAATTTGCAGATCGCCACCATTACTAGTAAAAAAATTTAAATAATAAAAGTACCATAAATCTATTCCCTATTTTGAAGCTATAACTTTTGTGCAAACCAATCAATATACGCTTATTGCGATTTTATTTTATTTTTATTTTTTTTTCTTTTAAATTGGGGATATTTATTATAGCAAAAAGTACAAAATATATATATATTTTTTTTTTTTTTTTTTTAAATTGTTGATTTTTTTTTTAAGCACAAAAATAAAAAGCGCAGAGATGATCAAATACCACCTAAAGAAAGCTCTATTTGTGGGGAAAAAAAGAACGTAAATTTTGTTTGGGTACAGCGTCCCATAGACATGCACCGTTGTACAGGATCGTCTCCTGCACTGAAATAGCTTACTCTGATTTCACTGCATATGGTAGAAGTACAATGTGTTCTCCGGGAAGTTCAGTTATTAAATGTTTACTTTTATCACAACGATGAGGAATTACTCGGTACTTCCTAAGCACAAAAACATTTGGCTGATTCTTGATTTTACATTCTGAAAATCTAATGGCGGTGCTTCCCGAAACATCAGATGGAATATTAACTCTTTTTTTATTTATTTGCTGGAAATAAGGCTAAGCTTGGATGTGCTTTACCAAAACTTGTTATAATGAACACAGAAAAAAAAGTATATTTAAAGCCATTTTTTTTTTTTTTTTATTTGGATAGAGTAGGTCTTTTTTTTTTTTTTCAACCTGTGGCCCATTCAAGAGATTCACTTTCTTTTTCTTTCCATATCTCAACTTAGACAGCTGTCACTGGAACAAGTGTCCCTTTAGAAATTTCCCCCTCTGGTGACTTCAAATGTTAGATTTCCCATCCCTTTAGTCATAGCTCCCAACTGTCCCTGATTTCGAGGGACTGTCCCTGATTTGGAGCAATGTCCTCTGTCCCTCATTCCTCCTCATTTGTCCCTCGTTTTGGTCTGATCTATAAAGTTATATATAAAATGCACTTTTTATCCACCAAAAGTGTTTTCCAGCGCTAAACCTTTCATCTGATTTCTAAATTGCTGCATTTGTAAATTCCAAAAGCCAATATAAAGGAATAGTAGTGGTAAAAAAAGAAAAGCACTTGTGGGATTAACCAATCTTCTTCTTTTTTTTTTTTTTTTTTTTTTTTTTTGTACAATTCTCCTTTAAGGGGGCGTGCCAAGGGGTGTGTCCTATGCCTGCATGCTTTTGCTGATAGGTGTCCCTCATTCCCATCTCAGAAAGTTGGGAGGTATGCTTTAGTCCCAAAGATGATGGTCCCTAGGACCAGAACAGGGAGAAGCTCACCAGTGGCAACACAGGCAAGGATTCCAATCCTTACCTTACCAATCCAAAAAAGAAGAAAAAGAATTGGCTTTAGATACACTTACTACAAATGTTATACTTTGCCTGTTTTTGCCAGATGTTTTTTCCATTGAAATGAATGAAAACCCATAAAAATGTTAGTAAGTAAAAACTGTGGATATGGGAAGAATACGACACCCCCTCCTTCCTTCCCGACAGCTACCAGGATTCAGTGCCAGTGACCAGTCATAGGACAATGCAAATACTGACTTTCAAAAAGTCTGTATTTTAAAGAACTTCTGGGGAACTGCAGACGTTCAGGATGCATCAGGAAGATCAGGATGCAGAGGGAGCATGGTAGATGTAAGAACAGAAGGGTTGGTCTACTATCCCTTTGTGCAGACAGTTCCGTTTTTCTTTTAAATATACAATAAAATTGGTGGAGCACTACAACTTAGAGGAGAAGTACAGGCAAAGCTCATTTGGATATACGTCTCCTGTAGTTCACTAGAGTGCCAAATGACTCATTTTCAGCAGACAACAGGCTAAAGCCAGCTGTCGGCTGATGTCACGGAGCTGGTCCAGGCTGGGAAAAGATCGTGGCCATATGGTCAGGATCCACCCAGATGCCCGGACCGGCACCCAGCTCAGCCTATCAGCAAGCCTCTGAGATCTTGAACCAGCTGCTCCCACCTCCTTCAAAGCCCAGCACTCCAGTGAGCGAGGGGGGAGCAGAGCAGAGTCAGTGACTGACACAAAGCACTGAGAACTGAGCAATCGGCAGTCTTTGATTGCTCAGTTCTCAGTCTTAGAGCTAGCGGGGGACACCTGGGTGAGTATGATTTTCTTAAAAAACTTCTCTTTTAACATGAGAAGCTGTCTTCGTTTTTGAGCTCTATAGAAACCAATGTGTCTCGGAATATCAGCTGTAGGTACAATATAAAGAGAAGAGCAACACAGGGTTACTTCAAGTCAGGTTGTTAAACCAGCAACTTCGGTCTCTCTCCAGGTCAGCTCCCCCTTTTGTCTCTCTCCAGGTCAGCTCCCCCTTTTGTCTCTCTCCAGGTCAGCTCCCCCTTTTGTCTCTCTCCAGGTCAGCTCCCCCTTTTGTCTCTCTCCAGGTCAGCTCCCCCTTTTGTCTCTCTCCAGGTCAGCTCCCCCTTTTGTCTCTCTCCAGGTCAGCTCCCCCTTTTTGTCTCTCTCCAGGTCAGCTCCCCCTTTTTGTCTCTCTCCAGGTCAGCTCCCCCTTTTTGTCTCTCTCCAGGTCAGCTCCCCCTTTTTGTCTCTCTCCAGGTCAGCTCCCCCTTTTTGTCTCTCTCCAGGTCAGCTCCCCCTTTTTGTCTCTCTCCAGGTCAGCTCCCCCTTTTTGTCTCTCTCCAGGTCAGCTCCCCCTTTTTGTCTCTCTCCAGGTCAGCTCCCCCTTTTTGTCTCTCTCCAGGTCAGCTCCCCCTTTTTGTCTCTCTCCAGGTCAGCTCCCCCTTTTTGTCTCTCTCCAGGTCAGCTCCCCCTTTTTGTCTCTCTCCAGGTCAGCTCCCCCTTTTTGTCTCTCTCCAGGTCAGCTCCCCCTTTTTGTCTCTCTCCAGGTCAGCTCCCCCTTTTTGTCTCTCTCCAGGTCAGCTCCCCCTTTTTGTCTCTCTCCAGGTCAGCTCCCCCTTTTTGTCTCTCTCCAGGTCAGCTCCCCCTTTTTGTCTCTCTCCAGGTCAGCTCCCCCTTTTTGTCTCTCTCCAGGTCAGCTCCCCCTTTTTGTCTCTCTCCAGGTCAGCTCCCCCTTTTTGTCTCTCTCCAGGTCAGCTCCCCCTTTTTGTCTCTCTCCAGGTCAGCTCCCCCTTTTTGTCTCTCTCCAGGTCAGCTCCCCCTTTTTGTCTCTCTCCAGGTCAGCTCCCCCTTTTTGTCTCTCTCCAGGTCAGCTCCCCCTTTTTGTCTCTCTCCAGGTCAGCTCCCCCTTTTTGTCTCTCTCCAGGTCAGCTCCCCCTTTTTGTCTCTCTCCAGGTCAGCTCCCCCTTTTTGTCTCTCTCCAGGTCAGCTCCCCCTTTTTGTCTCTCTCCAGGTCAGCTCCCCCTTTTTGTCTCTCTCCAGGTCAGCTCCCCCTTTTTGTCTCTCTCCAGGTCAGCTCCCCCTTTTTGTCTCTCTCCAGGTCAGCTCCCCCTTTTTGTCTCTCTCCAGGTCAGCTCCCCCTTTTTGTCTCTCTCCAGGTCAGCTCCCCCTTTTTGTCTCTCTCCAGGTCAGCTCCCCCTTTTTGTCTCTCTCCAGGTCAGCTCCCCCTTTTTGTCTCTCTCCAGGTCAGCTCCCCCTTTTTGTCTCTCTCCAGGTCAGCTCCCCCTTTTTGTCTCTCTCCAGGTCAGCTCCCCCTTTTTGTCTCTCTCCAGGTCAGCTCCCCCTTTTTGTCTCTCTCCAGGTCAGCTCCCCCTTTTTGTCTCTCTCCAGGTCAGCTCCCCCTTTTTGTCTCTCTCCAGGTCAGCTCCCCCTTTTTGTCTCTCTCCAGGTCAGCTCCCCCTTTTTGTCTCTCTCCAGGTCAGCTCCCCCTTTTTGTCTCTCTCCAGGTCAGCTCCCCCTTTTTGTCTCTCTCCAGGTCAGCTCCCCCTTTTTGTCTCTCTCCAGGTCAGCTCCCCCTTTTTGTCTCTCTCCAGGTCAGCTCCCCCTTTTTGTCTCTCTCCAGGTCAGCTCCCCCTTTTTGTCTCTCTCCAGGTCAGCTCCCCCTTTTTGTCTCTCTCCAGGTCAGCTCCCCCTTTTTGTCTCTCTCCAGGTCAGCTCCCCCCTTTTGTCTCTCTCCAGGTCAGCTCCCCCTTTTTGTCTCTCTCCAGGTCAGCTCCCCCTTTTTGTCTCTCTCCAGGTCAGCTCCCCCTTTTGTCTCTCTCCAGGTCAGCTCCCCCTTTTGTCTCTCTCCAGGTCAGCTCCCCCTTTTGTCTCTCTCCAGGTCAGCTCCCCCTTTTGTCTCTCTCCAGGTCAGCTCCACCTTCCCAGCAGTGACTCAGCAGCTTGGCTTCCCCTTCTTCCCCACGTACCCCTTCTCTCTTTCTCCAGGTCAGCTTCCCCTTGCCAGAAGTGACAAATGTCTTAGGCCTGATTCACACCTATACAGGTTGCAGTTTGCATATTGCAGTTGCATTTTGCATTTTTCAACACACGCTTTTTTGATCCACTGAAGTCTACGAAACCAGAAAAAAGTCCCTGGCTCTTTCCATAAAATGCACAGATGTGAACTAAATCCATAGGAAACCATGTTAAATGGACTGTAATGTTTTTCTGCAAAACTGAAAAAGCACTAATAAATGCATAGGTTTGAATCAAGCACGTCAATGCTTCTGCTGTGAACTATATTGAAAAACTTCCCACAGTGCCTGCAGCTACAGCAGGCAGTGAGGGTGTCTTTCGCCCTTGAATATGTCCTGATGGGATGTAATGCATTGGGAGGGGTTAGCAATGTAATTCCTTGCTCAGGTTACATAGGATACATCCCTATAGCAGCAATGGACATGTTCTCAATGGATGTAAAGTCTTCTCTGACTGGACGAGGTGGAGATCATGATGTCACCTCTCCACCTCATTCTATCAGAGAACTGAGAAAATTAATTGAGAAAATGGAAAGTGTTCTCCTGTGGCAAGGCAGCCGCCCGGCACAAGACTCGGAAGCTAGTCACTGTGGTAGTCAATGTGGTAGCTGAGCCTTCTACAGTGATTTGAGGAATCCACATGTACGGAATACTTCCATTGATCCAAGCTGAACCAATTGTAACTATGCAAAAATTGCTATACCTGGAAACCAGCTTTAAGAATACTTTTTTTTTGTAAGAACTGCAATTGTATGTTCTGCACTTGTGAGGATATAGTTCTGGTATGATGGTTCCATAGTTGAGTAGATGAATGTGTTTGATATTAGAAAAATATCCTGAGAACAACAGTCAGCGCTCCCCTGAATTCTGAGTATCGGAAGCAGGAGGGATTCAATTATTTCGGCATAAGGATCATTCCATACTGAGCTTCCAGGATCAAGCGGTGTGCCGGAATGCGGTCCCACAGGTCGGTCTGCTGCCTTGGCTGCACATCGACTTGGATGGACTTTCCTTTCACTGTCCATAACCATTCTGTCTTTCCTATTTGTCTAAATGAAGTCAGATCTGAGTTGGTTAAAAAAAATAAAATAAATGCTGTTTGATCAGTAGATATTTTCCATTTATTTTTGTATTCCATGTTCTTAAGATTAGCGGAGTAAATGCTGCTTTGACAATCTGTTTCCTGAATCCCATTCAAGAGGAAAGTGTGTTATTCACTAGCAGGCGTTGCGTTGCATTGGACCCGAACTCAAAAATGATTTGCTGTGTTATAGAAAACATCTAGAAGGTTAGGTTTACACCTCTGCGCTTCAGGTTTCGCTCCTTTTTTAATGCGTTTTTCAATTTGCATTGATGCCTGCTTTTCAAATACATTAACTGGCGTTTTAATGCATTTTCATATATCATGCAATTTTCTAGTTCGCCAAAAACGATTTAAGTTTGTTACCCGGGGCTAAAAACACATGCAAAACACATCACCCGTGCATTTTCATGCATTGACTATTGACTGCTACTGACCTTAAAATGCATAAAAGCAAACCAAAAAATCGACCTGAGCTTTTTTTTTTAAATGCAGCACATACACTATATTGTCAAAAGACACCTGCCTTTACACGCACATGAATTTTAATGGCATCCCAGTCTTAGTCCGTAGGGTTTAATATTGAGTTGGCCCACCCTTTGCAGCTATAACAGCTTCAACTCTTCTGGGAAGGCTGTCCACAAGGTTTAGGAGTGTGTCTATGGGAATGTTTGACCATTCTTCCAGAAGCTCATTTGTGAGGTCAGGCACTGATGTTGGAGAGAAGGCCTGGCTCACAGTCTCCATTCTAATACATCCCAAAGGTGTTCTATCGGGTTGAGGTCAGGACTGTCAAGTTCCTCCACCCCAAACTCGCTCATCCATGTTTTTATGGACCTTGCTTTGTGCACTGATCATTTGCTGGAGGAGGGATTATAGTTTGGGATTGTTTTTCAGGGGTTGGGCTTAGCCCTTTAGTTCCATTGAAGGGAACTTTTAGGCTCCATGCACACTGAAGCTGATAAACTGCAGTTTATTGGAGTTTGGGCGTTTTTTGTAAAAGCCCATAAACTCCACTCTATGTTAGCCTATGTGTCCATGCACACATGGACGTTTTTCAGCTTTAATGAGCAGTGGAGTTTATGGGCTTTTTTCTGAACGCCAGAAATTCGCGTTCAAAGTGCCGTTTTTCAGCGGCAAAAAACGACAAACGCTCATTAACGCTCGTTCATTAGTGTTCGGCATTCTATTTTTCAATGCATTGTGGGATTTTTGGAGTGTCCTCTGTGTATTTTTATAAAAAACGCCCATTAACGCTAACGCTGTAAAACGCTCATTAACGCTCATTAACGCTAGTATAAAACGCTGTTAAAAGCAGGTTTTTCAACCAGCGTTTTCTGCCAGCAATCTGGCGTCCAGAAATAGCTTTTTTGAGCTTCAGTGTGCATGGAGCCTTAAGGTGCCAACATGCCAAGACATTTTGGACAATTTCATGCTCCCAACTTTGTGGGAACAGTTTGGGGATGACTGCGCACCAGTGCACAAACAAGGTCAATAAAGATATTGATGAGTGAGTTTGGAGTGGAGGAACTTGACTGGCCTGCACAGCGTCCTGACCTCGACCCAACATAGTGTAGAAAAGTATTTTACCTCTTCCAATCTAATGAGAACCTTTGAGGCCACAGACCACTGACATCCTTCAATATGTAGTGAGTTGTGAGGTATAGTGGGTGCAAAGATGGTAAAAGTCATTGGGCGCAAAGATGGTGAAAGTCATTGGCACCAGACACTTTTTAGATGTAAAAGAGGTTTTATTTCTTTTAACAGTCCTTTTTATATTTTGCAAGGGAAAGGGGGTTAGGGGCAGGACACCCTTAAGTAGTTACAATTTCAATAGGCAGACTCCAACACTTCAATAGGAGGACAGCAGTATAGGCAAAGGCCTCAACAAGATGCCCATTCTGCACATGCAGGTTTGCTGTCTCCTATGGCAACAGTGTTTAACAGTTCCTAACACAAAGTTCAACAGTTCTCTCAGCTTCACTACAATGTCCACTTCTAGTTCTTTGACCCCTTGAGCTCCTGGTCTCTCACTGGACTCTCTGATTCACTCACTCTGAATCCTGTAAGCTCCTTAAGGCTTTTGCAGTGGTATCTCCCTCAAGCGAAACCCACGCTTCCCTGCTGGGTCCCTAGCTTGGCACTCCAGATAGCTTCACCCCTGCTGACTGGCTCGGTCCCTGGCTTAACACACAAGGCTGCTCTGCAAGCATCACCTCCGCTGGTCGGGTCCCTGACTTGATCACAGCCTGAAGTTTTCTGATTCTCCACTGTGCCCGTTCGGTGAGAATGTTGTTCCGGTACTTGTTTTGGTTACTCACTGTGGTCCCTGGTAAAGGTGGTTGGTCCCTTAGCGGCGACAGCTTCCCTTCTACCTCCATACATGACAGGTTCTCTGGCTGGCAGAACCGTCACTTTTGGTTGGACTGCAAGCTGCAAGATGCCCCCGGGATAGGCCCAATCTCCGGCATAGCAGCCCAGGGCAGACGACACACGTCCACCCAGATGGCAGTCCTGGTGGCACAGAACAGATCACCTGACTCCACCAGAATATATAGGCTTTCCCAACAAACCAAGGGATCCAAGAAAACCCCTGCCCATTTGCTGAGCTATCCCATATACCGATAACTTGACCTTGAAATGTCCTTCTCACATCTAATGCCACCAAGTTCCCAGCCCTAGTGGCAGAAGAGAAATATACAAGGCCAAACTTATGGAGAAATCAATGGATCTACCGTGGCTACCCCTGATGAGGAATTTGGTGAGGAGCTCCCTGACTAAACCCCAGGATGCTACAATAGCATGCACACAAATTCATGGCACGGGTTTGCCGGTACTTGAGGAACCAAAGAAGCCTAATTTTAACAAATCCATTATTGTGAGATCCTCCATCATAAACCCTTTCCAAAATTCCTATATTCCTGGACCAAACTGTTGCAAGTCAGTTTTCCAGGAGAACTGGAACATCTAACAGCCATGTGTAGCCAGTTCATGCAAGCATGCATTTGGGGGCATGTTTATAAAGCAAAGAATGTAAAAATTGCTGATCATTCAATGCTTTTTCACCGCTGAACTCCTCTTGGAACAATCACTGCATTTATAAAATACATGTGCCGCCCATAGTCCCTGCATTGGTCAAGGTTTGCCCAAAATTCTGATGACCTTCAGTGGAAGAGCCAGGTTGTAGTATCATTGGCCATCTTTATAATATGTCCATGGTGTCATCTACCTATCCCAATTTAAGCCAATTTCAGGCTTGTGTGTAACCTAATGCACATGTTTTCCTGCATTTATGTGCACTGTTTGTTTTCTCAGCAAATTGCAGCACACCACAACGTGCAGTATATGACATTGTGGTGCACTGTACTACCTGAACAAGGACCTTTATCTCAGGATCACCTGTTATAGGGCGAACGCTCTCTGTCCCTGTCTGTTATATGTGCTCCTGCGTTGTCACTCAGTCACATGTTTTTTTGTTTTTTTTTATAGATCCGGGGTCTCCAAACTTTCTTAACAAAGGGCCAGATTACTGTCCTTTGGACTTTAGTGGGGCCAGTTGAAGTAGAAAATGCCCAGCATTTGTGGAATCAAACAATACCTCAGGTTTGGTGGTCATTTGGAGTAAAAAATTAACATGGCACCTTTGGTCAGTAGGAGGAGGAATTGTGCCCCATCGTTGGTGTCAGTGGGAGAAATTGTGCCCCACCATTGGTGTCAGTGGGAGAAATTGTGCCCCATCATTGGTGTCAGTGGGAGAAATTGTGCCCCACCATTGGTATCAGTGGGAGAAATTGTGCCCCATCATTGGTGTCAGTGGGAGAAATTGTGCCCCACCATTGGTGTCAGTGGGAGAAATTGTGCCCCACCATTGGTGTCAGTGGGAGAAATTGTGCCCCACCATTGGTGTCAGTGGGAGAAATTGTGCCCCACCATTGGTGTCAGTGGGAGAAATTGTGCCCCACCATTGGTGTCAGTGGGAGAAATTGTGCCCCACCATTGGTGTCAGTGGGAGAAATTGTGCCCCACCATTGGTGTCAGTGGGAGAAATTGTGCCCCACCATTGGTGTCAGTGGGAGTAGTATTGCTATTTGCTGGTATAAGTGAGAGGAATAGTGCTCCACCCCTGGTTTCAGTGGAATAAATAATGCCTCATCCCTGGTGTTAATAGAGAAATAATGCCTCATCATTATTATCAGTGATAGGAAAAATGCCCCATTGTTGGTGTCAGTAGAAAGAATAGTGCCTCCTTGTTGGTGTTAATAGGAGGAATAGTGCCCCATCATTGGTATAAATGGGAGTAGCATTGACAATTGTTGGTGTCAGTGGGAGGAATAGTGCATCATCCCTGGCGTCAGTGTAAGGAATAATTTCTCATCATTGGTGTTGGTGGGAGGAATAGTGCCCCATCTTTGGTATTGGTGAGAGTAATATTTCCAATTGTTGGTGTCAGTGGGAGGAATAGCGTGCCATCCCTGGTGTTGGTGTAAGGAGTAATACATCATCATTGGTGTTGGTGGGAGGAATAGTGCCCCATCTTTGATATTGATGAGGGCAATATTGCCAATTGTTGGTGTCAGTGGAGGAATAGTACTCCATCCCTGGTACCAGTGGAAGGAATAATGGCCCATCCCCGGTGTTAATGGAAGAAATGATGCTCCATCCCTGGTGTCAGTGGAAGGATAATGCCCCATTGTTGGTGTCAGTGGGAGTGCCTAATTGTTGGTGTCAGTCAGTCAATCAGTGGTTAGTGCCTTATCGTTGGTGTCGGTGGGAGGGATAGTGCTCCACCATGGGTGTTGGAGGGAGGAATAGTGCTTCGTTGTGGGTGTCAGTGGAAGGAATAGTGCCCCTTTGTAGTTGTCAGTAGCTTTAATAGTGCTCCGAGGGTCAGGTAAAGGCAATCAAAGGGCCACATCTGACCTGTGGAGTTTGGAGACCACCAGCAGAAAGCCCACCCTAAAAAATGCCATGCAGCCATCACTTGAATGCATGTAGAAAGGAAATAGCTGAAACAGACTGTAAGAGATCAGCAGCATTGGGATGCAGCAAAGTAAGGAAAATGTGAAAATAATAATTTCATCTTTTAAAATTACAATTTTTTTTTTTTTTTTGATACATAATTGCTTTATCAAATGAAATGCCATTCAGATCGAGTTTATATGTAACTAACCGTAATCAAGCAAAGAGCTTTTTGGTTTCTTTGCCCCTCCCCCTCCATAACCATAACTGGTTATCCCATTACAAAATATTTCAAAGTGAATTTCATAGATCCAGCTAAACCTTCTACAAACAGCAGCTGTTTCTGCTAAAAAAAAAAAAAAAACACACAGGGTTAAAAACTTGTGAAAGGGTGAATAAGTTATTCACTTTAACAAGTTTGAAAGTCACTCCCTGGGGAAAAATCACAATCTCTCCGCCTGAAATAAAACAACTCAAGTTCTATTTATAAGAAGAAAAAAAAAATCTTTTGAGAAGCGAATGACGTAATGAGGCCAGAAGTCTCCGAGAAAGTGGACATTTATATGAACCTTCTGGAAGATTTGGTTGGCGTCACGCGCGGCACAGACAAAGAGACAGTTGAGTTACAAGGAGCGTTCCAAAAGTCTCATCCAGAGCGGGCCAGCTACCTCCCCGGTGGGACTTTAAAATGCTTCGACTCCCCGAATAAAAATAAACAGCGTGAATTAGAAGACGGGGGAGATTCAGCAGCTTGTTACGGAACAAAGTCGACTCAGCTCTGTGCTCTTTGTCCCTTGAGCGGTCTAACATAGTGCGGTTATCTTTTTGCCGCCTGCTTGAAAAACAGATTTTTATTCTGGTACTTAATTATTTTTATTTTTTTTAGATATTTCTCCAACAAGCCATTTAATGGTGGGTTCTTTATGGTTCTGTAAGCCTGTAGTGGGCATAGCCTGTATTTAATGTTGGCAGTGCCAGTCTCAGCAGGGAAAACCCCCACATGTCCTAACCACAAATCTAACTGTTATGCCCACGATCGGAATTCTCGTTTGAAAAAGTTCTGATGGTTTTCCCATCAGAATTCCGCTCAAGCTGTCTTGCATACACACGGTCACACCAAATTCCGACCGCCAAGAACGCGGTGACGTACAACACGTACGATGGGACTAGAAAAAGGAAGTTCAATACCCATTAGCCAATAGCTTCCATCTCGTAGTTGAATCTGAGCATGCGTGAGTTTTTGCGCGTCGGAATTGCATACACACCATCGGAATTTCCGATTTTTTTTTTTTTTTTTTTTTTTTGGAAAGTTTTTCCAAAAAAAATTGAGAACATACTATCAAAGTTATGCTGGCGGGAATTCGCCCAGCTAAATTCCGATAGAGCATACACATGGCCGTATTTTCCGATGAAAAGGTCTTTTGCTGGTCGAAATTCCGATCGTGAGTACGTAGCATAAGGTTAAGTTCATGCATGACCATATTTTGAAATGCAATCAGCGGTGGATCACAGTTTAGAGTGCAGCTGAGCCGCTGTCAGGTGCTCAGGAGACGATCCTGCCACCTACTGAATTGAATGCCTGTTCTTCTTTATCTGAACGGTAAATCCTCAATAGGACTATTGCACCGCAACCACGTGCCAAGCATTTGGCTTATGGTTGCAACACAACCAGGACCAGGACAAGGGGTGGGCAGGAAGGACGGCTGCCCTGAGCACTGTGGTACCATGTGAGGTGGGGGAGTGGGGAGGGCCACAAGGAGATTTGGGGGGAGGCGATTTGTGTTAGAAGGTGGAATTTGATGGGTTGGCAGGGGGTTGTGTTGGGAGGGGGAATGGGGGAAAGAAGATGTGTTCTAGAAGGGGAGATTGGGGAGGGTGATTTGTACTGGGAGGGGGGTATTTGGAGCAGGGAGGGGAACAGGGAAGTGGACTAGGAAGGAAAATTTTAGGGTTAGAGGGTTTGTACTAGGAGGGGTGAACTGTTTTTTGGGAGAGGCATTTGAGATGGGGGGGGGGGGGGATTTGTGCTGGGAGGGGGATTTCAGTAGAGGGGGGGCAGACTTGTACTGGGAGGAGGGAGGGTTTATGCTTAGGGGGTAAGCATGCAATGTATTTGTGGGGGGATTTTTTTCTGACACTAATGCTCATATATCTTGGAGGGGAGCTTGTTCACCCTGGGCCCTAGATGACCTTCTCTCGGCACTGGACACAACCCCTATTGAGGTGCCTCCTGTCAATTCAACATAAATATGCCATGATGGTTTGCCGCCATGGTATGTGAACAGCAGCCTCTGGCTGTACTTGCGGCTTTAGGTGGGCAGTGGTAGGCAGTAAAACCATGGCTCAACCACCTGTTTTTATCATTACCTGCCTCCCATGTAAAAGAAGCCTTAGGCACCTTTCACACAGGTGGCAGAGGGCAGTAAAAACGGGTAGTTGCTCCCAGGGCTGGACTGGGACAGGAATTTGGCCCTGGACTTCATCCAGACCGGCCCACTTACATTTTGAGTGTCCCATCAGCACTCCCTTACATCAGAGTATCCCATCACCAGCCCCCCTACATCAGAGTGTCCCATCACCAGCCCCCTTACAACAGAGTGTCCCATCACCAGCCCCCTTACAACAGAGTGTCCCATCACCAGCCCCCTTACAACAGAGTGTCCCATCACCAGCCCCCTTACAACAGAGTGTCCCATCACCAGCCCCCTTACAACAGAGTGTCCCATCACCAGCCCCCTTACAACAGAGTGTCCCATCACCAGCCCCCTTACATCAGAGTGTCCCATCACCAGCCCCCTTACATCAGAGTGTCCCATCACCAGCCCCCTTACATCAGAGTGTCCCATCAGCAGCCCCCTTACATCAGAGTGTCCCATCAGCAGCCCCCTTACATCAGAGTGTCCCATCAGCAGCCCCCTTACATCAGAGTGTCCCATCAGCAGCCCCCTTACATCAGAGTGTCCCATCAGCAGCCCCCTTACATCAGAGTGTCCCATCAGCAGCCCCCTTACATCAGAGTGTCCCATCAGCAGCCCCCTTACATCAGAGTGTCCCATCAGCAGCCCCCTTACATCAGAGTGTCCCATCAGCAGCCCCCTTACATCAGAGTGTCCCATCAGCAGCCCCCTTACATCAGAGTGTCCCATCAGCAGCCCCCTTACATCAGAGTGTCCCATCAGCAGCCCCCTTACATCAGAGTGTCCCATCAGCAGCCCCCTTACATCAGAGTGTCCCATCAGCAGCCCCCTTACATCAGAGTGTCCCATCAGCAGCCCCCTTACATCAGAGTGTCCCATCAGCAGCCCCCTTACATCAGAGTGTCCCATCAGCAGCCCCCTTACATCAGAGTGTCCCATCAGCAGCCCCCTTACATCAGAGTGTCCCATCAGCAGCCCCCTTACATCAGAGTGTCCCATCAGCAGCCCCCTTACATCAGAGTGTCCCATCAGCAGCCCCCTTACATCAGAGTGTCCCATCAGCAGCCCCCTTACATCAGAGTGTCCCATCAGCAGCCCCCTTACATCAGAGTGTCCCATCAGCAGCCCCCTTACATCAGAGTGTCCCATCAGCAGCCCCCCTACATCAGAGTGTCCCATCAGCAGCCCCCCTACATCAGAGTGTCCCATCAGCAGCCCCCCTACATCAGAGTGTCCCATCAGCAGCCCCCTTACATCAGAGTGGCCCACTGAGCCATCAGCCCACCGGGAAACTCCCTGTAGTCCCAATTGCCAGTACATGCCTGGTTGCTCCAGTAGGAGTAACTAACAGTATGCACCACATACCAGCACATTATGAATGACTTCCCTTAGAACAAAGCGACGTGCTGTCAACGCTGCAGAGGATTCCATCTTCACCCGCTCTTCCCACCAGGTTCAGGGACTCCGGCTGTCTGGATTAGCCACAATCACGTCACCGTGGGAGTCTCAGCCACGGCACACAGCTCTGAAGGAACAGCACAGGTATGCCGTCCATTCGGAGCGCATGCCCTGGGGACATCACGGGTCACTGCTTGCTACGATGTCTCCTAAACAATGCACGTTTAGGAGATATTCCTTTAACCTACAGGTAAGCTTTATTATGAGCTTACCTGTAGGTAAAAAAAAAAGTTTACTACCACGTTAAGGCTGCAATCACACCTGAGCGTCACATTTTTGCTCATATTTTCGGATGTTTTGTTGTGCGTTGGTAAGCACATTTTTGAGTGTTTCCAAGCATTTTGTAGCTTTGGCGTTTTTGTATTAGCCAATAGACGAAACTATCAATTTGTTGCTAATGCCGCGTACACACGATCAGAATTTCAGCCAGCAAAAGACAGATGAGAGCTTTTCATCAGAAAATGCGACCGTGTGTATGCTCCATCGGAATTTAGCTGGCTGAATTCCCGCCAGCAAAAATTTTAGAGCATGTTCTCAATTTTTCAGACGGAAAAACTTTCTATCGGAAATTCCGATCATGTGTATGCAATTCCGACGCGCAAAAACTCACGCATGCTCAGATTCAACTACAAGACGGAAGCTATTGGCTACTGGGTATTGAACTTCCCTTTTCTAGTCCCGTCATACGTGTTGTACGTCTTGCATGTAATGCCCTATTCCGTGAAATGACTTTGTGAAAATTGGTGTGCTCATGCTCAGTCATGGAGAACAGCAGAAGAGAAGACCAGCGTTGGCCGCCCGTTCTCTTTCTTTGGAAACTCCAAATGACCTTCAACTGTTAATATTTGTTAGAATAAGCTGTCCCCTTATTCTGCACAATTACTCTTTCTACACTTTCTAACATTACTGTATGTAAGCCTCGCTGAGTACTATTTATCAATTGTTATCATTGGAATAATGGAGATATAATTCACAGTGGCGCCAAAAGACGCGTCTTCCTGTAATGTTACACCTAGCATTTGTAAACAGGAGGTTCTTCATGATTGTCTTGATGGAAGCTTTCGCTATCTGCAAGGAATGTTTGGAGTACAATGAAAGGACGGAATCCTTTACATATTTCCCATAACGATACACAGTTGCTGGACCCCTAACAGTCGCAGTGCGTTCACCTATTAAAGGGACACAAGCGTCCAATCAACATTTTGCATCTTTGTATTTTTAGGAAGCTGGAGGCTGTGGAAGTAAAAAGATTAAAATGTGAGAGTATAGAGGCATTGTAAATAATTATTAAAGTGGTTGAAAAGGCGGGTGTCCTGTAGCTGGTCGGAGGACGAAGTGCTGAGAGGGCCTACAGCGCAGGGCACCAAAGAAGCAGGGGTTGCCAGCTGCGACAGGCTGGAGTTTGACCTCCTATTATATGGTTATGGTAAATCTGAAGGAAAAAAATCAGCAGAAAATCTGATAGCCCTTGTACACACGATCAGACATTCTGATGGTCAATGTCTGATCGGACCGTGTTGTCGGATAATCTGACCATGTGTGGGCTCCATCGGACTGTTTCCGTCGGAATATCCAACCGACAAAGTTTTAGAGCTGGGCTATAAAATTTTCCGACAACATGATCCGATCGGACTTTGTAGAGAGTTCCGATTGGACAAAGTGCCACGCATGCTCATATCAAATTCCTAGACCAAAGCTATTGGCTACTGGCCTGAATGTAGTTCCAATTTTAACGAAATAACGTCATCACGTTACAAACGATCGGATTTTCCGACAACTTTGTCTGACCGTGTGTATGCAACACCAGTTTTGGACAAAATCCGACGGATTTTGTTGTCGGAATGTCCGACCGTGTGTACAAGGGAATAATGTGTATGGGGCTAAACAGACACTCCCAGCTTAGACAACTGCAGCCAGCAACCCTGCTTGGGAAGCCATAGTCCAGTCTAAATAATGTGTTCGGGTTTCAGGCAGTCTGAAACTCGGATGTATGATTCCAAACTCGAACTGTCCGGGTGAATCCAGGATTGATCCAGGACAGGTGGCAACCCTAGACAAGACAGGTCAAAGACAAGCCAGATCAATAACAGGAAATTCAATAATATCAGGAACAGGAACACATGGGGGAGCTGAAGATCATCCAACAACTAGTGGATCAAGCTACTGGCTGTAAATAGGCTGTAAATAGGCCACTGGGCACCAGAATCTGCCACGCATCGTGTGCTTAAATGCACTTTAATGTTTGCAGTTGTTTGTGGCTGCGCACGCAGGTACATTTGCATTGGCGAATGTCTAGATGCCCACAATCTGTGATTCCATTCTGGCACATCTGCTAATGCACTTCTTTTGTGAACTGTTCTCTGACAGCAGGACATTTTTTGCATTCTCTGCATTAAGGTAAAAGGTGTCCCATTTGTTGTATCGCCCCCTCAGCACTATACACACTTAGTCCTCTCTTCATTCAGCAGGGCTGTCTGCAGCAGCACTGCTCTTTCTCTCCTCATAGGACACAGAGGCAGCAGCAGGAACCATTGGCTCAGGGCCGCACTGTGTAATAACATTGCACAGAGCAGAAAAGTATAACATTTATTATTTTAGAAAAAAAAAAAAAACCTTTACAACCGCTTTAATCATTGATTAATTGGTAAAGAGAGATTTATTTATAATAAAAGGCTGAGGCTTTGGAACTACTTTATAAAATGCTAGTTTTCTTCCTTTTTTTTTTTTTTTTTTTTTTTTAGGCCTTTTGCCCTTTTATTTTAACCTAGTGATCCTGTCAGTATAGACTTAGTCCTAGGGTGACAACACTTACTCACTATCAGTGGTGGCTGGTGCTCAAAATATTTGCAGCCACTGTGCCCATCAAGCGCAGCCACTGTACCCACAAATTGCCACCAGTGTGCCCATCAATTGCTGCCAGTGTGCCCATCAATTGCTGCCAGTGTGCCCATCATTTGCCGCTACTGTGCCCCATCAATTGCTGCCAGTGTGCCCATCAATTGCCGCTACAGTGCCCCATGCTGCCAGTGTGCATCGCCCGGGAGTTAGGATTCACCTGTCTCACAGTGGGTCACGGTGGCGTCCTCCACGTCCGCGCTCCTCAATGTTTCCGGTCCTCTCTATCAAGTGTCCAATCACAGCGCCTGTTGTTTCAGCCAATCAGATAACCAGACCTGAGCACAGCATTGCACCTGCTGTTTACCATTTTGGAAGCCTATTCGAGCCTACGGCTCTAATCGGGCGCTTCCAAAAAAGAGCCTGAACACCCGAATAGGGTCGGCAGTGGCGACCATAGATGGATGCATGAATATATCTATGGTGAGAGAAAGGTGACAGGAGAGAGGGGGCGGCGCTCCTGCACCCTTTATGGATGCACCGCCACTGCTCACTGTACTATATCTATGGAAGAGCAGTGTTATTGCCACAGGACAGGACTGCATAACACCTTCCTTTCCTCGTTTCTGTAACTTAACCTCTGCGCCAATATGTGGCCTCCCGGTGACTGGGCCTTGCCGATAGAGCTGTGCCGAGAGCATACACCGTGTGGCTACTTGAACGCTCCCGTTCATTGCTTGTGAACGAGAACTTTCCAATCATGTGACAGCCAATCACACAGGTCACATGACCATAAGCCCTGCCCTACCTCCATCCATTTTAAAGCCCTTAAATGGCCGGCAGGTGCGGGCTCTAAGGGATTAAGCTGTCCATACATGGAACAAAATTTGGCCGGTTCAGCAGGGACCGACTGAGAATGGATCCATGTATGGTCAGGCTGATAGTACCCAAGTCAATCCATCGATCGACTTGGGTACAATCAGCCTGTTGGATTTTTTACATAAGACTATTGCTGCCAGCAGTAATCATTAAGTCCTGCCAACCAGGAAGGCCCCCCCTATATACCCCTCATCCCAGCCCCCCCCCCCCCCCCACACCGCTCGCAGAATGCAATAGCATGCAGGAGGAATTCCCCCATCAACTCTGAGTTAATGGGGGAATTTAGCAATTTTTTTTTTCATCTCATGTATGAGTGGGGAGGTTGCCAGAGATATCTGGCAACAAAGTAACTGATATCTTTGATTACAGGAAGTTTTAAAGTCCAACTAAACTCTCAGTTTAAGGCTTCACGTGTAGGGCAACCCGCACATTTCAATGTATTCTATTGCCTGCAAGAAATGCGGAAGAGCAAGAGCATTTGTAGATGTGTGGGGTTGCCAACAACAATTAATGGCACTGCCGCGCGGTTGCGAAATGGCAGTGCGTTTCTGTGCGTGTCAGGAAATTTTGCTGTGGAACTCTTGTTCTATGTAGGGAAGCAGTGGTCTCTCTACAGAGGCATTGTAGCTGCTCCCTACGCCTCTACTGTAAATGAATGTGCTGTTGTTGTTGATAGACACCCCGAAATTTTGGGGGCCGTAAATGGTGTTAGCGAAAATGGCACCAAAAACGCTGTGATTTGGCATGATTTCACTGTGCTTATGGTGTATTTTTCATAGGTCATGTGACTCAAAAACCGCATCAAAAACATAACATGTATGCGTTATTGATGCCTCTTTTTTAAATGCATTTCAACAAGGAGGTGCATTTTTGTTGCGTTTTTTTTTTTTTTTTTTTTTTTTTTTTCTGATCAAAAATGCAGCAAGCAAGATTTTAAACACCACAACTGAAGCGCAATGGACCATTCTTAAGACATACAGTACATAGAATTTAAAGACATGCATTTTTCTTAAAGGTGCCAGTAATGGCCGACAATCAATTCAGATTCATTTTAAATGAATTATATTAATTAAAAAGTCCAATATAATACAATTATACAATTATATATATTTTTCTCTAGTCGTCTGTCCAGGACAGCACTAGAGAGATAGGCTCCACCTCCAGAGGCAGGAAACACAAACCAGATCTTTAAAGGGCGGTCTCCGTCCCTTCCCCTTCAGTCTTTGTGTTTCCTCCACCGGAGGAGGAGGCTGGATCAGGAGCTCCCCTTCCCCTGACGGTGGGATAGCCCATAAGAGACGGGGAAGGAGTTCGGATTACCTGTTGGTAAACGGACGTTTTTGAAGTCCTCCGGTCGGGTTGACTGCAGCTTCGAACCGGCGTTCTCCTTCTGAAGCCCGGGGAGGGCGTTCGTTTCCCCGCCCTCCCCGCGGGCACAGGCTTTGAGTTCCGGCCTGTGCATCACAGGAGGAGGATAGAGGACTTCCGGCAATCCACTACCGGTTCCGGGTCGCGCGGCGAGCGTGGACGTTCGGGACCTTGGCGGCTATTATAAAAAGCCGCAGCCACGAGGCGTTCGCACTGCATCGCTTTATCGCCATTACGAAAGAAAACCTCCAGGCGGTTAAGCGCGTGCTTCAAGCGTTCGTGCTGCATCGCTTCATCACCGTTACGAGGGGAAGCCTTCAGGCGTGCTCTGAACGAAATGGATGCAGTGGAGAGTGGCAGTGGAGCCGAACCAGCTCAGGTAGGCAAACACAGAGGTGTCTTGTACCTACAGGGCTGGGAGAGAGGGGGGGGGGGAAGTAATGGACTAATCAATGCAAAGGCATTTTGAAATGGTCCAGGTGTATTTTTCCTCCCTCCCTCTCTCTCTCAAACAGGATCCGGACTAAAGAGTCTTGCGAATCCTGTTAGCGGTTGGTGGGGTGCACATAGGTGTTTGGTGAAGGCGTCCTATTTTGCTAAAGGTTTCGCTGACGTTGGCTTGTTTGTTTTTTCCCTTCCTTCTTCTCTCCTTCTCTTGCCTTAGGCTCTGCCCAAAGAACCAGAGAGGCCAGGGGGGAAGAAGAGATGTCCTTCATGTATGGCTAAATTAAAAGAAGGATGGTCTAAGCCCCTTTGTAAACCATGCATAGACAAATTGGTCTATAAGGAAGCTACGGGAGCTTGTAAGGATTTGATTTCTGGAGTACAGAAAGAAATGGAGTCCATCAAAGCAATGTTAGCGAACCTTGAAACCCCAAAACCAGCCGCAGTCCCCTCTGCTTCCACCCCAGTTGTAGGTGACGAATCAGAGGAGGAGGAACTTGATTCTCTGGATGGCCTAAGTGAGGCGGCATCATCCAGAGATGTTCCTGTTCAAGGGTCAAGCTCTCCCAGATACAGGCTCTCACTCGAGGAGGTTGATGCCTTACTGGGGGTAATTTATGAGACGCTCGAAATCAGAGAGGAGCCAGTCTCCCTGTCTTTGCATGACCGGATGTATCAGACCCTTAAAACTGATTCAGTTAGGGTCTTTCCGGTTCATAGCACACTGATAGACTCAATCAAAAAAGAGTGGGAGGAACCAGAGAAAAAGTTATTTTTTCCTAAAAGCATGAAGCGGAGATTCCCCTTCAGCGAGGACCCCTCTTGTGTTTGGAATAAAGTGCCCAAGGTAGACGCAGCTTTTTCCCAGTGTGCAAAGTCAACAGATCTCGCCTTTGAGGACATGGGTGTTCTAAAGGAACCCATGGATAAAAGGATGGAAGTACTGTTAAAGAGGTCATGGGAAGTAACCATGAATAACTTAAAACCTGCAATGGCCACGACAATAGTGGCTCGCAACTTGGAGGTCTGGCTGGAACAATTACAGGGCCACTTGGAAGGGGGGACCTCCAGAAAGGAAATTCTGGATTCCCTTCCTATGCTACATAAAGCAGCAGGCTATATAGCAGATGCCTCTGCGGAGTCTGTTAAATTGTCAGCCAGGACCGCTGCCCTCGTAAATTCATCACGTAGGGCACTTTGGCTGAAGTCTTGGTCGGGAGATTCAGCCTCAAAAGTGAGGTTATGTGGCATCCCCTTTGAGGGAGACCTTCTGTTCGGACAGGATCTTGAGAAAGTCCTGGACCGTACTGCAGACAAGAAAAAGGCTTTTCCTGTCAAACCTAAGAAGACTACAGGCAAACGCTTTTTTCGTCCTCAAAGACGGGGACAGTCACAAGGACAGACCTCTAAGGAGTCAACCCCTAAGAAACAGTGGATGGGAGGAAAACAGAAAAGCAATCTCTTTTCCTCTTCTAAAAAAACCACTAAATCCCAGTGACGCGGTTCCTGTGGGGGGGAGACTGGGGCAGTTCCTCCCACAGTGGGAATACACTACTCCAAGTCCTTTTATCCGGAGGATCATCAGGGAGGGTTACAAAATACAGTTCACACACGTCCCACCTGCAAGGATGTGTCTGACCAAACCTCCCAAAGACCCCCAGAAAGCGTCAGCTTTGCTGTCGCAAATTGGCGATTTAATAGATCAGAGGGTTCTAGTGCCAGTTCCGCCACAGGAAATAAATCAGGGTTTCTATTCACACGTGTTTGTAGTAAGGAAACCGTCAGGCAAATTCCGGTTGATCTTGAATCTGAAGTTACTGAACAAGTGGGTAACTTACAGGAAATTCCGGATGGAAACAATTTTTACAGTGAGATCAGTACTCCCTCCAAATTGTTTCATGGCCTCTCTCGACCTAAGGGACGCGTATCTTCACATCCCGATTCGAGAAGACTCTCAAAAGTATTTGAGGATAGCGATTCTTTGGGGGAGTCAGATTCGATACCTCCAATTCAGGGCTCTGCCTTTCGGTCTGTCTTCTTCCCCCAGGATTTTCACCAAGGTCCTGGCAGAAGCATTGGCTCCCCTAAGACTGAAAGGGATCGCTGTCATACCGTACTTGGACGACCTTTTATTCTTTGCCCCCTCAAAGCTCCAACTGCAGGGAGATCTGAGGGTAGCTATCTCTTGTCTAAAAAGGTTGGGGTGGTTGATAAACCAAGAGAAGTCACACCTGATACCAACACAGGTCTTACAGTATCTAGGTTTTCTGGTGGATTCAGTGTCACAGAAAGTCTTCCTCACGGAGGAAAAAGTGATAAAGGTGAAAGACATGGTAACCTTCCTGCAGTCCAATCAGACAATTTCCATCAGGTCAGCTATGGCAGGGTTGGGCCTATTGGTGGCAACAATCCCTGCAGTTCCTTGGGCAAGAGCTCATTTCAGGTGTCTCCAGGCCAATATTCTGGGCAGTTGGGACGGGACACAAGAGTCCCTGGACAGGACTATCCATCTATCCTCAAAGACCAAAAGGTCTCTTTGGTGGTGGAAGAGAGAAGAGAACCTAGTACGGGGTCTTTGGTGGTCTCCTCCAGTGTCTGTTCGCATCACCACGGATGCCAGTGCTTGGGGCTGGGGGGCCCACTTGGGGTCGAAGGTAGCCCAAGGATGCTGGGGGAAGACACAGTCCCAGAGGTCAGCCAATTGGAGGGAGTTGCAGGCAGTCTGGGAAGCCTTAAGGGTGTTCGCCAGGGATCTGAAGGACCACCATGTACAGGTCCTCTCGGACAGTATAGTGACGATTTCCTACCTAAACAAGCAGGGAGGAACAAGATGCCCGTCCTTGATCAAGCTAACAAGTACGATCATGCATTGGGCAGAAGAAAACCTAAAATCGCTTTCAGCGGTCCATCTAAAAGGGGTGGACAACCACCTGGCGGACTTTCTGAGTCGACACCGGGTGTACGAATCAGAATGGTCACTAAACAGGGAGATTTTCCAGATGTTAGTGCGCAAATGGGGTCTTCCGGAAGTGGACTTGTTCGCCAGGAAAGCGAACACCCAGGTCCCAGTATACTTTTCCCTAGAGAGGGAGGCAGGGGCAAAAGGGATAGACGCTTTGGCACAAAGCTGGGCTTTTCACATTTGCTACGCCTTCCCCCCATTCAAGTTAATTCCTCTAGTCCTGAGGAAATTTTTGCAGGAACAGACCACATTGATATTAGTGGTTCCGTACTGGCCGAAGAGACCATGGTTCTCGGTGCTGCTGGGCCTGACAGACGAACCTCCCCTCATACTGCCCGAGAGGGAGGATCTGCTGTCTCAGGGTCCAGTTCTGCTACAAGAACTACAGACCCTAAAGTTATCGGCCTGGCGTCTGAAGAAAGTCTCTTGAAGTCTAAGGGACTCTCAGATAGGGTAATTAAAACACTTCTTGCTAGTAGGAAGAAGGTAACCCAAGCAATTTATGTTAAATACTGGAAAGTTTTTTGTTCATGGTTGGACACTAAAAAGGTGTCTATAAGTATCCCGACAGTCTTGGAATTTTTACAAGACGGTGTGGATAAGGGGCTGGCCATTAGTACCTTAAAGGTACAAATTACGGCCCTGTCTGTTTTTTTGGATCAACCTCTGGCGATAGACCCGCTAGTTAGCAGGTTCTTTAAGGGGTTGACCAGGATTAAACCTGTTCCTTTCAAAATTTTACCCAAATGGGACCTGTCAATTGTGTTACAGGGATGGGTAAAAAAGTCTCTGGAAGAAGAACCTTCCTTGAGATGGATCACACTTAAAACGGTGTTCCTAGTGGCTATTTCCACAGCCAGACGCATTAGCGAGCTTCAGGCACTTTCGGTGAAAGAGACGTTTTTACAAATTTTTGAGGATAGGCTGGTGTTGCGCACGGACCCTGGGTTTTTACCCAAAGTAGTGACAAAATTCCACAGAACACAGGAAATTGTTTTGCCTTCGTTCTGTGGGTCTCCCACTAATCCTAAGGAGGTTGAGTTCAGCCAACTGGATGTGAGAGCCTGTGTCTTACAATATCTGGAGATGTCAAAAAACATTAGAAAATCAGATGCATTATTTGTTTTACATGCGGGTAAAAAATTGGGGTCACAAGCTTCAAAAAATACAATTGCAAGGTGGATCAAACAAGCTATTGTAGAAGCCTACAAAGGAATGAAAATGGAATGTCCTTTTTCCCCCATGGCTCACTCCACACGGGTGCTATCGACCTCATGGGCAGAGCGAGCTGGAGCAACACCAGAACAAATTTGTCGAGCAGCAACTTGGTCAAGCTACTCGACGTTTATGAAGCATTACAGATTGGACCTTATCTCAGCGCAAGACCAGGCGTTTGGGAGAAAGGTCCTTCAAGCGGTAGTCCCCCCCTAATCTGGTAAGTTCTCGTTGATCCTCTCTAGTGCTGTCCTGGACAGACGACTAGAGAAAACGAGAGTTAGACTTACCGGTAACTCTGTTTCTAGGAGTCGTCCAGGACAGCATGGATTCCCTCCCTATATGCTGTTATAATGCTGGACAAGTGTTTTTGTCGTTACAGAAGCCGTTTCCGGGGAAGTTCTCGTTTACAAGACTGAAGGGGAAGGGACGGAGACCGCCCTTTAAAGATCTGGTTTGTGTTTCCTGCCTCTGGAGGTGGAGCCTATCTCTCTAGTGCTGTCCTGGACGACTCCTAGAAACAGAGTTACCGGTAAGTCTAACTCTCGTTTTTAAAAAACTGTAATTTTCAGTTTTGGTTTTCGGCCAAGTTTCCATTCGGTGTACCTCCTAGCTGTTGAATGTGCTATCTCTGCACCCATCAGATATATCCCATAACTTCCTGTCCTTGTGACATCTTGTCCTCGGGACAGGAAGTGGGGGTAAATCTTACCAACAGGGACAGACAGCAGGAAAAATTGTCAGGGATTTCCATGTATCCCACCCTTTTCAAGTTCATGTTAGAGCACATAATGATTAATGCAGAAGTAAGTTTTCATAACATATGATTACAAAATAGCTTATTTAGCCATTATATATGTTTTCTTACATTTTTTTTATTTATTTTTTTATTTTTATATCTATATGAAAATTGAATTTTCCTTGAAATAAAATATATGAAAATAAACTAAAGAGATCTAAAAAAAAGTACGTACAAAAAAATGCATTGAAAAGTAATGGCGTTGTATTTTAATGTTAAAAAATCATGGAGAGAATAACAAGAGAAGGGAGCATTGTTATAGTGCCAAGCACAAGCTCATTAAGCTATTACATAGAAATCAAGTTTTGTTTAATACAAAGAAGAGCAATACGGGGATGTGTTGATTTTGGCTTGGGAACGTGTTAGTGATTTCTGTCCAGTGGTGAGTTAGGTCACTCTCTGATTACAAGAAGGAACGGGGTAATTACATCCAGAGCGGCGTAATGCCAATATGATGCGGCTTAAAGGAACATTCCACTTCCAGACAGAAGGTATGAAAGCTGTCCACGTGACCCCACAGTCTGTTGATTGGTTGGGGCAGAAGAAATGTGTTGCACTGTCCCTTCAACTGCTTTAATACCGGGCACTTTCACTCCCCTTCTGCTCAGGCCAATTTTCAGCTTTCAGCGCTGTCACACTTTGCATGACCGCGGAATTGTCATTCAAAATAAATTTTTATAATTTTTTTTGAGACGGACAGAGCTTTCTTTTTGTTTTTTTTGTTTTTTTTCAAAAAAAAAAATGAAAAAAGACAGAACATTTTGAAAAAAATAAATAAAAATTCTTTAGTTTCTTTTATAAAATGTAAATATGTAAAGCATGCATCCCTTTATGTTGGAAATCTACAAAGGCGCCTTCTATGGGTATGTGTTTTTTTTTTTGTTTTTTTTTCTGTTATCTTTTTTTTTCCTTTTTATTTTATTGAATATGGAAAAATTTGAGACACGGGAATGATTTTGGTAACGGGTTTAACCACTTTCAGACCGGACCATTTTGCTGGTAAATGACCAGAGGTCTTTTTACACTTTGGCACTGCGCTGCTTTAACTGGTAATTGCGCGGTCATGCAATGTTGTACCCAAACAAAATTTACGTCCTTTTCTTCCCACAAATAGAGCTTTCTTTTGATGGTATTTGATTGCCTCTGCGATTTTTATTTTTTGCGATATAAACGTAAAAAGACCGCAAATTTTGAAAAAAAATATTTTCTACTTTTTGTTATTAGAAAAATCCAATAAACTCAATTTTAGTCATACATTTAGGCCAAAATGTATTCAGCCACATGTCTTTGGTAAAAAAAAAGTCAATAATTGTATATTTATTGGTTTGCGCAAAAGTTGTCACATCTACAAACTAAGGTACGTTTTCTGGAATTTACGCAGCTTTTAGTTTACGACTGCCTATCTCATTTCTTGAGGTGCTAAAATGGCAGGGCAGTACAAAACCCCCCCAAATGACCCCATTTTGGAAAGTAGACCCCCTAAGGAAATTGATAAGAGGCATGTTGAGCCCATTGAATATTTTATTTTTTTGCCTCAAGCGATTGAATAATGACAAAAAAATAAAAATTTTTTTTTTTTTACACAAAGTTGTCACTAAATGATATATTGCTCACACATGCTATGGGCGTATGTGAAATGACACCCCAAAATAAATTCTGCTGCTTCTCCTGAGTATGGGGATACCACATATGTGGGACTTTTTGGGAGCCTAGCCGCATACGGGGCCCCGAAAACCAAGCACCGCCTTCAGGCTTTCTAAGGGCGTAAATTTTTGAGTTCACTTCTCACTACCTATTACAGTTTTGAAGGCCATAAAATGCCAAGATGGCACAAAACCCCCACAAATGACCTCATTTTAGAAAGTAGACACCCCAAGCTATTTGCTGAGAGGCATGTTGAGTCCATGGAATATTTTATATTTTGCCACAAGTTGCGGGAAAATTACAAACTTTTTTTTTTTTTTTTTTCACAAAGTTGTCACTAAATGATATATTGCTCACGCATGCCATGGGCATATGTGAAATGACACCCCAAAATAAATTCTGCTGCTTCTCCTGAGTACGGGGATACCACATATGTGGGACTTTTTGGGAGCCTAGCCGCGTACGGGGCCCCGAAAACCAAGCACCGCCTTCAGGCTTTCTAAGGGCGTTACAGTTTTGAAGGCCATAAAATGCCAAGATGGCACAAACCCCCCCCCAAATGACCCCATTTTGGAAAGTAGACACCCCTAAATTTAGGGGTACACTAGTGAGACTAGGTAATAAATGGCGGGTGCCCTGAAACTATAAAAAAATAACTAACCAACCAGCGTCACCTGTAACAGTTATATGGTGATCACTGGTGAAAGGGTTAACTAGGGGGCAATCAGGGGGCTTTATGCGGTAGTATATGGGGGTCCCTGGCGCTATAAAAAGCTGCAGCGAACCTAAATACCTACCTGCCTAACTAGCGTCACCTGTGACACTAATACAGCGATCAGAAAAACGATCGCTTATTAGGCTGGGTTCACACTGGAGCGATGCGGGAACGCCACGAATGCGCGGCGGGTTCCCGCATCGCATGCCTCCCGGCGGCAGTTCACACTGCCCTATGCGAACTGCTGGGAGTGTCAGTGAAATGTTACTGACACCCCCAGATCAGTTCGCATATCGCAGTGCGATCTGCAAACTCGGATCGCATGGTGTGAACACCCATGCGATCCGATTCTGCTGCGGGCCAAAAAAAGGGTCCCGTGCGAATTTGCGGCGGGTGCGGCGAATGGCTGAACTCGAATCGCACAGAAATCGGATGTGATTTGCACTGCAGTGCGGTGCGAATCACATCCGTTCTCATAAACCGCTGCAATGTGAACCCAGCCTTAGTGACACTGGCGACGGGGGGTGATCACGGGGTTAAACCTTTATTGGGGGGGTTAGGGGGGTACCTTAGAACTAAAGGGGGCTAACCCTAACTGCCCTAACAGTTATTAGTCACAAATGACACCCGCCGGGTGATCAGGGGGTTAAACCTTTATTAGGTAATAAATGGCGGGTGCCCTGAAACTATAAAAAATAACTAACCAACCAGCGTCACCTGTAACAGTTATATGGTGATCACTGGTGAAAGGGTTAACTAGGGGGCAATCAGGGGGCTTTATGCGGTAGTATATGGGGGTCCCTGGCGCTATAAAAAGCTGCGGCGAACCTAAATACCTACCTGCCTAACTAGCGTCACCTGTGACACTAATACGGCGATCAGAAAAATGATCGCTTATT
>NW_027507718.1:483261141-483381681 GCF_037356315.1 Lithobates pipiens
GAAGCAAGTGGTCGTTGAAAAAAATACTGATAAGGCCGAGACCTGGCCTTTGATAGTACTCAAGGCTCACTTCATCTCTCTAACCCCATTTGTAGAAAGGGACGGATTCTACCTATGACATACTTTCTGGGATTCCAACCACTGGATTCACACCAGGAAACATATGCCTTCCAGACTATAATAAATGACTCTGGCTTCCTTGCATTAATCGAGGTAGATATTACTGAGCCTGAAAGCCCACGATTCTTCAGAATGTGGGTTTCCATAGCCAAACCATTAAATTTAGTGTATGTAAAGTAGGATGGAACACTGGTCCCTGTGAAAGCAGGTCTGGATGTGGTGGTAGGGTCCATGGATCCCCTACTGCCATCTTTATGATCTCTGCATACCAAGATCTTCTGGGCCACAAGCACCACCAACTTTCCTCCTTGTTTCTGCAAAGAAGCTGTGGTAGCAGCAGAATAGGAGGGAATGCATAAATCAATGAGAACTGATCCCATGGGGTCACCAACGCATCTGTTCTGCATGCAAGTGGATGCCTTGTTCTTGGCACAAAGTTGTCAACTTTGCTGTTGAACCTGGACACAAACAGATCTACATCTGGGATCCCCCATCTTTGGCATACAGCCAGGAAGATTGCGAGGTGAAGGGACCATTTCCCCGGGAACAACTGCTGGCCTGCCAATTCTCTATCCATGGAATGAAGATTTACGACATGCACGGCATATGCTTTTCTGCCCAGGCTAGGATATGGTTTACCTCTTCCTGGATGACTTCTGGTGCCTCCTTGGTGATTGATATAAGCCACTGATGTAGCATTGTTGGACTGAATTCTGACAGGATAGTTCCGCAACCTGAATGTCCAGTCCCTTAGGATTAGGCGCGCTACCCGAATCTCTAGAATGTTGATGGGCAAGGTCCTTTCAGTTCTGGACCATTTTGCTTGGACAGTTGCTTCTTCCAGGACTGCTCCCCAACCTGACAGGCTGGCATCTGTTGCTACCACCTTCCAGGTAACAGGTAAGAAGGATTTCCCCTTCTGCAGATTCTTTGATATCCTCCACCAACTGAGACTCTGGCGTACCTTTGGTGACAGATGCTTGCACTTGGACATTCTTCTTCCAAGCAGATAGGATACTGTTTTGCAGCAGGCTTGAATGAAACTGAGCATAGGGAACCGCTTAGAATGAAGCCATCATCTTTCCCAACAACCTCCTGCAAAGGCGAATAGAAGGACCCTTCTTTGCCCTGACCACTTGAACCAGCTCCTTTCTGGTGCTGATATTTGCCTGGTGTAAAAACACCCTCTTCTGGGCTGTATTTATGACAAGACTCAAGTACTCTAGTCTTCTTAAAAGTTTTAAAGAAGATTTCTCTAGGTTGAGGACCCAACCTAGGAATTCCAGGTAGTTGACTGTGGTGACCATGCTTTGGTCTAAGCGGGCTACTGACCGGTCTACCAAGAGCAGGTCGTCTAGGTATGCTACAATTGTTATACCTCGAGTCTTTAATCTGGCCAGAGGAAGGGCCAGAAGTCTTGTAAACATCCGAGGTGCAGTAGCTAGACCGAAAGGCAAGGCTACAAACTGAAAATTTTGTTTTTCTACTTTGAAACGCAGCTATTTCTGGTGATCGGAGCAAATAGGCACATGCAGGTATGCATCTCTGATGTCCACTGACACCAGAAGTTCTCCTCCTTGTAGGATGGAGACAACAGATCGAATTGATTCCATGTGAAAAGAGTGGATATTCAGGAATCAGTTTAGATCCTTGAGATCCAGAATGGGTCTGACATCCCCACTTGGTTTTGGCACCGTAAAAAGGTTTGAATAAAACCCCAAACCCTGCTCTTTCATGGGAACCGCCATGATCACTTTTTCAGACAAAAGTCAGTCTAATGCTTGAAAGAGAGACTTTTTTCACTGGATCTTTGGGGACGTTTCACCTGAGGAAACGGGAATTCTCGAAACGCTAGTTTGTAACCTAGAGCTATTGTTACAATGGGAGACCACCCATCTGTCTCTAAACTCTTTCTGCCAGACCCTTGAGAACTGCAGAAGTCTCCCCCCCCCCCTCGAATGAGTGGGGGCGCTCTTTCATAAAGAGGCTTTAATGATCTGTCTTATAGATTTCCTCCCCCAGGACTTCTTTTGTCCATGGGATTGACCCTGAGGTTTACCTCTTGAACCTGACGGGGGAGGTTGTCGCGACTGCCTGGATGGCTGATGCCCCTGGTCCTGGAGAAGGAGCTTGTTTAAATGAGGGACATTTACTCCTTTTCTTAACTGGCAAAAGGGTACTTTTCCCACTTGATATTTTTTCGTATGGATCCCTAAGCATTTGTGCATTGTCAACCGGACAAGTCAAGCTTTTATTCACAGAGGATATAGCAGCATCAATTGCTGGTATACTCCACATCTTAGTAAATATTTCCTCCATAAGATAAAGTGTTGAAAACTTTTTAGGTGGGGAAAAAATGCTTATCTGGGTGATCCCACTCAGAATACATAAGCTTTTTCAGCAATGACTTGACAGGAAAGGCACGTAAAGCTTGAGGAGGCTTTGTGAACCAACACAAGAAGTGGGTTTTTCAACCGACTCAGTTAGTAGGGTAGCTTAAATGTGGAGCGGCCCATTTCAGTAAGAGATTGCACCAGCAATTTGTCAGCTTATGAAGTTAAAAAAGGTACTTCCCAACTTGATCACTCGGAAGAGGATTCATCAGCCCCTTCACAGTCCCCTAAGGGGGATTCATCTTCCCCCTCCCACTATTCCTCTGTTTGAGGGTCCTGGGTGGTAGAAGGGGACCAAATGCGTTTTCTCCCATTCTGGGAAGATGCAATTAAAGCCACTAACCTTTCCTACAATCCCATCATGGCTGAGGAAAAAACCCCCTCAGTAATATAGACAGGGGCTGAAATGTCAGAAGCAGTTGCAACCCCTGACGAACCCGATGGCTCACTCTGACCAGCCTCCCTAGGCCTTTCGGGGGGGGGGGGGGTGGTGCTGCAGAGGGAGATCCTTTTGAGCCCTTGTACCTCCCCTTCTGACCATAGCGCTAAGCACAAATGCAGAAGTACTGCCAAAAAATGCACCCACTGCTGAGCAAATAGTCCAGCAATTGCCGCTGCTATTAATGATCAGCCTGATGCTAAGTAAAAGTGCCTTGGGAATGCCTGTGTCACCAAGACTCACAGGCACATCAGCGGCATGCCAAGCCCCGCCCCCTTCCCCTGACTTCCCACTATGCCCCCACTCTTTTCAAAAAAAGATTGTTTCCCACACAAGCAGGCATCTGATCCGACCGGATCGGCATGTGGGGGGAGGGTGGGGTGGAGGAGAGCCGATGGAAGGAGAACCATGCTCCCTCTGCCTCCTGGAGAGAGAAGAGAAACTTCTGTCCAGGTGGAGGATGTTTAAAAAGAAAACCCCTCTTCCAACATCTTACCTGAGGCTGGGGACTGGAGCAAGACTGGAGGGTGAAAACCCAATCTTCACCCCTCACTGTGGGCTCCGTTAAAAAAACCTTCAAGGACCGGGCCCCTTTTTATAGGGCTTTCCACACATTTGGACCCGTATAGCACCCAACCAGGAAATTATATGGCTAAAAAAAAACAAAGCACTGGATCCCAGGGTCCAGCTCTCTAAAAAGAGAAGTGTTACAGGCAAAACCTTGTTTCTTCCGACGCGAGGCCCGGGTACCATTCCATGCCTAAAAAGACACTTTAAATGGATCCGGCTGCATGGCTTGCCCCAGCAAGATTACTCCAGTGAAGCTTAGCACAACACATCTTTACTCGTGACCAACACCGAAGACACCAGCTGAAAAACTGAGGTACTCCCTGTAAGGGCAGGGGTTATATAGGGAGTTAAACTTCCTGTCTAGGGTGTGCCAGTATCCATCACCTAAAGGTGGCCCATATAACCCATACAGTTATTACTGTGCCCCGTGATGTAGAATAAAGAAATTAGTGCAAATCCAAAACTTTAATTTGTCACCAGAACAGAAAAAGCTGTGAAATCTTCAAAGATATCCCTCTCATGTTCTCTTATTAGGAAAAAATCTGACAGAATTGCACCTTTCTCTACAATACCCGAAATAGTGGACAAACCTTTTGGCTCTAGATACATTTTTATAGTATATTCTGTTGCCTAGCCTCTGGTGATAGTCTCTGTGCAGTCTACCCAGCAACATATAGCCTATTTCGAGCAGCCCCCCTATCAATATACAGAGCATACTGCATTCTGTTCAGTGGAATGTCCATCAATTAGCTGCTTGATGGGCCTTCTATTAAAATCATTTAAGTCTATCTCCTCTCTGAACTCAACTCTTTTGCATGTATTTCAAACAAAATCCAGAGCCTTGACTATCACTCTGTTGGCAGATGTGTGCCAACAATTGCGAGGGTCTTTTCCTTTTCAATAGTCCACCCATATCTTGAGATGTCTGGGAGTTAACCTCTCATCTCATTCTGAGTCCTGGTACAAGGCTCCCCTGATGTTGGCTCATCTTTTCAATTTATTGTCCAAATGGTCAACTCTTCCAATCTCTTAGCTAGGAAAAAAGCCACTGTTAAAATTACCTCAAATCCTCTACCTATTTCAAGTTTTACCAATACCAGTCCCCCCACAAGCCCACACTTTTTCTGGATCTTACAGCGCAGGTTTTCCCTCTTTGTTTGGGAGGGAGCCACCCAGCCTTGCCTCCCAAAGTCTACTCTATTATGACCAAAATCTGGTGGGGTCCTAGGCATTCTGCACTTTTCCAAGTATTATCAGGCACAGTTGGCCCCTCTTCTCAACTATCAAACAACCCAAGAGGTCACTCTTTGGGTTGGACTGGAGGCTATGGATGCTGAACCCCACTCTATAGATAATCTACTTTGGTTGTCTCCATGAGGCAGAGGGCAGCTCCCTGACCCATTTACTCAGCATTCTCTACTTTTATGGCACAGAATTAAATCTAAACTAAATTTAATTTCTCCCCATGCCCCGATGTTATCTTTTCTTCATAACCCAAACTTTTACCTGGCGGGAACTTCAACCTGTACATTTCACCACTGGACTAACTAACTAGACTACACCACCTGCGGTGCCTGGTCACCCCCACCGATTTCAAGTCTTTCCACACTTTGCAAGACCAATATAAACTTCCCAACTCCAAAATTTTTAGTCATCTTCAAATAAAACATTTGTTATGCAGCACAACTCTGCGCACATTACGAACCTCGGCACCATGATCCTTTACAAACATCTATGTGCATTTGTCCCTTACATCAAGGGATTGATAAGCTCTATACTGCCTTGTTTCCTACTGTTTGGCATGTCGCCCACAGAATATCCCTTAACATATCTGTCTTAGAAACATCATAAAAGGTCTTGTCAAGGTGGTACCTAGAGCCATATAAGACAGTGAAGTTTATTCCGGGCTACCCGTCAACCACCTGTTTTCGGGGTTACAGTGAAATTGAGTGAACCTGCCCCCCCTTCTACAGTCCTTTGGGATGCAATTTTCTTAATTCTCTCTAGTCTCCTGACCCACAGATAGCCCTGCTAAATATGGCACCCACGGAGCTCATCGGGAACCAATGTCATCTCCTTTTCCATATCACAACAGCCGCAAAACAGATGATTTCTAAATCTTGGAAAACATTGACACTTTGTATAATTGCTGTCAAAAACAAAGTCACCCAGGTGATCATACAAGTCGAAATTAAGGCAACACTGCAGGATAGGGTGTGACGCTATGCCAAAATCTGCCAGCCTTGGATTGACAAGTCTGTGCCCTCAGGTTCTGACAACACCCTCTTGGAACCGTGATCTCATTATTAACTTTATACATCACTGGCACTTCCCGGGCTGCCACCAGGACAACCAACCCCTGGAACCACTCCTCCTCTTCCTACCTGTCCTCTCCCCTTCTCTTTGCCTTCTTTCCTCTCTTACTTGATATCACCAGTTTGCCTTCCCAACACTGGCTGGGTCCTTAACCTCTTGCTTACTGGGCACTTTCACCCTCTTCCTTCCCAGGCCAATTGTCAGCTTTCAGAGCTGTCGCACTTTGAATGACAATTGCGTGGTCATGCAATGCTGTACCCAGATTAAACTTTTTCATTTTTTTTAACACAAATAGAGCTTTCTTTTGGTGATATTTAATCACCACTGCGTTTTTGTTTGTTTTCTAAACAAACAAAAAAGACAGAAAATTTTGAAAAAAAAAACATTTTTTTCTAGTTTGTTAAAAAAATTTGCAAACAGGTCATTTTTCTCTGTCAATATTATAGGCTTACCTGTAGTGAAAAGTGGTTGTAAAGGGTTTACGACCACTTTAAAGTGGTGGAAAACTCTAGGGGAAAAATATAATGTGCTAGTATGCACTGCATACTAGCACATTATGAAAGACTTACCTTAAAACTAAGCCCTCCAGCAGCGCATTCCGGGTTCAAGGACTTCGGCCGTCTGACCAGCCCGAGCCACTGTGACGACACTCCTGCACATGCATGTAGAAGTCTCAGCCATGACACGCAGAAACAGCACCGGCATGCTGTTCCTTCGGAGTGCATGCAACGGTGTTGGCAGCAGCTGCTGTTCACTACAATATCTCCTAAACAGTGCACGTTTAGGAGATATTTATTTTACTTACAGGCAAGCTGAATGACGGCTACAGCGCAAGCACAGGAGGCCATCATATGATCATATGTGCTCAGGTATAACAGATTGTATTAACGGGCAAATCACAGCAGCCCTTTACCACATGACTGATCCCTCCAATGACGGAGCAATCACTTGTCAACAAACTGAGATTGTGCCAAATTCAGCTTGCGCTACTGCGGTTTTTCTCTCTCCTCTCACGCTGTATCAGTGCGAGGAGAGGAGAGAGAAACACTGCAGCATTGCAAGCTGGCATAATCCCGAGTGCCCTACGGTGATAATCAGTGACAATCAGTGAGTGCTTATCAGTACTCATCAGTGAGCTACAGTGCTCTATTAGTGCCCATCAGTGAGTGCTCATCAGTGCCAGCCTATCAGTAGATCCTCATCTGCCAGTGCCGTAAAAAAAAAAAAAAAAAAAAGTTTTCATTTTTTTTCACGTTTTCCAAAATTTGTGGAAAAAAAATAACATGTTCAAAAGACTCATTATGCCTCATAAAATATATGTTTTTCTTTCCAAATGGGTTAATTTTGTGGGCATTTCCATTGTCCTAGCGCTTCAGGACCTTCAAAATTGTGGTAGAACACCTGACAATGCTCCCTGCATTTAGGGCCTCTGTATGTGGCCAGGCTGTTTAAAAAAAAAAAAAAAAAAAAAAAAAAAGTCTCATACATGGTATCGCCGTACTCAGGAAGACTAGCAGAATGGATTATGGGATGTAAGTTTTGCTATGTATGTGCTATGTGTTAGAAATATTTTATAAATGGACAACTTCGTGTGTGTTTGGGGAAAACCCCCCAAAAAAATGCGTTTTCATTTTCTTTCCACGTTTTCAAGAAACTTGTGTAAAAAAAAAAATGACATGTTCAAAAGGCTCATTATGCCTCATAGAATATACATTGGGGTGTTTGCTTTCCAAAATGGGGTCATTTTGTGGATATTTCCATTGTCCTGGTGCCCCAGGTCCTTCAAAATTGTAATAGGTAGTCAAGACGTTAGATGTGTACTTTATGCTCCTAGAACACCTGACAAGGCTCCCTGCACATTGGGCCTCTGTATGTGGCCAGGCTGTGGAAAAAGTCTCACACGTGGCATCACATGGAGGAGGAGCAGAATGTATTTTGGGGTGTAATTGCAAGTATGCATATACCGTGTGAGAGAACTAACCTGTCAACATGACAATTTTGTTAAAAAAAAAAAAAAGTAAAATAAAAAATTATATATAGAATCAGAACTATGGGAACAAATTACAACTTCAAAAAACTCATCATGCATCTTACTAAGCACCTTGGACTGTCTACTTTATAAAAAAAGGGTAATTTGTACTGTCCTGGCTTGTTAGTGTTGCAAGAAATGAAATAGGCTGTCAGTACATCAGGTGTAATTGGCACCATAGCTTGTAGACTCTATAACCTTTACAAAGACCAAATAATATACACCGATTTGGGTTATTTTTAACCACTTGCCAACTGTGTCACATAGATATACTGCGGCACAATGGCTCTCCTGGGCGAAATCCCGTACGGATAAGTCCAACCTTTTTCAGCCACCAGAAGGCGCAAACACCCACTGCATGGCAGGCAGCCTACGTGCGCCAGCACGGGGATATGTGGGTAAACACACAAAGCCCTCAGCTGTCAGAGGAGAGGAGCCATATCGTTTGTTTCTACTAAGTAGGAGGAACGATATGGCTACTCTCCTAGTCAATCCTATTCCCATACTTTTAGAAAACAGTGAGGGAAGACACAATTAACCCCTGGCTGGCTGCACTACTGGGGATGCTGGCTGCATCTGATGGGCACTGGTGAGGCTGCATTTTATCATGTCCACAGTCTGACCATCTCCTGTACCATGCCCCCAGTCTCTGACCATCTCCTGTATAAATATTTTTTTTTAAATAAGTTTCGGTCTTCAGCCTAGTGTATTTTTCATTTTTGGTATCAGTTTCAGCACCAAAAAACCCATTCGGGGCAGCCCTCGCCTAAACTGATGAAGAAATTTGTTTTTTTAAAAATATTTTTGGGGATATTTATTATAGCAAAAAGTAAAAAAAAAAAAAAAAAAATGTTTTTTTCTCCAAAATCGACGCTCTCTTTTTGCTTATAGCGCAACAAATAAAAGCCACAGGTGTGATCAAGTACCACCAAAAGAAAGCTCTATTTGTGGTGAAAAAAAAGAATGCAAATTATTTGGGTAGTGTCGAACGACCGCGCAATTATCAGACGCAGTGCCAAATTGTAAAAAGTGCTCTGGTCAGGAAGAGGGTAAAATCTTCCGCAGCTGAAGCGGTTAATCAAAGAAATGTAGCAGTATAAATTTGTCAAAGTTTATGAAGAAACAGAAATAAAGAACAATGCATTTTTTTTTTAACAACATTTTTGCTCCTTTTTTATTTATAGTGAAAAAAAAAAAAAAAAAAACCCCAGCGGTGATTAAATACCACCAAAAGTAAGCTCTACCTGTGTGGAAAAATATATAAATAAACAAAAAAAATGCATATGGGTGCAGTATTGCATGACTGAGTAATTGTCAAAGTGTGACAGCACTGAAAGCTGAAAATTGGCCTGGTGAGAAAGGGGGGTACAAGTGCCTTGTGGGCAAGTGGTTAATACTAAAGCAATCCAAAGCGTACGTAGCACACTGCATACTACATTTGTTTTCAAGTATAACTAAAGGCAAAAACTAATTAAACGATTTAGATAGCATAGAGGTTATTTTTTTATTGCAGTTTGTGCCTCGGTTTAGGGAGATTCACTCCATTTGTCCTGTTTGCCATTAAAAGTAAAAGAAAAAACTAAATTTACATCTCCAGAACAGTTTTATAGGGAAGATCTTCCAATGGGGACACTGGATCTGGTGACAACCAGGGATTCCCTCACTTCCTGTTTTGACTATGGGAAGAGAAGGGTAATTTCCCCCATGGGACACAAATGGTTAAACCCCCCCCCCCCCAACAGTGGTTATAACCTTTATGCCTCGTACACACAATGAGAATATCGGCCGAATAATCACCCTTTTTTTGCATGCTAGTCTCATATCGAAAATGAAGAGAGTTCTAAACTTACGAGAATCCTCGTATGACAGAATAAAACTTTGGGAAGTGATGTAATGTGTTACATAGTAGGTCAGGTTGAAAAAAACAAAACAAAAAGGACTATCAAGCCCAACCTATGTGTGTAATTTTATGTCAGTATTACATTGTATATCCCTGTATGTTGTGGTTGTTCAAGTGCTTATCTAATCGTTTTTTTAAACTATTGATGCCCCCCCATTGAAACCACCGCCTGCGGAAGGGAATTCCACATCCTTACCACTCTTACAGTAAAGAACCCTCTACGCAGTTTAAAGGTTAAACCGATTTTCTTCTAATTTTAGTGAATGGCCGCATCTTATTAAATGCCCTTTCGTGGAAATGTTTTATCCCTATTGTGGGGTCACCAGTATGGTATTTGTATATTGAAATCATATCCCCTCTCAATCGTCTCTTCTCCAGAGAGAATAAGTTCAGTGCTCGCAATCTTTCCTCTTAGCGAAGATCCTCCAGTTGCTTTATTATTTTTTATTAGTTTTGTTGCCCTACTCTGGACTCTCTCCAGTTCCAGCACATCCTTCCTGAGGATTGTGCCCACCAAACTAGGAGAGCATACTCCAGGTGTGGCTGGACCAGAGTCTTGTAGAGAGGGAGAATTATTTTATCTCTGGAGTTAATCCCCTTTTTAATGCATGCCGATATTCTATTGGCTTTGCATGCCATTACTGAGCCTATCATTTACTAGGACCCCCAGGTCCTTTTCCATACTAGATTCCCCCAAAGGTCCCCCCCATGAGAAGACTACATTCATATTTTTGCCACCCAAATGCATTAGTTTACATTTTTCTACATTAAACCTCATTTGCCATGTAGATGCCCACCATATTAATTTGTTCAGATCTTCCTGCAAGGTTTCCACATCCTGCGGAGAAGGAAGGTAGTTTATAAATAAATTAAATAGGATTGGCCACGGCACAGAACCCTGGGGGACCCCACTTTCCACCGTGGACTATTCCGAGTACTCCCCATTTATCACCACCCTCTGACCTCGCCCTTGTAGCCACTTTTCAATCCATGTACTCACCCTATGGTCCATGCCAACGGACCTTACCTTGTATAGTAAACGTTTATGGAGAACTGTGCAAAATCCAGATACACCACGTCTACGGGCCTCCTCGTAGAAGGTTAATAGGTTTGGCAAAAATGATTTTTCATGAATCCATGCCGATTACTGCCAATGATGCCATTCTCATTACTAAAATCTTGTATATAGTCCCTTATCATCCCCTCCAAGAGCTTGCATACTATCAATGTTAGGCTAACTAGTCTGTAATTCCCAGGGATTTATCTTGGTCCATTTTTAAATATTGGTGCTACATTGGCTTTTCTCCAAGCAGCTGGTACCGAGTTCATTAAGGGCCCTCAGGTGCAAGCCATCTGGCCCCGGTGACTTATTAATGTTACGTTTTTCAAGTAGATTTCTAATTCTGTCCTTTGTTAGCCATGAGGGTGCTTCCTGTGACTTGTCATGAGGATAGACATTGCAATTTTGGTTACTGAAGCCCCCCGATTCCCTTGTGAAGACTGAAAAGAATAAATTCAATACCTTTGCCATCTCTCCATCCTTTGTAACCAGATTCCCTTCCCAATATGATCTGTTGTATTGGAATGTAATGTGTTCTGTAGTTTCCGAGCATGCATGGTCTATCTTGCTCATCCGATTTTATTTCCAATGAATACTGCACTGATTAAAACAAAAATCAGACAGACAATCTGGATTGCACGAGAAAAAGTTTTGCGTTTGTCCCTTCAGATAATTCTGGGTGAACTGTCATGAATGGCTTTTGAAAGCAGTGTTTTTTTTTTTGTCTGATTTTCTGATCGTGTGTACTAGGCCTAAAAAGATAAGTTCACCTTTTGGAACGTGTTACACTCATATTAACATTGTAACATGTCATCCATTCAGTGTTCTGTGAATGGGAAAACGACAAGGTCCGACGTCCTTTGCAGCTGTCGGCTTGTAGTTCTCAATGGAGCATCATAATTGTTCCACTAGATTTTAGTTAAGGGCATCAGAGTAAAGGGGGCTATACATAAATTCACGCCACTCTTCAGATATTTATTTGTAAAACATTTTGAAAACTACTTATTTTCTTTCCACTTCACAATTATGTGCCACTTTGTGTTGGTCTATCACATACAATCTCAATAAAATACATTTACGTATTTGGTGTTAACATGACAAAATGTGGAATATTTCAAGGGGTATGAATACTTTAAATCATATATGTTGACATTATTATGTTTCCTTTTGTGTCTGTCACATGATTTTTTTTATATTGGTCGACGCAACACCAAGAAAGCCAAAGTCATAATTTTTTTATTGAATATTCTTGTCACACAAACAGTTCTCAATTCAATAAAAGCACAATATAACTCCCCATTATATTCTAGCAGCAAATAGCATCTCACTCTTATATAAATTATAGACATTGGGTTTATTTACAAGTCTCTTGTGTTTTAAGTACAGCAAAAAAAAAAAGAAAGAAGGGGGGGGGGGGGGGGGGACTTTCAAAAAGGAAACTCTGAATATTACAGCAAATTTTTTTTTTCTCAGCAAAAAAATACAGGTTAAACTTTCTATTGGCTATGGTCTTTACCAGACACCTCTGTAGTATTGTTTAGCTATATACAACATACAAGGGAATAGAATTCACAACATACCGTAGTTCTATAATGACAATTAGAGAACAAGGGATGAAATATAAAGGAGTTTGAATGGCTGAATAATAAAGTTCAACTTGTCATTTTATCTGGCATCAATTGGGACCAGACCAGGAGGGAATAGAAAGTATACAGGGGTCTGGCAGAAATATACAATTATTTTATCAAACCTTTCAAAAGATAATGCAGTCCTCTGAAGGGGACCTAAATAAACATACACAGAATGAACAGTGTGCATGTAATCTGATCAGAGAGTATCTCTCATGCTACTTACTACCTTTAGCATCACTCAGTTAACTTAGGGATAGATCACACAGGACCCCAGTCCCATACAGCCTGAAGAGTCACTTATTTTTGTGTACTAGTGCAGGCAGTCAATATAAAAATTAAAGGGACTCACTTGTACAGCCAAGTTTGACGGGTACACAGGGACTGGGGCATAGACTGGGATGCACAGGCTCTGTTTTCAGGTCTGGGCACCTGTTGGATTCAGCTGTGTGGTGGAGTCCGTACAGCCGATGCCTATTCAGTCACTTATAGGGGCTTCCTAGACACAGCTCATCACTAGCACAGAAAAATAAACAAATATCTTTTCAGGCTGCATGGTGCCGAGTGCCAATGCACACGACCCCTTGTCTGTTTGCAATCTCTTTCACCTCTCATTGTGAATGTGTTACAATACAATAGAATTATTAAAATATGCCATTGGCAAGGCTAACAATATGTCCACCCAGTGACCAACGTGTATGGACAACAATGTAAACAGTGAAAAACAAGCTCTAAAAACCTAAAGTTAGGCATAGACACAAGGTCAGATGAAATTGCAGGCACTATCTGACTCCTGCCAGATGCAGTAACACTGGCTGATCTATAAACATATATGCCTACAAGTTAAATTGAATGCAGTCGGGAAGAGCAAACAGTCCTGTCTCCAGCTTATCTGAAGAACATGGATTGGATTATGCTTTGAAACTTGTCTGATAGCTTTCTCCACTAAAGCCAGCCATTGATGGAGGCATCCATCTCACAGAGCCATTGTGTTCGCCAGGCGGGGGAGGCCGTCCCCGCAGAGAGAACAGGGATTGCTGCTGGCAATAATCAAATGCAAAATCTGACAGGCTGGTTGTAATAAAGTTGATCGATCAACTTGGGTACAATTCAGCCTGCCCATACATGGTCCCAATCTCTGCCGATCCCTGCTGAACCGGCCTAGATTTGAACTGTCTGTAGCCAGCTCAAGACAGGTCTGCCTTCTGCGTGAGCACATCAGACAGTGTGGATGAAGCTGTCTAGGCTTAAGATGACCATTGCTTGAGCTAAATGCACAAATCAGACCAAAAAAATAATTTCTGCAGCATACCAAGAGAACGTTGATGTTTTACCTAAACAACCTACCTAAGAATGGAGGAGAGGATCAAGAGTATTTTGGGAATAAACAAAAAAAAAAGAAAAAAAAAAAAAAAAAAAAAAAAAAAAAAAAAAAAAGTTTACATCATCTTTTGCTTAGAAAGTACAAAAACCTGCATGACTTGACCAGTACTGGTGACTGGTCAGGTATGGAGACCACGGGGACAGGAAGATTCCTGGTTCTTTCAAGATATTTTATTGTCAGGATGGTACATCTCAGTAGTGTCTTGGTGGCATTGGCTTTCAGGAGGATCTTGGTTTTCTGCATTCTCTAGGAACATGGGAATAATGTTATCTTCCCGTCTTTTCTCAAATGCACATATTTAAAAAAAAAAAAAAAACCATGAGGCCATCCAGCACTATAGGAACAAGTCCCTGTTTTCAGAAGTAGATCTGCTTAGCATCTCCTGGACTCTGCTCCATCGGGCAATACGGGCATTTTAATCTGCGGGAAGAGACATTTTAAGTATTGAGTTATAAAGCATATTGGAGATTCAGCAAAATAACTTATTCAATAAGGTGTTACTAACAGAAAAGAACAGTAAGCCATAGCAGGCAGTCAGACTTCAATCTACAGATCAGCAAAAGAATTGCGATTAGCTACTATGCATTAGTTGGTTTATAGCACATTGCTTTTTGTTAGAAAGCAAGTCCCCCCATCTTTCCACTGCTGCGTGCCAAGGATCTTGTCCCTTGGGACCCCCACTAATCCACGCTTTAAAGTGAATCTAAAGCCAAAACGTTTTTTTTTTTTTTGGATAGAACAGTGTGGCATAAGAACAAGTCAGGACTTTTTACTTGACATCTTCTTGTTAGGGAGATTTGCCTTCTATATTTCTCCTTGTCAATGGGACTAAAACTAAAAAGGAACATCCACAATTTTGAGTGGTCACCAACTGGGGTGAGCTTGAGATTTGGGTTCACCAAGAACTCAACCAGAACTCAGCCAGTTTGCAGTATAAAATATGGATCTGCCATTTGTAACGGGAGTAGAAGTGAAAAACAACCATATTCAGCCTGTTGTCATGGCAGCGAGTTAACAGTTAGGTGTCACTCATTTTGAGTTATGTGGATCTATTGTACTGCAATGTAGGTGAACTAAAAATCACTGTTTTTCTAGTTTGCTAGAAAGGGTAGAATAGTGTGCAGAGGGGGTTAATTCAGAATTTTTAATATTAACATGCTCAAAATCCTTTTAGCACCAGGGTATATATGTGCAGTACAGGTCAGTGGCCAGATCTGAACCTGTAGTTCTCCTACAACTTGTGTCTACTTACCACATATTGACAGTATATTCACTGGAGCATTTGCATTTTGTAGAGTAGGGACTGGCCACAAGAGGGATTACATTGGTGCAGCTGGCCAGCTTAAACATGTATTGCAATATATGAAAACTAAAAATCCCTGTGTTTATGTAAATTTTGCTAGAAAGGGTGTATAGCAGTGTTCAGAAGGTTTGTTCCGAAGGTTTTATGTGGATCTATAAATCGCTGTACATGACCGACTTTGGATTTATATTGGGGACAATATTAGAGAGAAAAACAAAAAACGATTTTTCCACGGAGTGGGTGTCTATTTACTTTTTTTGTGAATGAGTAACAAAGGGTACCATACTGTGTACCCCACACTCATTCAAGTAGGGGAGGGACAGATATTTGGATGCTCTCTTGTTGTAAAGGGTGCTTCCAGATTCTGACAAAAATGTCAACAAGGGTTGAACAAACTTAACTTAAAAATAGTAACTGTTTACATAGTGATATACAATCTTTATATTCAGTGGCATACTGGGAGTGTAGGATTAAAGAATATGTCAGTCCAATATTTCATATTCTTGACATGTGTGTTGCAGCATGTACTGTACTTACCGTATATGCAAAAGAATCCTGTGATTTGTATTGCTTCATTTTTGTGAAATCCCTGGTGTTCCTGCCACTCCCTTTGCTTTCCTATCAAAAACGGACCTCTCTAGGTATGAGAGCACAGCATGCTCAATTTTACAGCTGTGTGGAGAACTCAGCATGCTCTCCTCCAATCAATCAACTTGTGCTGACATTCCCATTCACTAAAGATCAGTGTACCATTGTTTCTCCTTCCCCAGCTCTAAGCCCCTCATGCAGCTGAGAATAGAGGGAATGTGATCACATATACATACATACATACATACATACATACATACATACATATATATATTTTTTTTTTTTTATTACACACACACAAATGTTTTGCCTTCCATTTCTATTTTAAACTTAATGGGTCTTTTACAAGGCGAGGGTTCACAGATACTTGAATTACAAAATTACTGTAATACTTGTTTTCTTACTGAATGTATGACCAAACCTATTCCATAACCACTCCAATGAAAATCAAGCTTGCCAATATTCTTAAAGAATATGTAAACCCTAATTATGAGCTTCTCTTTTTTGCACCCTTTTGGTATGTTAAATAAACAGTTGGATGCAATTTGTGCCACAGTTTTCTAAGTAACAATTGGATTATTGGTTCCCCTGTAAAATCCCAATTTTTGGAGTATTTAAGAGGACAGAGGGCATCTTCATAGGTTTTACAATAAGGTTATGCTTTTTTAGCTTAGACTAAAAAGATCACGATTCTCTCACAACGTAAAATATTTCACATTATACAAAAAGAAAAAAAAAAAAAAAAAAAAAAAAAAAAAGAAAAAAGGGGCTAACTATACTATTTCGTTTTTTTTTTTAATTCATAAAAAAAAAAAAAAAAAAATTGCATTTGATAGGCAGCTATGCAAATACAGTGCGACATAAAATATTGCAACAACCACCATTTTATTCTCTCGGGTGTCTACTAGAAATATTATAATATATATATATATATTTATTTATTTATATTTATATTAGCAGAGCATCCCAGAGAGAGCCAGGAAAAGTCCTGTTCAGGGTTTACACGTCTCCCAAGCTCCTCTCATAAGCATTTAGAAATCTGTGATCCATGATCCAGTTCGGGTCTTGGTCCTCTTCTCCAGGCTAATTTAAGCTCACCTGGACAGACAGCCTTTGCTCTCTGCCTGGGACATACTGTTGGTCTGTGAAGAGAGTAAGGTTGGTAAAAGATGTTAGGCTTGTTCAGCCTGGTAGTGAGGGCCTGCAGATTGTATAGTTAGAGCCGGGACACGGCTAGGATTTGTGGTTTGCTATTTTGTCCTTTATTTTGTTTTCTGGAACACTGTACAGCACCTGTATATGACACAAATAAACAGCACTTTGTCACTTCATCTCTGGATTTGGTATCTGTGCCTGAGAAACTGCTCATCCCAGGGAGCTTTTATACCTGCTACCTGTCCCCCAGGTTACAAAATATAATATATATATATATATATATATATATATATATATATATATATATATATATATATATATATATATATATATATATATACATACATACATACATACATACATACATACATACATACATACATACATACATACATACACAATGTTTGGGGGTTCCAAGTAATTTTCTAGCAAAAAAAAAATTATTTTAGTTTGAAACCAACAAATGTCAGAAAACGGTTCAGTGGTTAAACTTTTTTCACTTACACACAGTCTATTCCATTGACAAATTGTTACAATGTTTATACTTGAGTTCAATTGATAAGGCTCGGTTCACACAGCGGGCGGCACGACTTGTAGCGCCGCAACCTGCACACGATCAGCGGCGACTTGCAAAACAACTTCTGTATAGAAGTCAATGCAAGTCGCCCGAAGTCGCCGCAAAAGTAGTACAGGAACCTTTTTTCTAAGTTGGAGCGACTTGAGTCGCTCCTATTAGAACGGTTCCGTAGTACAGAACGGAGGGCGACTTGTCAGGCGCCTGGACAAGTCGCCCCTGTGTGAACCGAGCCTAAAGAATGTTGTGATTCTTGGCAGGCTGTCCAGTTTTTCTCTTCCTTTTTGAGGGCTGTGGCTTCAGAAGAGCAGAGAGAATTCTTTGCATAGAAAGAATTGTGAAACACTTTAGTCAAGATCACGATAACGATTCTTGACGATTAATTGTGCAGCTCTAGTACCTTCATATCCATTATGATAGGGACGTCCCCAACCACTAAATATGCAGAGAGTGCAAAATGTGAACATGCCAACAGGGCCCAAACAAACAAGAACAAGTTAAAGCCTCACGCAGCAGTCTGCAATACCCGATGACCAAAGGTCCTTGCTGCAGAGGCCCAAATATCCACCTGGTAGGTCATAAAAGTAAAAGGTCAGGTAGCAGCCCAACAAACTTGAGCTATCGAAACCTGATGTTGAATAGCCCAGGAAACACCAACACTCCTGGTAGAATGAGTGATCGCCAAGAATGGGGCAACTTTGTCTTTAAAACTGTGAGCTTTAGAAATAAAGCTGACCGATCCAAATGAGAAATGGTAGATTTGGAAGCTGCATGAGCCTACAGAAAGCACAAAGAGGTCAGACTGAAAATGTACAGCTGTGGACGTCTGGTAAACCTTAACCACATCCAAAAGGTATTAAGAATATTGTCCTCCTGCATCTGAGGTTTACGGAAAAAGTGAAGGAAACACAATAACCTGGTTAAAAGAGAAGGGCTTTTTATTTTTATTTTTTTACAGAATCATACTTACCTATGTGGCTGCAGCATAGTTCTGATGCTGCATCTGTCCCCTGCTGGCTCAAACACTGAGAACCGAGCGATCAAACACTGTCGATCGCTCAGTTCTCAGGGCTCCCTGAGCAGAGAGCTGTTGACTTTCAATTAGCGCTGTCTGCTCTGTCCCCCCTTAATCACTGGAACGCTGGGATGTGGAGCGGGCAGGAGCGACCGGCTCTGGCTCTCAAAAGGCGGATCCATACTTCATTGTCACAATCTTGTCCGAGCCTGGACTGGCTCTGTGACATCAGAGAGCTTCGCCTGTGATCCATAGAAGAGGTGCAGCCGAATGAAGAAACCACCTTAGGTTGAAAGGATGACACACACACACACACACACACACACACACACACACACAATAAACCAAACACACACATAAATGCAGACATCATAAAAAGATAGGTGTACACACCTTCCATGTTCTTGGCCAGCTATAGCTTCTTCAGCAAGTGATCTGTCAGCGCATACAAAAAAACCTAACTAGACGACATGTGCAAAGGTTTGTGGACTACCACACTTCTTAAAGTGGAACTGCAGTCTGCTCACGTAATTTGTAATAAAAACATCTTTGCCATTCTGAAGCTTCCCTTCAACCACTTTTCATATTTTATATATACTGTGATTCTGTACTTGACAAATATGCTGCAGAAATTTCCCTCCACCAAGTCTGACTGCAACCATTCTAACTGTGGGCAGCTGAGGCTGCTGCCTGTTCACTTCCTGGATTCACACACACACACACACACACACACACACCTCCAGCTCTGCAGCTCCGATTAAGCAGCATGTCGCTGGGCCAAATTTTTAACAAGACACAACGCCACTTTGGTATGTACAGCAGTGTTCATTTTGTTGACTAAATTAATACTATTTTAGTCGACTATATACACGACTAAAACTACAATGTCATTTTAGTCAAAAGACTATGACTAAAACTAAATGGAACTTTGACGTTAAAATTAACATTGCACTACCACATAATATGTAGGGGGAATCCACTAAGCTGCTAAAAAGGCTTTTCTTCTTATTTTTTTTAAGAATGTTTAATGTTGGTAATTTATTCAGGTAATAAGTGTAATGTGACATTACAGCCAATAGAGTTTACAGTTTTTGAGGTTTTCATTAGTTCCAAGTTGTACTTCTGCTTGTAAAAAGCAATATTTATGAAACTTTGTTTTATTTATAAAGATGTTCTATATTGCAAAAGCCAAATCTGTGTTTGTAGTCCATGTTCAACCCTTCATACCATAAATAATAACATGTCATTAGATTTTTACTCCAGGAGTATATAATTAGTTTGGCAACTCAAGAAATAATGCATTCATTCAAATTTCACTAAATCCATTAGAATTTTGACTACTAAATTGCACAGATGACTTAAATAGTCTTTCGACTATTTAAAAATGCTAAATAAATGCCACATAAAATCACAGGTTATTGACGAATGTGTGAAGGAATGGTATTAGTGGTAAAAATTCAACTGCTCGGCCAAATATAAAGAACTGCAATTAAGAGGATAAAGTGATTGGAAAAAGGTCCCCCCGCCCCCCCTTAAAATAACAAACATGTTGTTACACTTACTTGCTCTATGTAAGGGTTCTGCACAGAGCAGCACAGAGTCATGCTGCTGCATCTATTGATACACAGCATGACTCGGCCCCACACCCCCGGCTCTTGCGTCACTGGATTCGATTGACAGCAGTGGGAGCCAATGCCTCATCAATCTATCCAATCACGACCCGAGACAGAGGCTGGAGCTGCTGTGCTAGTTCGGAGGGACGGTGCGTTCTGGGTGGACATCACATGACTGTGCCCCAGAACAGCCACACCGCGTTGGAAGGACGCGGTGCAACCCAGATCTCTGTAAAGAATCAATCACGCGGCTCTTTAACCATGTGATAGGCTGTGTCCAATCACAGCCGGTCACATGTAAATATGGAAATGCTGGTGATCGGCTCTCCTCGCCACACACGGACAGTGTGTGGTGAGGAGAGTCGATCAGTGGCATCTTCTCGCAGGGAAGAGCCGGACATGTAATCAGGGCACTGATCAACAATGCCAATCAGTGCGCATCAGTGACGCCAGTCACTGCTGCCTTTCAGTGCCTGCTCATAAGTGCCGCCTATCAGTACCAACTATCAGTGCGGCATATTGGTGCCTCCTAATCAGTGCCCATCAATGAAGGAGAAAAATTACTTATTTACAAAATTTACTGACAAACCAAGAAACTTTTTTGCCCGAATTTGATCTTTTTTATTTTTATTTTTTTTAAACAAAAAAATGAAAACAAAAACAAAAAACAAAACATCAGTGATTAAATACCACCAAAAGAAATCTCGATTTGTGTGAAAAAAAAAAAAAAAAAATTCATATGGGTAATATGGGTACAGTGTTGCAGGACTGCACAATTGTCATTCAAAGTGTGACAGTGCTGAAAGCTGAAAAATGGCCTGGGCAAGAAGGGAGTGAAAGTACCCTGTAGGCAAGTGGTTAATGCTACAACCCAACTACTACCACAGCCCCCTCCCCCGCCCCCCGTTTTTCTTATTCTTTTTCTTCATTAAATAGCTTTTTATTAAGGGTTCTGTAGTTATAGAAAAGGGACCATAAAATACACATTAAACATAGTAGCATATATTCTCACAGAATTAAGGCCGTGAGAAGCACTTGGACTCAAAATAATGTTATACTGTAAAATACAGTTACTTTAGGGATGGAAATGAGCAATATAGTCTAAAATTATACAGAACGCTGCTCACGCCCCACATCTTATGAAAGGGGTAAAACCAAGAATAACAAAATAATACATATAAAAAATATTTAAGGGAAAGTACCAATGTCTCAACCAAGCAGAATTAACCACTTGACCACTGGGCACTTAAACACCCTTAATAACCAGACCAATTTTCAGCTTTCGGTGCTCTCGCATTTTGAATGACAATTACTCAGTCATGCAACACTGGACCTATATGAAATTTTTGTCCTTTTTTTCACACAAATAGAGCTTTCTTTTGGTGGTATTTAATCACCGCTGGGTTTTTTATTTTTTGTGCTATAAAGGAAAAAATACCGAAAATTCTGTAAAAAAATGAATTTTTCTTTGTTTCTGTTAGAAAATTTAGCAGATTAGTAATTTTTTCTTCATAAATTTTGGCCAAAATTCATACTACTACATATCTTTGGTAAAAATAAGTACAAATTGGTGGATATTATTTGGTCTTTGTGAAAGTTATAGAGTCCACAAGCTATGGTGCCAATATCTGAAAATTGATCACACCTGAAGTACTGACGTCCTATTTCAATTCTTGAGACCCCAACATGCCAGAAAAGTACAAATACCCCCCAAATGAGCCCTTTTTGGAAAGAAGACATTCCAAAGGTATTTAGTAAGAGGCATGATGAGTTTTTTGAAGTTGTCATTTTTTCCCACAATTCTTTGCAAAATCAAGATTTTTTTTTACTTTTTTTTCACAAAATTGTCATATCAGGTTATTTCTCACACACAGCATATGCATACCACAAATTACACCCCAAAACACATTCTGCTATTACTCCCGAGTATGGCGATACCACATGTGTGAGACTTTTACACAGCGTGGCCACATACAGAGGCCTAACATGCAGGGAGCACCATCAGGCGTTCTGGAGCACCCAGGACAATTCTGACATTTCTCTCCTACATGTAAAAATCATCATTTATTTGCTAGAAAATTACATAGAACTCCAAAACATTATATATGTTTTTTTAGCAAACACACTGGAGAATACAACGGTGGTCTTTGCAACTTTTTATCTCGCACGGTATTTGCGCAGTAATTTTTCTAATGCTTTTTTTTGGAAAAAAAGTTTTTTTTTTTTTTTTTTTTTTTTTTTAAAGCACAAAAAACACAGTAAAGTTAGCCCAATTTTTCCATAATGTGAAAGATGAAGTTACGCTGAGTAAATAGATACCTAGTATGTCACTCTTCAAGATTGCACACGCTCGTGGAATGGCGCCAAACGTCGCTACTTAAAAATCCCCATAGGCGACGATTTAATTTTTTTTTTACTGGTTATATGTTTTGAGTTACAGAGGAGGTCTAGGGCTAGAATTATTGCTCTCGCTCTAACGTTCGCAGCGATACCTCACATGTGTGGTTTGAACACAGTTTTCATATGTGGGCGGGACTTACGTATGCGTTCGCTTCTGCATGCGAGCACATGGGGACAGGGGCGCTTTAAAAAAAACATTTTTTTTTTATTGTTCATTTTACTTTCTTTATTTTAGTTTGACATTTTTTTCCCCAAAAATAATTTTTTTGATCACTTTTATTCCTATTACAAGGAATGTAAACATCCCTTGTAATAGGAATATGGCATGACAGGTCCTCTTTACAGTGAGATGTGGGGTCAATAAGACCCCGCATCTCACCTCTAAGCTGGGAAGCCTGAAAAAAAATAAAAAGATTCTGACTTTGATCGTATTAGCGATTCGGTAGAAGCACCGGAGGGCGGCGGGAGGGGGGGGGGATGTCTATGGCTGAGTATGGCGTTGCAGAGTATTGCGTTGCAGAGCATTGCAGGGTATTGGCGGGTGTTGCAGAGCATTGCAGAGTGTTGCAGGGTATTGGCGGGTGTTGCAGAGCATTGCAGAGTGTTGCAGGGCATTGCAGAGTGTTGCAGGGCATTGCAGAGTGTTGCAGGGCATTGCAGAGTGTTGCAGGGCATTGCAGAGTGTTGCAGGGCATTGCAGAGTGTTGCAGGGCATTGCAGAGTGTTGCAGGGCATTGCAGAGCGTTGCAGGGCATTGCAGAGCGTTGCAGGGCGTTGCAGGGCGTTGCAGGGCGTTGCAGAGCGTTGCAGGGCGTTGCAGGGCGTTGCAGGGCGTTGCGGAGCGTTGCAGGGCGTTGCGGAGCGTTGCAGGGCGTTGCGGAGCGTTGCAGGGCGTTGCGGAGCGTTGCAGGGCGTTGCGGAGCGTTGCAGGGCATTGCGGAGTAATGCAGAGTAATGGGGGTATTGCAGAGTAATGGCAGGGTATTGCAGAGTGTTGGCAGGGAATTGAGGGGTTAATTTTCGGTGAGCAGCGATGTGGGCACTGCAGATGCAGCCCGCATCGCTGCTGACACCGATCTCTTCCCCCTCCGCTGTACCGATCGGTACAGAGAGGGGGAGGGAGGAACCGGCGTCATAACATGACGCCGGTTTGTTTACAAGTGATCACTCCGTCATTTGACGGAGCGATCACGTGGTAAACGGCCGCGATGAGCGGCCGTTTACCGTGATTCGTGATGCGCCGGGTCCACTGGACCCAGCGGTCACGGATGCTCTCGTGTGCGCGCCCCAGGGGGCGCGCGAGAGCAGAATTCTGGGAGGCCGTTAATCAACGGCCTCTTAGAGTTAAACAACCGCCCTGAAGCCGTTAATCGGCAATGGGCGGTTGTTAAGTGGTTAAAAATTGGTCAGAACAAAATGCCTTAAAAAAATGTTTCATTATTAAAAAGGAAGGAAGGGGTACCGCAGTTCCCGCACCAAAAGGAAAATTAAAAAAAAAAAAAAAAAAAGTCAGCAGCTACAAATACTTTAGCTGCTGATTTTAACTATTAGGATAATCGCCTGTCCAGGCACCCAGCAGTGTCCTCACCCAGGCAGATTCTTCAATCATCTCTTGGGTGCTGCCTCAACCTTCTTGGTTAAGGGAAAAATCAGCAGTGAAGCCTTGCGTCTCACAGCCAGGTTTCTACTGCGCATGTGCGAATTGCGATGCACTCTCTCAATGGGCTGGCTGCAGAGTGGGGAAGGAGGAGGAGGTTGGGGTTGAACTGCTGACGCAGCAAACTAGTGTCAAAAGGTGCCAAAATGTGGCAGCAGAGGGGTGGAGGAGACAGATCAGCGGAGCTTCCCTTTTGAGTGGAGCTCCGCTTAAAGTACAGTGCTAGATTTTCAAACCCCCAGAACTCCCCCATCCCACCAACTCCTTATTTAGTCCCTTTATTCCCCTCTTCCTGTGTTTAGGGGTTATCCCAGATAAAACAGAACAGAAAATGATAGGTTTCACTAAACACATTACATCATCACTTCCAACCGCCTATACTAGCGTTATACTGATCAGACGCTATGTATATATGGATTGCATTTCTTACCCAACTATTGTATACCATTTCCTGTATGGATGGAAATCCTATGACTTTACTTACTAATGGCAGCCTTTGGTTGTTTTGGTGAATCTCATATAATGAAATAAAACAAATAACTCACAAGACAACACAAAACCAGCCCAGTATCAGTTGTGTTTGAAGCTGATCTGGGGGGGGGGGATCCCGATCCCACCAGATACACTGGAAGAGAGATGGGCAGCACAGTCCCCATACAAGACAAAGCAATTTTGCTTATTTACAATCAGCAAAGCAGGTGCAACACAATCCACTGCATCTCACTGCTCTGTGGCTGAAAGAACTGAAGGAAATGTCACTTTGTAACATTTCAGTAAGGTTCAAATAATAAAAAATAAATAAATAAAAAAGAAGAAAACAAACAAACAAACAAACAAACAAACACACAAACACACAAACACACAAACACACAAACACACAAACACACAAACACACAAACACACAAACACACAAACACACAAACACACAAACACACACACAAACACACAAACAAACACACAAACACACAAACAAACAAACACACACACACACACACACACACACACACACACACACACACACACACACACACACACACACACACACACACACACACACACACAGTTGCTGTGCAGTTTCCAGTTGTGCTTATTGGTCAGCCTGGTAATTGCTCATCTCCAGTAGAAAAAGGATTTTCTCTTGTAATGTAATATACATTCACTGGCCACTTTATTATTAGGTACACCTGTTCAATTGCGTGGTAACATACATTTCTAATCAGCCAATCACATGGCAGTAACTCAATGCCTTTAGGCATCTAGACGTGGTGAAGAAAACTTGCTGAAGTTCAAACCGAGCATCAGAATGGGGAAGAAAGTAGATTTAGGTGACTTTGAACGTGGCATGGTTGTTGGTGCCGGCTAGTCTGAGCATTTCAAATTTTCAAAATTTGAGATTTTCACGCACAACCATGTCTCAGGTTTAGAGAGAATGGTCCAAAAAAAGAGAAAATATTAAGCGAGAGGCAGTTGTGTGGACCCTGTTGAGGTCAGAGGAGAACGGGCAGACTTTGAGATAATAGAAAGGCAACAGTAACTCAAGTTACAGCCAAGGTATGCAGAATACCATCTCAATACACAACACATCCAACCTTGGAGCAGATGGGCTTTAGCAGAAGATCACACCGGGTGCCAAACCTGTCAGCTAAGAACAGCAAATGGAGGCTAGAATTCACACAGGCTCAGCAAAATTGGAAAATAGAAGATTTAAAAAAAATAAAAAAAAAATAAAAAAAACATGGCCTGATCTGATGAGTCTCGATTTCAGCTGCAACATGCAGATAGTAGGGTCAGGGTTTCACCACAAAAGTGAGTACACTCCTCACATTTTTGTAATAAACATACATACATACATACATACATACATATTATGAAATATCTATATCATGTGACAACACTGAAGAAATTACACTTTGCTACAATGTAAAGTAGTGAGTGTACAGCTTGTATAACAGTGTAAATTTGCTGTCCCTCAAAATGACTCCACACTCAGCCATTAATGTCTAAACCGCTGGCAACAAAAGTGAGTACACCCCTAAGTAAAAATGTCCAAATTGGGCCCAAAAAGTGTCAATATTTTGTGTGGCCACCAATATTTTCACTCACTGCCTTAACTTGGGCAGGCAGTTCACCAAAGCGTCACAGGTTGCCACTGGAGTCCTCTTCCACTCCTCCATGACAACATCACGGAGCTGGTGGATGTTAAAGACTTTGTGCTCCTCCACCTTCTGTTTGAGGATGCCCCACAGATGCTCAATAGGGTTTAGGTCTAAGCAGGCTAAGTAAACTCCATTTATTATTATACTATTTTTAAGTTGTTTGAATTATTGCACCACATCCAAATATCTGAAAGGTTAAACACAAGAACCTGTTAATAAACAAGTAGTAAAAAAACTTAACCCCTCTTTTTTACAGCACTGCTGTGTTTCAAGGACCTGTCAGCATCACCAAACACATGCTGTAACTATGTAAATAAGAAGTCACTTACTTGCTACCATTAAACATTTTATTTAGAGCATCTCTGGATATTATGTGTCCACAAACAAGTTTCATAGGAGGATTATTTTCTGTGGTTTGCTGACGAAGGATTGGACAGGCAAATATAGAATGGTACCAGCACTTCTTGCCAAGGTCCACTTCAATCTGAGAAAAAATAAATAAAATTGTTAAAAAAAAAATAAAAAAATAAAAATGAAAACACGCACTGCAACACTGAAAAGGTAACAGTCAATAATTTTTTTTTTTTTTTTTTTTTTTTTTTTTTGTAGCTACCACATGGTGAGATTATTTTTTGCCACATTATGGATAAACTGGAACTGTCCTACAATGTTCAAACGAGTCCCTCCCATGCTCCCAATTACTATGCTCAGGCAGCAGCTTCCACCCTCCACCTTCCATAACTTGCCTTCTTAGACACATACACATACATACATACATACATACATACATATATATAGTTATTCTATTCTGCCATTTTTATATACATTCACTATAATTGGTCTCCCACAGTACACGGAAGTGCAATTATTTTACTAAATATAAACTGGTAAACTGGTAAATGCCTTTTCTCATCAACAGCACATAGCAGTCTTGTGCCTTTTAACCAGAAACTGATAGAGCTTATAGGAGTAGTTTTCATACTGCACTGCACTGACTGTCCTATCAGGATGCAGAACCCCTGGCCCTCTGTCTGGACAGTGCTGATTGGCACTCCCCCCCCCCCCCCCCCCCCCAAAAAAAAAAAAAAAAAAAAAAAAAAAAAAAAAAGAAGGACAACCCACACTCTAAACCGATAATTTATTCCATTTACTCTGTCTTATCCAGACATGTTATGGGGGCAACGCAAGAAGGGGAGTTTTAGAAAAGACAAGATCAAACAGCCTTTTTTACACAATGCCGAGGATTAAACCCAGCGAGTATAACAAGCATGCTTTACTGCATATAGAGACTGATTTTACAGTTGTGGGTGTAGCAACACTTTAAGGGATACATAAAAAATACAGCAGTTATTAAATATCTCCAGAAAAAATAAAATAAAAAAAAACGCTCAGTCTAGAAATATTATATAAAACTCATTTGGGTCAGTATTGTATGACTGAGTAATTGTCAAGCTATCCGTGAATTATAAACTGAAAAATGGTCTGCTAATGAAGGGGTATTGTAGGCTGGTATTCAAGTGGTTAAACCAGGGCCTATCTGACTCTAGTATACTCACTAATACACAGAATACCCACTATCTGATATGGACCCATCACTCCTTTCCTGTATCTCTGCTCGCACACAAGAAAATGATGCCGAAAACTCAAATTACAGGTTGAAGTCTGAAAGTAGATTCTAAAGAAAATGTATACCATCAATTATGTCCAATCTCTCTTAACAATAAGCTACTAACAAATAGGTAGTGCAAGCTATGCCTGATTGGAGTATATTGTTTAAAATAGAACTCCAGCCCAAAAACCAAGATAAAAAAAAATAAAAAAAAATAAAAAAAAAAAATGAAAAGCCCATTAAGATAAAACAACAAAACCAAATTTTGTGCTGCATTATTCACCCCAAGCCAGAGATATGCCTCATGTCCAACCTCACTCAACTCATCCTAGACCCAGTAGAGTCTGACTAGACAGTGAATAAAGAAGCAGCACAGAGATGGAATCATCTGTCACTCTGCTCTATCATCCTATCGGCATGTTTCTTGTCAGCACAGTCTGAACGGACTGGCTTTTTCTGTCTCTCCTACCCCCGGCTGTAAAAGGACTACATGAGGCTGATGCCAAGTCACATTTAGGTACTTGCATTGTTTGCATTAAAAAAAAAAAAAAAAAAAAAAAAAACCACACACAAATACATGCTTAATAATGTATCTACGATTATAGAGCTAAATGTATGTTTTTTTTTATATCTGCATACAGTTCAGCTTTAAGAAGGCCCTCCCAGAACTTAGTTTTAGAGACTCACAGAAAGTTAGAGATGCAGCTGATCACAATGTGCAAACAGGTAGAAGTAGAGGAAAAGAATCCCCACGGATGGGACCAATGCTGAACACAGATTAACATAGTGATCCATTTCTAAAACACAAAGATGCTGCAGAATTTTGTGGACATTCATGATTATACACAATGCAGTATTCTTCCTTAGGAAGATAAATTGTACTCACTGGCAATTCATCCTTCTGGTTCCACACTCCTGTGCACTGCCGCTGTTCAATTACTGCTTTTATGTTAATTAAGGCTGGAAGAGCCACACAACCAGCAGAGAAGCTAAACAGGATAAAGTAACAAAAAACATTTAAAGACAATGGTCATGACATGCATTTAATAAACATGCATCACTATCCATCAAAATACACTTAAAAGGGAAGTATGTTTTTTGTGAATTATTTAAGATTCATACTTACCTAGGTGGAAGCATCAGACCGATGTTGCATCTGTCCCCTGCCGTCTCTGCACCAAGAACTGAGCCACCAAACATCGCTGGTAGCTCGGTTTTCACAGATCTCCGAGAGGAGTGCTACTGTCACAGCAGCTCTCCTTTCTCCTTCTCCACGCTCACTGGAGTTCTGAGCTGTGGAGGGGCGGGGGAGATGCTGTCTCTGCAGCCTGCCGGGACTCAATCAAGGCAGCTGGCGGATCCAGACTTGGAAGTCCGGATGACGTGCTGCCTCGACTGATGGCAGTGATGTCAGAGCAGAGCGGACTTCAGAACGCTCTCTGCTGAAAATGGGTCACAGGAGTGCAAAACGAATTTCACTCCTGTGACCCAGAGGAGAAGCTCAGCCTAAAAAGCTCAGGCTGGATTTCTCTCTTACAGTTAATAGAAAATTACTACACTGGTATGCATTTAGTGCAAGCAACTAGAGATGGGCCAATAGGAAGGTGCAGGAGAGGACAGGCTAACCTTCAACACTACCAGCAAGAATTAATGCATTGCAGTTTAAGGTGGCCCAAGATACAACCGAATACTGCTAAGCACCTCTCCACTACACACAAGTTGTCGATCAAGGCTTAACTTCATGGCAATAAAATAACTTCCAAATACAAGAATCATGTCTGTTCTTACTTAAATCTGGGTGTACTTGGTGTATTTCTTCCACATCTGTGCAGTAATCCAGTGTAAATGTTGCCTCTGTGCAGGAGCTTCATGTAATATAGACTATTCACTGCTGTTCTCTCTCCTTATGCAGCATGACTGGTCTTGTATCTGCCCCCAATGCAGTTTTTGTACAGGCAAACTGCAGTGGGTGGAGCCTGGTGGATCTGTGAATTAGTTCACATAATACAAAGCACTCTGACTGGGCAAGAAGAGGAGAGGAGCAGGCACAGCAACTGCATGCGACTTGGCAGCTGAAAGACCTGAGACCAGAAGGTCCAGCGTCTGAGCTCCAGAAGTATAAGGATAACTATGCTCCCAGAGCTCTGACCCCTGCCTGTCGAATAAAACTTTCTGGCCCATATATTCCATCACAGTGCCATAAAACTACTCCTGGTCAGTAAGAAGTTACATAGTTGGTAAGGTTGAATAAAAAAAAAAAAAAAAAAAAAAAAAAAAAAAAAAGACTAGTCCACCCAGTTCAACGTACTCGTGTTCAAAATATAATAAACCACTTGTGTACCGCCCACCCGCAATGTACTGCCAACAGGCTGCCCAGCCCGCACAGGCAAAGCAACATACCTGTACCTTGTTGCCTGCTTTCTGGATTTAGGGCATGCCTGACAGCAAGTCCCTGCCAAAGATTCACACCTGAGACCACCTGATCGTCTGTGTCCAATTACAGCCCAGAGCTGTAATCAGGGGTGAGAAACTTCAGATCCATTAGTAAAAGCAGCAAACGTTTAACTTCTTGATCACCCTAGATGTTACCTCCTTCCCAGCCAGAGTCATTAGTACAGTGAATATTATTATCACTGTATTAGTGTCACTGGTGATGTCAGTGTCAGATTGCTTGCCGCACTATCGCAGCCCCATTAGAAGTTGCTGATCACAGTCATTAGTAGAAAAAAAAAAGTGTGTGTGTGTGCGTGTGTGTGTACACACACACACACACACACACACACAGATTGATTTTTTTTATTTATAAATCACAAAAAATACAAAAAACAGTGGTGATCAAATGCTAGCAAAAGGAAGTTCTAATTGTGTGAATTTTTTATAAATTTTGTTTGGGTACAGGGTTTCATGACTATGCAATTATCAGTTAAATGAGTGCAATGCTAAATAGCAAGGGGGTTAAAATCTTCCCAAGGTCAAGTGAACAACAAAACACCACCACCACTTACCTAACACTGAGAGGAGATTCTACAGAGAGACCCAGCAGGGCACAGGCATCTCGGGTGAAGATGTCACAGATATCCGCCCACTGGTTGGCATCCAATAGATGAACGTAAGGCGAGTTCTCTATACCCTGCCGCAGGTACACTAAGCTTCCCATAAGAACCTGAATGTCTAACAGAACACAGATAAACAGGATTATTTAAAAAAAAAAAAAAAAAAAACACACAAACACACCTGATATTAAAGCGGTTGTATACCCGCTAATGTTTTTTTTTTTGCCACCTGCAAAGGAAAAAGGCATAATGAGCTAGTATGCACCGTATACTAGCTCATTATGAAATACTTACCTTAGAATGAGGCCCCGACATCTGGCCTGATCCACGCCGAGGGAGCTGACATGCTCCCTCTGCATTTCTTCCGGGTATCGCGGCTCCGGCGCTGTGAGTGGCCGCAACAGCAATATCGTCACTCCCGCGCATGCGCGCGGGAGATTTCATCCCGGCAGGGTCCGGCGACTGTCGGTGTCTTATCATATAAGCTCCCCCATCAGAAAGCATCCGCTGTGTACTGCGCATGTGCAGTACACAGCAACACAGATTCCGAAAATAGCCGAGGATGAACGGCGCCTGCGCACTGAGTCCAGGTTCTAGCCCCACCATCCAAGTGGACACAGAGTAGGAATAAAAAAGAGCCGAGCGCAGTGAGGCCAAGCCCGAAGTGTGGCGAGCGAAGCTCGCCCGCGAGGGGCCGTCTAATTTTCACAACCCTATGTCCACTTGGATGGTGGGGCTACCACCTCCACTCACGGCGCAGGTGCCGTTCAGCTTCGGAAATTTTACGAAGCTTCTTCTGCCCCGTACACCGGTGTTCTGGCATATTCAGTCCGGCCATCATATAGCGTCTGCCCCGTAAAATTTCCGAAGCAGAACGGCGCCTGCGCCGAGAGTGGAGGTGGTAGCCCCACCATCCAAGCGGACATAGGGTTGTGAAAATTAGATGGCCCCTTGCGGGCGAGCTTCGGGCTCGGCCTCGCTGCGCTCGGCTCTTTTTTATTCCTACTCTATGTCCACTTGGATGGTGGGGCTAGAACCTGGACTCACGGCTCAGGCGCCGTTCATCCTCGGCTATTTTTGGAATCTGTATTGCACATGCGCAGTACACAGTGGACGCTATCTGATGGGGGACCTTATGATAAGGCACCGGGCTTTCAGCCGAGAATGCCCTTGTGCGCAAGCACCGTTGCAGTCAGCGGCGCATACCGAGGGGAATATCTCCTAAACCGTATAGGTTTAGGAGATTTTTTTTACCTACAGGTAAGCCTTATTATAGGCTTTCCTGTAGGTAAAAGTAAAAAAAAAAAAAATAAATAAATAAATAATGACTATACAACCACTTTAAGCAACATATAAAAGCTGCCCCTTCAGGAACTTTATTCCATAATCTCTCTCTCTCTTGAGATGTCATAATATACTGTAACAGTATACTATTAACTACTTGTTGCTTAAGCATATTCTGGCACTCCTCTTAAACATATAAAAATCATAATTTTTTTTCTAGAAATCTATCTCTCTCTCTCTCTCTCTTTACATCTATATCTTTATATATATTTTTAGCAGAGGCCCTAGGGAATAAAAACGGTGGTCGTTGCAACTTTTTATGCAACATGGTATTTGCGCAAACAAAAAACAAAAAAAAACAAGAGTTAAGTTAACCCAATTTTTTTTGTATAATGTGAAAGCTGTTACGCGGAGTAGCTAGAAACCTTTAAAATTGCGCACAATTGTAGAATGGCGCCAAACTTTGGTACTTAATCTCCATGGGCGAAGCTTTAAAATTTATTTTACAAGTTACATGTTTGGGGTTATAGAGGAGGTATTGGGATAAAATTATTGCTCTTGCTCCAACGTTCACAGTGATACCTCACATGTGTAGTTTGAATGCCGTTTACTTATGTGGGTGCGATGTATGTATGTATGTGAACACGTAGGGACCTTTATTTTATTAAAATGTATTTTTACACTTTGCCTTTACATTATTTTTATTTTTTTATTCCTATTACAAGGAATGTAAACAACCCTTGTAATAGGAAGAATGCATGACAGAGCCTCTTTAGGGAGAGATGTGGGGTCTCACATCCATATACTAACCAGGCTTGATCCTGCTTAGGCTTCGATTAACAGATCAGGCATGATCAAACTGATGCGACCACAGTCCATCTGATGAAAAATGAATGCATCAGAAAAATGCTGCAAAGCCAAAACACACCACATTGGCTCAGATGCATCTGACACCACTGTCCATTGGGGAGGGGATGCAGACACCACCAGATCACTGAACTTGAGAGCGGTGCACCTGCCTCCCCCAGCTGCCTCTCCTTTCTGGAACCATTGAACTGGTATAAAAAGGTAAATAACGCAGCAACTATATTAGCCAACCTAATACACAATCCTCAAAGGATGCAGGCCTAAACAATGTTGGTTTACTGCTATGCAATCCCTTACATATGCAAGTATTCAGGTACCCAGGCATGCAGTTATGTAGGTACCCAAGTTATGCAAACATGCAGGTATACAAGTACTTGCCTTTCATGCATTTATGTATGCAGCTCGAGGCAATAAGCACATATGTATGTAGTCCTAGGCAAATAACCATATATGTACAGTTTACTGTAAATAGGCACATATGTATACAGTATAAATGAAAACCAGCCAGCGTGCATTTAATATGTATTTATGGAGGCATGTGTTTATGGAAGCATGTAGGTATGTGTTTAAGCAAATACGCATGTAGGCAAAAACACAAAGGCGTGTGTCCCTGCAAACATGCACTTACGGAATAAGCAAATCGCCTTTATGAAAACGTGTTTAGGCAACATATTTAATGCCACACGCATCTATGCAAACATGTGTCTATGCACCATGTGTTTATGCAGACATCAATGCAAACACATATCTATGCAACATGCATACACACTTATGCCCACACGTCTATACAAACATATGCTAATAAAAACACTCGTTTATGTAACATGCGTCCACGCAGAGGCGCCCAGCCTCCGGGGGGCTGCATGCTGATCGCCGTCCACTTGTCAGCACAGGGGCTACGGGGCGGGGCCCTCGGCGAACATGTGCCTATGCAGGCTTGTGTCCTATGCAAGTAAGCAAGCATGTAAACTATGCTGCACATGCTCAATGGCACCTAGGCCCATGCTAGTTATAGTCAGGATTAGCCAAGTATACAGGTATCCAATGCAGCCTCTATGCTGCTTCAACAGCCTAAAGGCCTCTTTCATACCTGTGCGACCTGTCCTGCAACTAGGGACTGCAAGGTCACCATACAAGCCGCACCCCATAATTTCCAATGAGTACCCTTCACATCTGTGCGTCTTCAAGTTGCAGCGACCTCAAAACAGCCCCTGGACCACTCCAGTCCAACCTTGGCACGACTTGAGGTCCAAAGACTTCAATATTACTTAGGCACTGCGTCAAAATGTGCAACTTTTAAATCGCACAAGTATGAAAAGGGAGCCCAAAACTAAGCTACTGCAGAACCAATGCATGCTATTCTGGAGACACAACTCCTTCAAGTGCATCAATGCCCTTGTTCTTCTAAACATGTGCTTATGTCACATGAATGTATGTATGCAACAGCTAATCAAGACGTGTTTATTCAAGCACGCGTTTAAAGTGGTTGTAAACTCTCCCCCACAACTTTGTCAGCATAAAAAACCCTAATGAACAATGCTTCTAGATATCTCCTTACTTGCTTAGTACTGTTGTAAACCTTTTTGTTCTTTACAATGAAGTCACTGAGCATGCCCAGGTCTCCCCTGATTACAGCACACTCTGTGTGCTTGTCTGTCTATTATCAGAACTTCCTACGGCCAGGGCAGGACTGAGGGTGGTGGGGGCCCCTGGGCTTGAGTCACTTTTGGGCCCTACCTTCTATACATTACCGTACTTATCGGTGTAGAACACACGCCGCCGTATAACACGCACCCCACGTTTAGGAGGGAATTTTAAGGAAAAAACAAACAAACATACATTTAAATGCCCATCAATGCAGCCTTATCAGTGTCCATCTGCAGCCTTTCCCATCCATTTGCAGCCTTGTCAGTGTAACTTGCAGTCTTGCCCCAGTGTCATTGCAGTCTTGAAGGCTCTCGAGTCCTCTTGCAGTCTCGAACAGAGTGCCAAGAGTACTTGGCTCGGCTCACAGTCATGCCCAGTCCCTGTGTTATGTCCATCATAGGGCAGGACTGGGCGTGACTGTGAGCGGAGCCAAGTCCAGTACACTCGGCTATGCATCTCGGTGGGGCCCGAGGGGCCCCCTATTGGGCGGGGCCCTTGGGCTTGAGCCCAGTCAAGCCCAATGGTAAGTCCGGCCCTGCCTACGGCACAACACTGAAATCCCACAAGACTAGATAATCACTCAGTTTCCTACTACACACCATGTGACATCGCATGGAGTGTAAACCTGGGCATCGGACAGCATTACTGCAGTCTTATCTGAAGCCGATAAGAATGACATATCATGACGTATACATGGGCTGGCGTTATGTCTCCAGAGGCCCTACCTGGTATTCCCAGGACCACATGGTTTTAACATGGCCTCCCTTCCACTTCCTGCCTATATAAAAATAGGCCATACCGAGCAACCTGCCCCCTCTCTTGGCTGGAGGAGAAACAGCAGCCCACACAACTAAGAAGTACACAGCATGAGTAAACACACTGACCCCAGTGGATCTTTTTTTTTTTTTAAAGAGAAACTACAAAAATTAAGACTTACCCTTCCTGCTGCAGAACTCTGAACATAAACAAGAATCCAATTTTCACCGATCACGGCGAGTTGGCATAAAAGACCTTCAGAGACTGGGTCCCCCTTAATCTGGGGTCCACTACCCTGGACCTGTATAGCACCCTGCAGGAAGATACCTTGGTCAGAACAAACACTGCACAGGTATCCATTACGCAGGGTCCAGTGCCATAAGGCTGCATTACAGGCAAAACATCAGACAATATTCTCTCCTTCCTGAGACATTGCCCCGATGCGCGGCTGCAGAGATCAGGAAAGGTCTCACTGCCTGTGATTAGCGCAGTGCAGTGCCGACTTCCTAGTGGGCTCTATACGTGCTGTTTGTGAACACTCCTGAGCTCATCCTTAGTGGCATAAAACCCAGTTAGTTATTATGGCTGTTCTGTGTCCCGTGATGTACGATAAAGAAACTAAAAAGTTAGCCCAATAATTTTTGTATAATGGGAAAGATGATGTTATGCCAAGTAAATAAGTACCAAACATGTAATGCTTTAAAATTGCGCACGCCCATGGAATGGCGACAAACTACGGTACTTAAAAATCTCCATAGGCAACACTAACTCGAAACAGGTAATCTGTAAAAAATTTCAGAGGTCTTGCACTAGAATTATTGCTCTCGCTCTAACGATTGCGGCAATACTTTATGTGTGTGGTTTACATATGCCGGCACAACTTACGTATGTGTTCACGTTTGTGCACGAGCTTGGAGGGATAAGGCGCTTTAAATTTTTCTCTCATTTTACTTTTTTTTTTCCAAAAAAAGACCCCAGATGTCTTACCTTAAAAAAAAAAAAAAAAATCCCCACTAGCTCTGGTGACCTGGGGGTCCCTAAAGAATTCCCTGAGTTTGTAGGGATTTCCTCTCCTTCCTGTTTGGCTATGGGACACACAATGAAGGGAAATCTCTGTAATGGGCCACAGATAACGACAAAAAAAAAAAAAAAAAAAAGTCACCTGACAGGGTTAACACCCTCCCATTCTCTACCCAAAATGGAAAAAAAAAAAAAAAAAAAAAAAAAAAAAAAAAAAAAAAAAGAGTTTTAACTATAGTGCCACTTTAAATAAATGTGAACAACCATGACCACATCCAAGCACAGAAGTGCCATTTTATTGTGAAGAACCAGTTTTAAAAAAGGCAAAGTAAAAGAAGCACAATATCCTTATTCAAATGAAAGGACGACACTAGTTTGATAGAGGGTTCAGGTGAAGGCCTGACCAGAGGATGCAAGACCAGAGGAAAAAAAAAAAAAAAAAAGGAGGGGCGTTTGACCACCAGCATGGGCTACCCGCAGGCTAAGCTTAATTTTGTATCTTTTGTTCTCCTGCAGATGGCACTATAACCCATTTGCAAGACTAAGATGAGAGCTGAAGTTGTCAATGAACAAAAGGAGAGCTTTGCATTTGCTGGGTGTGTGCAGTCTATTTTCAATGACTTCTATAAGATAGTCTTCTTCCAAGAGAGATGGCCCCATATAAAATCTATGGGGATTGATTGCATAGATGCAGCCAGTGAAAAGATAGTTTTACAGAAGAACGTAAACACTGCAATGGACAGCAGCATGTAAGGAAGTGTTTACACACACACACACACACACACACACACACACACACACACACACACACACTGGGCTGTACAAGAGGAGGTCATCTGGAGGCATATTAAGCCAGCTATTCAAGATTTGTCAAAAGGTGCAGTAAGACCTGTGGTGGATCATAGAGCGAGGTGATCGGGCATTGCACCTAATGCTGTTTTTGGTGATGGCAATTTACACACAGCTGTCTTTGCATGGAAGGATATCACATGTCACATTTTTTACTTGTGAAAAACTTATATGAAGTGGACTTTTAATTCTGACCATTGGATGCTGTGTTTAGATGTATTCAATTCATTTGTTCACACCAGCACTTTACATTGTTTGCGGGATCTACCCAAGAGATAAGAATTATACGTTTCTCTCTTTGTTGAACAGCGCGCTAGTTCAAGAAATATAAAAATTTATATATATATATATATATATATATATATATATATATATATATATATATATATATATATATATATATATATATATATATATATATATATATAAGATTTTTTTTTTTTTAATGGTTCAGCAGTAATGGTTCATATACAAGCAGCGCATAAGCACTTTACATTATAGCACACGTAAGCAAGTGTGCATTCATGTTTGAAAAAAGTCCTTTAAATAAGCTCTACAAATAACACAAGGAATGGAGTTTGGGATTACATATTTACCTTTCTGGTGATTTAAAGCAAAGGGCTGAAAATTTTTGGCATACTGCAGCGCCTCCGTCTGGTTGGCCGCTCCACCCATCAATAAACTAATAAAGTATAACCTGTGTAGCTTGAACTCCAATGAACTGTTCTGAGCCATTAGCATTTCCCTGTTTGACACTGCCCACCTGAGGAGAAAAAAAAAAAAAGGAAAAAAAAAAATAAATCAAACTACTTTTAACTCTGGTTTCCAATAATCCTCCATCTACATTTTTCAAAGTTACTTTACTGGATGATTCTTTTCTTTGGAAAAGGGGGGGGGGGGGGGTGGTAGCTTACAATTCACATAAAAGAGCTTGGCAAAAGAAAAGAAAACAAGAACTAAGGAATATATTTAAGAAACATATAGAACCATTTTGGAAGCAACATTTATCATATGGACTTGATAAGTGCTATACATCAAATTCATAAAATACCCACTCTAAGGCTGGTCGGAGAACTCGAACTTTCAATGCTTCCAATATTCGGTTAAGTTCCACAAATGGCTCTTTTTGGCTTGCATCTATAGAGAGACCGGCTTCCTGAAAAGGAGAAACAAAGTCAAAAAAGTTAGCAAGCCAAAAACATGTTGGAAAGTATTAGCATAGGTCATTATCACAACCGTAATACCATCAGAGCTGCTTCCCCCAGGTTCATTCATACAGGATACCTTCAATCTCTTCTGCCAATTTTACAAAGAAGCAAAGTTTACTGTCAAAATCCTTCAGCGGAGTGGATTGATCTAAACCCTTCTTGCAGCGATTTCTTCTTACCCCATAGAAATAGGACATTGCGGGGAGGGTGTGAAATGAGCCCCTAGGCTGAAAGATTTCGACAATGAACCTGTGAGTGACTTTGCTTTATGAATCAGTCTGGGGATAAGGAGCTCTGAAGTGCCAACTTACGACTTATAATTGGTGTGATGATCACAGAGGCAGATCCCCATAGGGATTAAGGTGAAAAAACGTCTGACAATGACCAGCCGTCCCCTAGCTTCCCAGTTTAACTCACGCAAGCCCTTTGGTTCCCTCAGTGGAGACGCGCTGTACCGCCCCTGCTGGGTGTTCTCGGCTCTTGATTGGATAGATTGATAGCAGTGCAGGCATTGGCTCCCACTGCTGTCAATCAAATCCAATGACACGGCGCCAGGGGACGGGGCAGAGTCCAGCATTCTGTGACTATGGACGCCAATGATGGACTCTGGAGCATGCCCGCAAGGTAACCCCCAGGCAAAGTGCTTACCGATGCGAGGAGGAGACGTGAGCACGGTTGGGGGACCCCAGAAGAGATGGACGAGATCTGTGCCTTTTAGTTTTTTTTACTATTTAATCTTTTCAATATTTATTTCCTGGTCCCCCCCCCTCCTCCGGTGTCACTTTTGGCACATTTCGGGGGGGGGGGGGGGGGGGGGGAGGGGGCACAGATAGTAGATAGCAATACAGGTATTTTGCTCCCACTTCCGGGCATAGATACCCGAGCCACCCGCGGGTATCTACGCCAGTTCCAGCGCCTTCTCGTCCCCCCACCCCCCACTGCCTTCTGGGAGACACACAGGTTCCAGAAGACAGCAGGGACCAGTGGGATAGCACAGCGCGAATCGTGTATGCGCAGTAGGGAACCAGGAAATTAAGCCGCAAAATCAGCGGACCGCCGCTTTAAAGGGTTTGTAGGGTTGAAAACCCTCTTCCCCCCCCCCCCCTTCTTCTTAGCCCTGTTGGGGGCGGGGGGCTTTGGTGAGATATCAGGGGTTTTGGCAAAAATGGGGTTAAACTAGGCAGTAAGGAGGAGTCATATTGCCTCCTCACTGCCCGTCAATCATCTCTGAAAAGCAATTCCGATCGCTCTTGAGAAGTGCCGGGTTTAGACGCATGTCTAAATCTAGCCCTAACCATGTGAAGACCAGCATGTATAGCTTTCTTTTGGTGGTATTTAATTAGCATTGGGTTTCTTACTATACAAGAGGAAATAAAAACAAATGAAAATATAAACCTTGCACATAAAACAAAGTCTTCATGAATTTAGGCAGCAAAAAAAAAAAAAAAAAAAAAAAAAAAAGAAAAATTGTTACAGTTCATTAAACAAAATAAATAAATACGTCTAAAATTTTTGGTTTGTGTGAGATTTGTAGAACCTACAAACGATAAAAAAAAAAAAAAAAAAGGAAATTTATATTAGATAGATACACACACGGGTTATAAATATAAACGAACCAAAATGGTGTTTGTTACAAAGACTGAGAGCCCCAAGCTCACAAGCAGATTCTGCAGTTTTGCCCAACAAAAATGTTTAATGTGGTTTATTACACAAAGGCTGCAGCCAAGTGAACTTTAGCCGGCGTTTGTTATTCTCAAACGAAGAGAAAATGTTTAAAAGACACAACTTCAGGAGAAACAAAGACCCTCCTAGCAGGATGGCTGTACCCACACTGCAATGCTTAAAGGAGTTGTAAAGGCAGAATTTTTTTTTGATCGTTATGCATTCTAAAAGTGTTTAGTTTATAAAATTTCCGTTGTGACGATCCAGGGGGGGGTGTCTAGGTTGAAGTGGTGCATGCAGTTTTCCAGAAACGTGCCACTCCAGACTGAGTTAGGGCATGGCAGCCCACTTATTTAAAGGAAACTAAAAAGTTCAAACAAACAGTAATCTTCCCTTGCAGGGGGTTCCACCATCACTGTGTAAACTATAGCCTCCTGGCTTACTCACTGTCAGCTTTGTGCTGTTTTGGTCACATCTGCCTGCTACAGACGTACACACAGACTGCCACCTGCAGTCTTAGACTCCGAGACCTCCTGTCTCTTTCTCCTGGTGCCGTCTCCTACTGGAACCCTCCCGACCTCCTACGCAGACTTCCTGTCTGCCGGGCAGAGTTGTCTCCAAGTCTGAGCACGGACTTCTCTTCCTGGGACATTTATGAACCCAGCCCACAGGTGTGCAATTAGTATTCCCACCAAAATCAGGCATACACTGCTCATATGCACCTGTGACATGGAGTCGCACCTCTACACCGTGTACTGTGGGAGACCAGATATAGTCAATGCAGGGTCCTGGGTTTAGTAAAACAAGTTTTTACAGTCATACGAAAGTAGTGAGACATGTATATATCACTACAATTGCATACAGTAGTGAGCCAGAGCATGTAGTATATCCTGATTTGCATATCAACATATGTGCGTAAACAAAATACAGATAAAGGACAGAAGACAACATCTCACAGTATAAGCCTTGTTTGTACTGTTAAGTTCTCCACTCTTCCGAGGCAAGCATAGAAAAAGCAAAATAAAAATCGTATCTCATATGCCTCATGGTTGTCAACCTGAACTGGGCGAGGGTGAGGTACCGCCGTGGTATAGCGGTTGCAAATCAAAAGATTTTAATAAGAAAACATGGAATACATTGGAAAGCAAGATCTAATGAGTAGGCCACTGGGTTAACCTTACGAAGTATGCAGAAAGGCCCAATACATAGAGGCACCAGTTTTAGTGAGGGAACACAGGGTCAGAGGTTACGGGAAGACATCCAGACCCTCTCCCCAAATTGGTTGGGGGGCGTAGGTAGGCATTGACAGTCAACATGGAGTTTGTTTCTCTTGCTATTTTGAGCAAACTCCGCCCAAGGTAGGTCTGACCAGTTAAGGTGGTCAGAAATATAGCAACGTAGGAACTGCTTCAAGGCTCAGTTGGCCCGTTCTGCAGCCCCATTAAATGGAGGGGGAGGGAATTACTTGGAATTTGATTATACCATGGTAAAGGGCTCCTACATCCATGGTCAACAGAGCGGTTTCATGGGTCACATGGGCAGGCTGTAGAGGTCCTCCCATCAGCCTCAATGGCAAGAGGCTGTAGGGGCATTGAGTACTTCAACATCAAGGCACTATCAACCAACAAGCTTGCAATCCTCAAATCGATTAGTGCCTAGGTATCGATGCAAATAAATAAATAGATCAGACCGGGAAAGGCTAACCAGAACTACAGGCTTATCCTTCAGGATAGCAAAGATGCAACCTAAGGTCTGTCCCCTACAGGACCTCAGGTGCAGTCGTTTCCCTGGTGGGTTGGACAAGATTTCAATAAGTGACCTGCCTGGCCACAGTTCCCTACAGTCATTGTCAACGGAGCAGTCTCACGAGTCACATAGGCAGGCTGCAGAAGTCTCCCATCAATAGCCTCAATGGCAAGTGGAGTGGCACGAAGCTGCAGTGGAATTGATTGCTTAGACACAAAGGCACCATCTTTGAACAGGCCTGCAGCCCTTGAGTCGACTAGAGCCTGTGTATCGATGGATGACTCAGACTAAGAAAGACTAACCAGAACTAGAGGCTTATTCTTCAGGATAACTGGGGATGCAACAGCGCCGCCTAAGGTCTGTCCCCTAAAGGAACTCAGGTGCAAGTGTTTCCTGGACAAGTAGGACAAGACTTCAAACAAACAGTGACCAGCCTGGCCACAATAAAGGCACAGTCTCGCCCTCTTTCTAAAGGCTCTCTCTTTAGCAGCAAGGCGTGTGAAGCCCAGCTGCATCGGCTCTACTTCAGTTAAGAATTTGGGCTCAAGAAGCATGGGAGGGGAGGAAGGCATGGGTGGGTATGCAAAGTTTGGAGCCAAAAACATACAGGAGGCTTCCGCAAGTGCTTCTTAAAAAGGAAGGTCACCCTCAGAGTCTGGTATCAATGAGAATGGCAAATGATAATCAACTCAAGATTCCTAGATATGTCTCAAACTACAATCTCATCTTTAATGTTATCAGAGAGGCCATGGGAAAGCCCCAAACTCAAGGTAATTCTGGACAACAGGTTTTTGTACCTCCCATAAAGGGTTTGCCCAAGCCAAGGCTATCAGAAAGCAAAGAAATAAACGAAGCCTAATTTGGTTCTGTCCATAGGAAACGCCGGGGGTAGTATCCTAAAATAGATTTCAACCCGATTGAGAAACCCTCTGCAGCGAGCTGAATTGCCCTCAAAATGCTGAAGTGGAGCAGAACCTATCTTTTATATTGGTAGTATTAGAGGCGGCTGCCTGAACAGAAACATGAGCAGCAGCAGGAATCGCTTGCAACACTGGTTGCAACAGAGCAGACTGAGTGGGAGGATCCAGATAAGCAGTTTGAATCAGGAGCGTTTGTAACCCTATGGCAAACTGATTCATGCGGTAGTCCTGCTCATCCAATCTGGAAAAAATATTACAACCAATTCTGAATTAATGGCCCTTGCGTAATGTCAGGAACCAAAAACCAGGCAGAGACAGAAAAAGTAAAAAAAAAAAAAATATATATATATATATATATATATATATATATATATATATATATATATATATATATATATATATATATATATATATATATATATATATATATATATATATATATATATATATATATATATATATATAAATAATCGCAAAAACAAAAACCACACAGACACAGACACACACACACGCACATATATTATAAACGTAGTCAAAAACTGAAACCAGGGTTTAGATGCCAGTGGGTAACCAAATGAGCCAGGGTTAGGAAACCCGAAGTCAGCATAGTCATGTGCAAAAACAGAAAACAGGTATCGAAAGAGAAGAAGTCAGACACAGGAACACACCGGAGATTATAGACCATGCAAAGGCAAGGAAGGAAGGAAGGAATAAGCTAAGCTGTTTAACAGCCCTCGTTCTGCACTGGCGTCATATGACAGCGTCCCAGATCGACCGCGTTGCATTGCTAGGACACGACGCGATCCCGATCTCTGTAAAGGAGGCGCGTCCGCAGCACTTTAACCATGTGATCGGCTGTGTCCAATCACAGCCAGGCACATGTAAAACAAGGAGATGCTGGTAATCAGCTCTCCTCGCCTCACACTGACAGAGTGTGAGGAGAGGAGAGCCGATCAGCAGCATTTCCTCACAGGGGGACATCTAGTGATTTAATCAGGGCACTGATCATCAGTGCCCCAATTACAATAAATACAGTGTCAAAAATCATTGCCCACCAATGCCAACATACAGTGCCCACCAGTGGCGGCAATCAGTGCCCACCACTGCCCACAAATGCCACCAGTGCCCATTAGCGATGCCAGTCAGTCCTGGCAATCAGTACCGCCCATCAGTGGTGCCTATCAATGTCCATCACTGCTGTCGATCAATGCCCAGTGTCGCCCATCAGTGCCCATCTGTACCACCTATACGTGTCCACCAGTGCCGCCTATTAGTGCCACCTATCAGTGGCCATAAGTGTGGCATATTAATGACACCTATCAGTGCTGCCTCATCAGTGAAGGGGACAAATTTGTTACAAAATTTACTGACAGACACAAAAGTAAAAAAAAAAAAAAAAAAAAAAAAAAAAGTATTCATTTTTTTCCTTCAAAATTGTCTTTTTTTTTGTAAAAAAACAAAAAAATAAAAATAAAAACAGCAGTGATTAAATACCACCAAAAGAAAGCGCTATTTGTGTGAAGAAAATGATAAAAAAATAAAAAAAATAAAATAAAAAAAATAACTTGTTTGGGTACAGTGTAGCATGACCGCGCAATTGTCATTCAAAGTGCGACAATGCTGAAAGCTGAAAAATGGCCTGGGCAGGAAGGGGGTGTACGTGTCTGGTAGGCAAGTTGTTAAATAGCCAAAAGGGTCTGGCTATAGGATAGATTAATGAGGCAGGTAATTAACGGACAGCTGAGCAGCTTCTGTGCACTGAAAGAAAAGAGCCGCTTGTAAATAACAGGAGCCCGGCTCTGACATGACTAAGGCCCCTTTCACACTGGGGTGTCTTTCAGGTGCTACAGCGCTAAAAATATTGCCTGAAAAAATCTGGCCACTTTCACTCCAGTGTGAAAGCCGGAGGGCTTTCTCACTGGAGTGATGCGCTAGCAGGATGGTGAAAAAAGTCCTGCTAGCCGAATCTTTGGAGCGGTGTATTCACCGCTCCTAAACCACTCCTACCCATTGAAATAAATGGGGCAGGGCGGCTATAGCACCAGCAAAGCGCCGCTGCAGTGGCGGTTTGCGGGCGGTTTTAATCCTTTGTCGGCCGCTAGTGGGGGTTAAAACCGCCCTGCTAGCAGCCGCATACCGCCGCTAAAACTACGCTAAAAATAGCGCCGCTTTACCGCCGGCGCCGCTCCCACCCCAGTGTGAAAGGGGCCTTAGAGGGGAGACTAGAGTCTGCCTCTACAGCATGAATTTGACAGAAGTTGAGAATTTTATTGGTGGTTTTAAAGCACAGAAACATACATCCCCCCCTCAGACACCATCATCACATATGCCTGATACTGAAAATAAATTAACATGCAAATATAAACAGAAGTGACATCTATACGTACTGTAAACAAATTAAGGAAATAAAAGGAAGAAGTCCTGTTCTAGGAACATACCTGACACAGTTCTTCAGCCACATCCAACATTCCTTGCCTGAAGAAGTGCTCCACCATTACTTCGTTGAGGATACGCTGACTGTCGGCCTGCCAGCAGCCATCAATGCCAACGCTGCTGATGTCCGCATCGAAATTCTAAATAAAAGAAGGAGAAAATTAAGGTATACGGCCATTATAGAGGGATGATTCATCAACAATCCATCCAATGGCTAGATTTCATTGTTCTGACAGCTCAAAAGGGTGAATACATGGTTTTCTGTAGGCGACACCTATTTGCACATTATTAATTCACTTTACACCGACATATAAAATATAAATTTCTGCATGTACATCTTACAAGGACACCGTTTCCCAAAAGTGCATGTAACTAATCAGCTGCTATATTAAAACGGATAAAAACGAATAATGCAGCTCAGGAAAAGTATTGGATGGAAGCGGATCAGTTTCAACTCCTGATACACAGACACACTTTCAAAATGAGTGAAGCTGAAGCTGTTCTGCCTCATTTTGAGGGAGGTCTTTAATAAGACCAGGAATATAACTCCATCATCCATCAGAAGTTGACAGAATGAAAACACTTCCAAACTATACAAAGATTACATTTAAAAACTCTTACTGCAAGTCGTTTTTAACCATAGCCGCATCCGACGCACGTTTACATATGCACATACATGGAGGGCTTTAAAATACATTATGGGCATTTCTTTACTTTAATTTTTAAACTTTAAAGCGGACCTTGGTCTTTTTTTCCCCAACTTTCCATCTATTAAAGTCTTCTGCCCTCGTCGTTTTAACTTTCGATAGTAAAACATTTTTTTTTCTGCCAGTAAATACCTTATACAGCCCTCTTCCCGTTTGTCTGGTTGTTAGCCTAGGCCAAATTGCATAGAATCAAGGAGCCAGCTGAAAAAGTTAGGAGCCAGTTTTTTAAATCCTCTGCCCAGAACTGCATGTCCGGGGCATTGGGCAATAAGAATGGCTCATGCCTGAAGCCAAGCAAAAAAAAAAGTGGGCACTGATGAGCACTAATGAGGCGGCATTGAGGTGGAACTGATGAGCATCAATAGGCAGCTCTGAGGTGGCACTGATAGGCAACACAGATGGCAATGATGGGCACCGATAGGTGGCACTGACAAGGCGGTACTCCCCGTCCACAACGGTGGTAACTAACGGATGACTGATCATGCCCGCAACCTCAATCCCAGCTGTAAAACTGGGAAGATGTCGAAAGGCGGCGGGCAGTAAGAGCACGCCACGCTCATTACAGCACCGCCTCCTGCAGTAAGGGGGTTAATGATGTATACAGATGGGGAGTAATAAGTAGTAATGAATGAAGCTGGGGGTGCAGTAAAGGGTTAATACTGCTGGAGACTGTCGGACTATCACCCCTTGTCCCCGGAGGGAAGGCAGCCAGGCTCGGTGTGTAATAACAGACGTCAGCGGAAGAGTGAGTCGGGGTGCCCGGACTGAACACCAGTACTCCGTCCCCGGAGAGGCCAGCAGCGGTCAGTCATAGAAGGGAGCTGTACTGCGTGTTCCCGGACTCTCTCCTCCTCAGCCCAGCTGTAAAACTGGGAAGATGATGTTGAAGGTCAGCGGGCAGTAAGAGCACGCCACGCTCATCACAGCACCGCCCACCAGAGGAGGGCACTTGTTGACAGAAAGGAGCGTGTATCCCGCTCCAGTAAGCCACAAGGGGGGGGGGGGGCACTTTGCAGGAATTATTATCAGGAAATACTGTGCAGCACACATACAGCTTAGTACACTCGCCATACATGTCAGTAAGTGCCTAAGAACTTGAGAATGTGTGAGGAGCAATGCCTCATGGGACATGCAGTCCTGGGCAGCGGTTCTAAAAAGGCAGAAGTTGTTGTTTTTTTTTACCTTGCTATAGTGGCGCTCTATACTTTACATCTCATGCAACTATGTTTAAAAAAAAAAAAAAAAAAAAAAAAAAGAAGGGTAGAACGAGGTGGGACTTTAATTGTGCCTAAGGCTACTTTCACACTAGGGCCCTCAGCTCGCTTGCGGTAAAGCGGCGCTATATTTAGTGGCGTTGATCGGCCGCTAGCGGGGCAGTTTTAACCTCCGCTAGTGGCCAAAAAAGGGTTTGGAGTGCTGCCCCATTGTTTTCAATAGGAAGGGGCGCTTTAGGAGCAGTAAATACACCGCTCCTACAGCGCTCCGAAGATGCGGCTTGCAGGACTTTGACCGCCCTGCAAGCGCACCGCTCCAGTGTGAAAGCCCTCAGGGCTTTCACATTGGCGCGCACTGAGCGGCTTTCAGGGCACTTTGCAGGCGCTATTTTTAGCACTTTAGCGCCTGCAAAGCGCCTCAGTGTGAAAGGGGCCTTAGAGAAGTATAATGAACAATAGAATACAAATACTTAGAAAAATATATAAACTTTATTAATCTGCAAATCGGCAGTACCTTCTAAAAGTAAACAAGTTAAAATAAGTTACAATCCTGGATTTATGAAATCAGGGTGTGCAAATCCCAAATAGTATAGAAAAGATGTGGCCTACGCGTTACGGACAGTTCCGCTTTGTCAGGGCCTCGAGAATGGCACAACAGGATATCACATGAATTTGATAAAATATTGATAGACAATACATGAATAACAGGATTTCACATAAATAAATAAAAAAAATACAGATAAAATAGGCAAAAGGTCTAGTAATACATTTGTTTCACATAGGTGTATATAAATGTCATATCGTGTAGAACATGGGTCTTCAAACTATGGCCCTCCAGTTGTTCAGGAACTACAATTCCCATCATGCCTAGTCATGTCTGTGAATGTCAGAGTTTTACAATGCCTCATGGGATGTGTAGTTTTACAACAGCTGGAGGGCCGTAGTTTGAGGATCTCTGGTGTAGAACATTTGTTAATATAATCTATACATTATATTATGGAGCATCCAATAATATGTGCATACAGGTACAATACATAGCGATTCACGGACAGCGATGTTTTCGCGTGCATGGAGTGTTAAAGTTGGAATACTTAAATATAAAAAGAAAAAATGTCTACATGTAAGAGTTTGATTCTCTGTGTGTCAATCCCAGTTTCTCCTCAGTGGTTCACCTCCTCTCATTTGAGGGTAATAGAGGAAAACATTTTTTTTTTTTTTTTAAATATTACAGGTATGGATACTCTATTCCCCACTTTTTGCCTTACAGACATGCTTTTCAGACTTCTTATCCAAGTTTACATCTGTTTTTGTCTAAATAGATTTCCTCTTTGAGGCTTAGCCTATGGACTTCTTCCCAAAGTCTATCTATACATATCCCATTTCTTCTTATTTTATTTTACCTGACCTGCTGGTACTGGGTGCATTCTTGAGCTCCCAACAGAAGTAATTGCAAACCATAGTATATATTTGGGCGAGTAATTATGAACATTCCCAATCTCATTGACACTTCACCTTTATCGTCCCACACACTCTCCTTCTGCCTCCTTGTCCTTCACTCTTCCAACCTTCCCCCTCCCTCCAGCCCTCCTCCCCCCCATCCCTTCAACTTCCCAAACCCCCCCCCTTCCTTTATTACCCCCCCGCCTCCCCCTTCTTTTCTTCCCTTCTCCTACCCCCTCCTCCTCACCTTTTTACGTTTTGGAGGTTCCTTTTTTCCCCTCCCCCTTTCATTTTTTTTTCCTGCCTTCATCCCATCTCCCCCTTCTTTCCTTCCCCTTCCCCCCTTTCCCGATCTCTCCCTGTTTTTTATTCACCTTTTATCATTCTCCTTTCCTTCACCCTTCCCTCTATATATAGCCGACAAGGTTTATCAGATTCCTCCATTCATGCACAGGTTGTGGTGGTGAGGTGGAGCATCCCCATGGGCACAAAGGCCGAGCCTATGTCCCTCTGATCCGATGTCCTCTGTTCACAGTCTCTGGATGAGTTGAAATGTATGCATTTGAAACAAAACTTTCTATATTGACACATATAAAAGAATCAAACTCTCTTTTGTAGACATTTTCTATATATTCTTTTTTATTTATATTTAAGTATGCCAACTTGAAACTCCATGCACGCGAAAAACATCGCTGTCCTACCTATGTATTGTACCTGTATGCACATATTATTGGATGCTCCATAATGTAGAGATTATATTAACAAATGTTCTATATGACATTTATATACACCTATGTGAAACAAACGTATTACTATCCCTTTTGCCTATTTATCTGTAATTTTTTTTTATTCATGTAAAATCATGTTATTCATGTATTATCTATCAATATTTCATTTATAGAATTCATGCGATATCCCATTGTGCCATTCTCAAGATCCTGGCGATACGGAACTGTCCGAGAAATGCGTATGCTACATCTTTTCCAAACTATCTGGGATTTGCACACCCTGATTTTATAACTCCAAGACTGCAAATTATTTTAACTTGTTTACTCTTAGAAGGTAACACTGATTGGCAGATTAATAAAGTTCATATATTTTTCTATGAATTATTTATTCTATTTTTCATTATACTTCTCTAAAAGGCACAATTAAAGTCCCACCCCGTTCTACTTTTTTTTTTTTTTTTTTTTTTTTTTAAACATAGTTGCATATTCTTAGGGGATGGTCCCTCCGTAGAAGTATTTGTGATTCCATGTTCACACCATCCCCTACACATACTTTGCAGGTGGCTATTGGGGCACTCTGAAGGCAGGAGGAGCCAGAAGCGTCGGTGGGGGACCCCATAAATCAGGACTGCTCTGTGCAAAAACATTACACAGAGCAGGGAAGTACAACATGTTTGTTGTTTAACATAAATAAAATAAAATTCACTTTAGCCCTGGAAGGATTTACCCCCTTCCTGACCAGAGAATTTTTTGCGATATAACACTGTGTTGCTTTAACTGATAACTGCATGGTTGTGAACATTGCACCCAAACAAAATTGATGTCCTTTTTTCCTAACAAATAGAGCTTTCTTTTGGTGGTATTTGATCACCTCTGCGATTTTTATTTTTTGCGCTATAAAAAAATAAATATATATTTTTTACTTTTTGCTATAAATCTAATATAATCTGCTCTGGGCAGCGGTTTTGCAAAGAGCAGCCCCGATCCTCCACTTCTCGGGTTCTCCACCGTCACACTACTGACTCCTCCAACTTGACCAGTGCCCTAATAGTAAGCAGCTTGCCATGAGGCCAATGGTATGTGCTCGCTCCCCACACTCTCATTATCTCACTGGCTGTGATTGACAGCAGTGGGAGCCAATGGCTTCAGTTGCTATGTCTCAGCCAATGAGGAGTGAGAGACCTGAAACAGCCAAGGCTCCTGTGCACATCGCTGGATTGAGAGAGGCCTCACGTGAGTATTACAGAGGGCCGTCACAAGAACATGCATGTCTCTTCAGCAAATAGGGACAAGTCTTATTTTGTCAGTAAACGCTGCCACGTCATCAATCCTCGCAAGCTAAGGACGTTGCCTTGACCTGCCTCCTGCCCCCACTACCTGCATGAGATTTTTTATGTCCTCCCTGTGCTTGCATGGGTTTCCTCCCACACTTGACATGCTTGCAGGTAAATGGTTTGTGCTACATAAACATCTAGTATGAATAAATAGCAGCTATGAGGATGCGGTCTTCAGCTGTAAGGCTAGGTTCACACTGCTGCAATACGATTTAGATTTGACTTTTAGTGCGATTATGTAGTGCTACATGAATGCAACTTTCATAAGTTTTTTTTATTCTACAGGGGCCAGATGACACAAAAATCGCACCAAAGTAATAAAGGAACCCTTTCCAAAATCGCTATATGCTGAGTAGCATTGATGTGAACGGGCACCATTGGAAAAAAAATAAAAAATCCTTCTCATGCAAATTTGCACTCAAGTCGCATCTGAAATTGCACCAATGTGAACCAGGTCTAAAGGTTAGAAGGATTTATTTCATTTCTGCTTCATATGCAATCACATGATTAATAGAGTTTTAAAACTCCTAGGTCCTGAAATGGGCAACTCGTCACTCTAAAACCCTAGGAGAAAGCCAATTTTTTTTTAGAAAATCCATTTTACTAATAAAAATTAAGCAGAAAAATAAAAAAAGCGCTCAAAAGCAACACCCCATACAAGCTTTAATAACCTGATGGACGGATTGATCTGGTTGTTATGGGCTGCTCCTCCACATTTCTCCAACTTTTATAAACTAGGCAAATTGTGTGATTGCATTAGCAGAGCTGGCCTTGTACACGTGGCACAAACACAATACTTCCGCCATAAACTGCCATAATAAATGTGCATCACCCACAGGTACCGGTCTGACAACATGACTAGCAATTACCACTTCTAAAATAATCGTATCGAATTATCATTCCTTTACCAACGCGTAAATATTTACCCTACAGGTGTATGCTAAAGATACTCCCTGACAAAAATAAATGGCCCGGTGACATACATCCTGAGAAGGGATTTATCTTAAGGAGAACACAAGCTTTCCCAAATGTATGCTTTGTTTGCCTAAATAGAATATATAATGCACACTGGGCATTTTTTACAGCTGCTGTTTTTGGCTTCAGCCATTTTTTTTCTACAGCCAGTAAACTCCCCAGCATGTACATCCCGTGTGTCCATGTACACAGGTGCTTATCAGCGGTTTTTGGCTGGAGAAAAAACACCATAACTAGCGAGTTTTTCAGCTGGAAAAATGCAGCTTATTCATCGTTTATTGGTGTTTTTCAGCCATAAGCTTTAGTGAGTATAGTTATGCTATAAAAACAACAAACACACACACACACACACTTTCTGCAGTTTTTTTCCTTCCGATTTACCAAAACCATGTAGTGCAAGGGCCTGCCTGATTGAAACTCCTACAGGTTTGACCTCATATTATATGGTTTTGGTAAATCTGAAGGAAAAAAAAAAAAAAAAAAAAAATAAAATAAAAACCAACACCCAGCAGAAAATCTGATAGTGTGTATGGGACTTAAGGCTACTTTCCACCACTTTTTTTTACCGTCCTGCAAGCGCACCGCTCCAGTGTGAAAGCCCGACTGCTTTACAGGTGCTATATTTTTTTTTTAAGCACTGTATTGCCTCAGTGTGAAAGTAGCCCCAAGGTTTTCCACCTTAATGCATTAAGGTGAAAAACCTATTGTAGTGCAACAGCCCCCCAGAGCTCCCCTTTGACTTACCTGAACCTGATCAACCCAGCGATGGGGACGAGCACAGCAGATCCAGCCGCTGTCTAGGGTCCTCAGTGGATTGATAGCAGCCCAGCCATTGGCTCCCACTGCTGTCAATCAAATCCAGCGACACGGAGACGGGGCGAGTCCTGCCGTCTGTAAATGGACGCAGCAGGACTCCAGAGCGCACCCACACGAGTGCCCCCATGGAATGCGGCTCTCCTTGGGGGCTCGTGAGAAAAAGGAGGAGCCAGGAGGGCCGCTGAGGGACCATAAAAGAGGATCAGTGCCACTGTGCAAAACCCTTGCACAGGAGGAGGCAAGTATGACGTTTGTTATTTTAAAAATATTTACACAAACCAAGAACCTTTTCAACCCCTTTAAAAAGGGGTTTACTAAAACATGGCGTTCGGCTCTAATACATACCAAAGAGAGATAAAGCACAAAGAACACAGACATACCTTATCAATGGCCTTCCCCACCCTGGACACACTGCTGTGGATGTCTTTGTGGTCAGAGGCCAGCTTCTGCACAGTGTCCTTTATCCTCTTACAACACTGTGTTAACACCAGCGATAACGTCCCCGATAATTCACCATCTTGGTCTAGGAAAGAAGGTGCCAACACTTTAGGAATACCATAACAGGAAACAAAGGGGTTCATTTACTAAAGGCAAATAGGCTAATGACATAGAAAGCAAAGTTACACTTTCACTTAATTCTGGGGGAAAATTACTTGCATGAGGTGAAGCTCTGCACGTGTAAGCAAAAAACACTGTTTTTGGGTTGTTTTTTTTTTTTTTTTTTACATTTTCCTCTTTCCTCACATCTCTATGCTCTGGGAATTTCCCTTGTAAAGTGAACAAGCTATTTGGCATTAATAACAGTAAATCCACCAATATTAAAGTGGAGTTCCACTCAAGAGCGGAACTTCTGCTCATTTGTCTCCCCACCCCCGGCGCCACATTATTGGTGGTAAGAGTGCAGTGGAGCCTCGTGCATGCGCAGCAAGGTTCCCAGCATGAAGCCGTAATGCTACACTGCTGGGTCCCCTTACACACAATGGCGGCGGCAGTACCCAACAGCCCATGAAAACATCAGCTGAGGTGCCGACATCGCTGGACTCCAGGACAGGTACGTGCCCCATTATTAAAAAAAAAAACCCAGCAGCTGCAGTATGTGTAGCTGCTGGCTTTAAATTTTTGTAGGGGTGGGCAGACCTTCACTTTAATTACTTGCCTACCGTGCCAATTCTGACACTTCTCTCCTAAAATCATCTTTTTTTGCTAGAAAATTACTCAAAACCCTGAAACATTATATATGTTTTTTTTTAGAAGAGACCCTGGGGAATAAAATGGTGGTTGTTGCAACTTTATCTCACACTGTATTTGTGCAGCAATTTTTGAAAACACCTTCCCCCCCCCAATAAAAACACCCAGTAAAGTTAGCCCAATTTTTTATTTTTTTTTGGTAATGTGAAAGAGGATGTTATGCCGAGTAAATAGATACCCAACATGTCGCGCTTTAAAATTGCGCACTTGTGGAATGGCGTCAAACTTTGGTACTTACAAATCCCACAGGCAGCGCTTTAAAAAAATAAATTAAAAAAAAAGGGGGGGGCGGAGGCAAGGATAATCACGGCTTCCCAGCTGAGGCGGCGCCATTTTTTCAAATGCAGAGACCAGGAGTGATGTTGTGCCATCGTTCACGGCCTCCGAAAAACCATAGAGACTTTGGGGACAATCTGGCCTGCCAAAAAATCTCTATGGTCAACATTCCTTCTCCGGCTCGCCCATTGCATTTAGAAGCACCGGAGGGTGGTGGGGCATTGTCCCTTCCCACCACCTGTAAAAACGGCGAAGCGGCTGTGACTGGCTGGAGCCTTAAAGATGTCACTCCCATGCATGCGCGCGGGTGCCGCCACTAACGGCACGCTCAGTGCGCCTGCGCCCATAGACATCGGTGCCACCATTTCTGCAAATATCTCCTAAACCTTTTAGGTTTGGGAGATATTTCTTGCACCTACAGGTGAGCCTTAATCTAGGCTTACCTGTAGGTTAAAGTGGTTGTAATGGGTTTACAACCACTTTAATGAATCATAAGCTTTTGTGGGAGTAGAATATAAAAAAAAAAAAAAAAAAAAGGGGGGGGGGAAGAAGACTTAAAAAATGCTACTGCAAAAAACGCTGAAAAACAAAAAATTCTACAGCTTTCTATAGGGAACGAAATTGGCTTTTTTAATGTCCAGTTTGCACGAGGCCTAAATATGATGTGTTTGAGTAGTAAGCAGGGTCATGAATGTCTGAGGCCCAAAAATATTTTTGCACTTTATTTTCAGTTTTTCCCCCACTATGTTGCATGGTTTTCTACATACTCCTTACCATCTGTTTCCCATAATAGTGTACAGAGCCACCTGTTATCAAGCCCTGGACTGCAGCGCCCCCCACCCACCAACCCCCACCCTCTTCCCCGACTAGACAGTGCAATCTAATTATAGGAACTATTTGCTGGAGGCGGAAGACTCACCCTCTCAGCTGAGAGGCCGCTCTGTGATCTGTTCAATGACAGCTTTGTATATAGATGAGCAAAAATAATTCTTAACTTTTTCTGCACTTTGCCCAATTTCTAAAATACTATTTTATAAACATTTGAATTGGAAATCTACAGAGCCAAGGAGAAGATATAAAAAAAGGAGAAGGAGAAGGAGAAGGAGAAGGAGAAGAAGGAGAAGGAGGAGAAGGAGAAGGAGGAGAAGGAGGAGAAGGAGAAGGAGGAGAAGGAGAAGGAGGAGAAGGAGGAGAAGGAGAAGGAGAAGGAGGAGAAGGGGGTGAGAAGTAAACAGGAGTAGTAGAAAATTGCAGCACTCTTCAGAGGTCCATTGCACACAAGTTTAAAACTGAACTTCACCCAAATAACAACTTAATAGAAAGGAGCGTACATTCCACATAAATAATAATGCTGCCTAAATTAGTGTGTGCTGTAAATTGCTCCGGCACCGTTCCTGTTACTTTTTGCTGAAGCCCAGAGCCCCTGAATAGCAGTAAATCAGAGCGGAACTAAACTCATCATCGATTTAACAATTTCAGAAAAAACAGTTGCGTTCCTGGAACACTGGGATTGCCAACTGACACATTTCCTTCCTGTCCTCAAACTGTCAAACCATTAAATGGCTGGTGTCATAACTGATCACATATGCAGCACCATGGCAGTTGCAGATCGAACAGAGGCAGCTTCCTTGGCTGCAAGTGGGCTTTCACACTGCCTTGCCCATAGCGTCGGCAGTAAAACGCTGCTATTTTTAACGTCGTTTTACCATCGGATTTGCAGAGCATTTCGACCGCTAGCGGGGAGCTTTTACCCCCGGTAGCGGCCGAGAAAGGGTTAAAACCGCCCGCAATAGCGGCGTTTTGCTGGCGGTATTGCAGCGCTGCCCCATTGACTTCAATGGGGAGCAGCAGTGGAGGAGCGGTAAACACACCGCTCCAAAGAAGCTGCTGGCAGGACTTTTCCGGACGCCCTGCCAGCACACCGCTCCGGAGTGAAAGCCTTAGGGCTTTCACACTGGAGACAACGGTGCAGCAGTTTGAGGGTGGATTGCAGGCGCTATTTCTAACGGAGGGTTTAATTGCACTTTAAGGCTGTCAGCAGATCAGCCTCTACAAAAACTCGGCAGTGCCTAAAAATGGAGAGCAGCTGAGCATCTGTAGAGCAGGGCGAGTGTATTACACAGAATAGACACTTATTTCTAATGTTTTACACAGCTATACCTGCACAAGGGGCCAGTGTAAAGTGTTCTAGCAGGACATTTTCTGACTAAAGTTCCACTTTAATGTCCAGGCCAAACTTCTATTTTTCTGAAGTGTATATATGAACCCTTTGCTCGTTATAAGCCACGTAAAATACCAACAGAAGGAAAACCAATTCAATTAAAAAACCCTTATAAAATGGTGATGTGTCAGCAGCAGTCTCACCACAGGAGTCCAGGATCGTCCTGCATATGCACAGCATTCTGTAGCTTCCAGTAGAAGGCAGACATTTAAACTGACCACACTGGAGGGATGTCCTGTGTCTAGCCCCATGCGGAGCGCCCACGCATATATACTGCGGCGGGACAGCGCTCTGTGCCAGATCACGTACCTAGTACATGATCTGACACCTCTGGGTCACACTAATGGCGTCCCGCGCCCGCTGTGACTGGACACAGTGGGAGCCAATCAGCATTGTTCGAGAGACAGGCAGAATGGCAGTCTGCCTATGTAAACAAGGCATATCGCCACTCTGTTAGTGGGGAAGATGGAGATCCTGAGTTTCTGCTAAGCAGAAACGAAAATCTTTGCCTTCCCATAGTTAAAACACCTCCCCCGCACAGTTAGCAAACATTTCCTAGGGACACATTTAACTCTTTGCTTGCCCCTGATGTTAACTCCATTCCCTGCCAGTGTCATTAGTACAGTGACAGTGCATATTTTTTAGTACTGATCACTGTATTAATGTCACTGGTCCCCAAAAAGTGTCAGTTAGGTGTCCGATTTGTCCACCGCAATATTGCGCTATAAGTTGCCGATCGCTGCCATTACTAGTAAAAAAAAAAAAAAAAAAAAAAAAAAAAAAATTTAATAAAAACTAAAAATATCCGATAGTTTATAGACACTATAACTTTTGTGCAAACCAATCAATACACGCTTGTGGAGATTTTATTTTATTATTTTTTTTTAAGCAAAAATAAGTAGCAGAATACATAATCGGCCTAAAATGATGAAGTTCGATTTTTTTTTTTTACAGTTTATTGGATGCATTTTATAGCAGAAAGTAAAAAAAAAAAAAAAAAAAAAAAAAATTGCTTTTTTTTTCTAAATTGTCGGTCTTTTCTGGTTTAAAAAAACAAAAAAAAAAAACAAAAAAAAAAAAAAAATGCAGAAGTGATTGAATACCACTAACAGAAAGCTGTGGGAAAAGGAGGACAAGCATTTTGTTTAGGGTCGCACAACTGTTAGCTAAAGGAGCGTAGTGTCGTATCGCAAAAAAATTTAAATTTTTCAGAGCTGAAGTGGCTAGTGTGGTCAGAAGGAAACAGGAAAGGGGTGTAAATGAAGGACACGTGGGATCACCAGGTGAAATATGTATTTTGGTTCTTAAAAAACAAACACACACACAAATTTCCATCAGAAAAATCTTGGATGGTTTTTCCGAAGGAATTCCGCTCAAGCTTGGCTTGGCTTGCATACACACAAAAGTTCTCTGAACTTTCGACCGTCAAGAACGCTGTGACCTACAAATACTATGACGAGCCAAGAAAATTAAGTTCAATGTTTCCGAGCATGCGTAGGAATTTTGCACATCGGAATTGCTACAGACAATCGGAATTTCCAATCGAAAACTTTTTCCAACTGAAAAATTGAGAGCAGGTTCTCTATCTTTTGCTGGTGGGAATTCCGCCAGCAAAAGCCTGATGGAGCATGCACATGGTCGCATTTTCCGACCAAAAGCTCTCAGACTTTTGCTGGCGGAATTTCCAATCCTTTATTCACACACGATGGTCGGCAGATTCGCCATGATTCTGAATGAGATTCCAAATCGTGGGACACTTTCGCAATGTCAATACTTCTCAATAGCACCCCAATTGAGCTGCAATTTCAGAGGAACATGAGCTTCTTTGGTGCGACAGTGTTTGCAACTTTCTGTGATTGCAGCACGATTTGAGGCACAATTGGGGTGCCATTAGAAGTAATGGTATCGCAAATGTGTCCTGGGCTTTGCAGCGATTTGGCATCATGGAGATTCCTCCCGCGATCAGGTGTGAATGGAGCCCAAGTGAATTATCGGGGATAAATGGAAAAGTAATAGCCAACTGTGTAAACGAAGGAAGAGTTAGAACCCCTGTCCAGTTTTACTACTAGCCAGAAAACCATTATAAAAGATTTCCCCTCACTTCCTGTTCATCTGACAGCGATGTCGGACAGCAGGTAGAGGACAAATCTCCAAGCACAGAGAAGGAAAAAAAATTATTAATAATAAGTGTCCCCCCCCCCCCAGTGGAGCATGCAAGATTTAAATCAGTCAGATATTTGTCACCTGAGCATTTCCCGTTTGGTAAAACAGCAGCAGGACAGGAAGTAGGGTGGGGGGTGTTAATTAAAGGATAAGTTTGCCTTTTAAAAGAAGAAAAAAAAAAATTTTAAATAAATAAAAAAAAGGGAAGGAGAGCATTTATTATTAATTAATTAGGAGCCGGGAAAGCATGGCATCCACGATCAGTGTTCTTGCATACTAATGCTGGGTACACACCATCGGAATTCTCGTCGGAAAAAGCTCTGATGGTTTTCTCTACGGAATTCGGCTCAAGCTGTCTTGCCTACACACGGTCACATCAAATTCCGATCATTTATAACACTGTGACGTACAACACGTACGACGTGACTAGAAAAAGGAAGTTCAATAGCCAATAGCTTCTTGTCTCGTAATTGAATCTGAGCATGCGTGATTTTTGCCGTGTCGGAATTGCATACACACGATCGGAATTACCAATAGAACGTTTTTCTGTCTGGAAAATTGAGAACATGATATAAATTTTTGGCTGGCGGAAATTCGGAAAGCTAAATTCCGATGGAGCATACACACGGTCACATTTTCCGAGGAAAAGCTCTCATCTGTCTTTTTCTGGCCGGAATGCCGATCATGTGTACGCGGCATGTCAGTGTGTTTGTTCGTACCTCGTACGGACAGGCAGTTACTCAATGACAGGAATCAACAAACTACCTAGAGAGCTCTCCAATGCTCTGGTAGTTCACAGAAAACTACAAGCTTTCAACCACCAAGGCTGACAGTGGTTGTTGTTTTCCCAGTCCCAGAATAAGCCTAGGTTCACACCGACAGCAGGAATTAAATTTTGCGAGTTCAGCGGAACTTGCACCATTTCATTCCTGCATGTCAGTCCCGACTTTGGGGGCGATTTCAGCACAGATGTCTACTGGGGGAAAAAAAAAAAAACAAACAAAAAAAAATTAAAAAAAAAAAAATCACACCCCGAAGTCACCAAAAAGTAGTACAGACGCTACTTTTGAGAATCGGTGCGGTGCCGCAAATGCGGCGTTGCAACAATTCGGAGGTGCCATTACTAGAAATAGTTGCCAATTTGGCATGGATTTGTCATTTAAAATCGCTGCAATGTGAACCAGGGCTCAATGATGCAGCCGGGTGGGCGGAGCCTTTCATGGTTGTTTTTTTAAACTTGTGACAGCAAGTTCAGGGAGAAGATTCCCTGCTCGCTGTCACTAGAGGTAGCAGATAGGAGAGAGGCTGCAGCAGTGGGAACATGTATCACATATTCCCAAAGATGACACTAGCCTTTAGAGTAGTGGTCTTCAAACTGTGGGTCAGATACTGGATGTGGCTCCGTGCTTTCCTTTATCCAGTCCTTGAGGTATTATTCCCCAATGTCAGCCACAGTGAGCCATAGTTTCTGCCACTCTGTCCCTCCCACTGACACCAACAATGGGGCAGTATTCCTTCCACTGACAGTGGGGCACTGTTTAATCACATATATTCTACTCCCACTGGCCACAGTGCCGCCCCCCTTAAAAGTTTGAATGACAGTAAACTGGCCTGTTTACAACATTTGGAGACCCCTGCTTTAAAGGACTGCCTTATGACATTATTCAGGATTTATACAGTGCCTTGAAAAAGTATTCACACCCCTTAACATTTTCTCATTTTGTCATGTTACAACCAAAAATGTAAATTTATTTTATTGGGATTTTATGTGATAGACCAACACAAAGTGGCACATAATTGTGAAGTGGAAGGAAAATGATAAAGGTCTTTCAAATCTGACAACAAACAAATACATTTGTGAAAAGTTTGTTGTGCATTTGTATTCAGCCCCTCTGAGTCAATACTTTGTAGAATCACCTTTCATTACAATTACAGCTGCAAGTCTTTTTGGGGATGTCTCTACCAGATTTGCACAACTAGAGTAAAATTTTTGCCCATTCTTTTCAAATAAATATCTCAAGCTTTGTCAGATTGGATGAAGAGCGTCTGAACAGCAACTTTCAATTCTTGCAACAGATTCTCAAATGGATTTAGATCTGAACTTTGACTGGACCATTCTAAACAAATGGATATGCTTTGATCGAAACCATTCCACCGTGGCTGTATGCTTAGGGTCATTCTCCTGCTGGAAGATGAACCTCCACCCCAGTCTCAAGTCTTTTGCAGACCAATGCCACATACACACGACTAGACTTTCCGGCAGACTAGGTCCGCCGGTTTTCCCAGACTTTCGGCGGAGTTCCGATGGACTTTCTGAACGAATGGACGTACGGATGGACGGATGGACTTGGCCACACACAATCACACCAAAGTCCGACAGATTTAAACGCGATGACGCATGACTGGACTAGAATAAGGAAGTTCATAGCGAGTAGCCAATAGTAGGGATGCACCGAAATTTCGGCCGCCGAAACATATCGGCCGAAAATGCCCTTTTCGGCAATTTGCCGAAAGGTAAAAACGGCCGATAATTCAGCCGAAAATGGGGCGGGGCCTGGTGCGGAACTCCGCCCCCGCCCCGCCCATGATGGGGGTGAATAGCGCAGGACTGATGCAGCCAGCGATGCTCCTCTGCAGTGAAGAGAGCCGCCTGGTTGAATAGAGCGCCGGGAACATCACAGCTTTAATTTCAATAGCTTTGTGTTCCCCGTCGCGCGCCGTCACACACAGCCCCTCCCCCTTGTCCGGGGAACTTTGATAGACAGATCACCTGTCCAGATTGGACGGGTGATCTGTCTATCAAAGTGCCTGGACAAGGGGGAGGGGCTGTGTGTGACGGCGCGCGACGGGGAACACAAAGCTATTGAAATTAAAGCTGTGATGTTCCCGGCGCTCTATTCAACCAGACGGCTATCTTCACTGCAGAGGGGCATCGCTGGCTGAATCACTGGGTGGGGCATCGCCGGCTGAATCACTGGGTGGGGCATCGCCGGCTGAATCACTGGGTGGGGCATCGCCGGCTGAATCACTGGGGGGGGGGGGGCATCGCCGGCTGAATCACTGGGGGAGGGGGGGCATCGCCGGCTGAATCACTGGGGGGGGGGGGCATCGCCGGCTGAATCACTGGGGGGGGGGGGCATCGCCGGCTGAATCACGGGGGGGGGGGGGGGGGGCATCGCCGGCTGAATCACTGGGGGGGGGGGGGGCATCGCCGGCTGAATCACTGGGGGGGGGGGGGGGGCATCGCCGGCTGAATCACTGGGGGGGGGGGCATCGCCGGCTGAATCACTGGGGGGGGGGGGGGGGGCACCACTGGGGGCAACACTGGCTGCACCACTGGGGGCAACACTGGCTGCACCACTGGGGGCAACACTGGCTGCACCACTGGGGGCAACACTGGCTGCACCACTGGGGGCAACACTGGCTGCACCACTGGGGGCAACACTGGCTGCACTTATCTCCTGTACCATGTCGCCAGTCTCTGACCACCTCCTGTACCATGTCGCCAGTCTCTGACCACCTCCTGTACCATGTCGCCAGTCTCTGACCACCTCCTGTATAAAAATATTTTTTAAAAACAGTCATTTTCGGTATCTGTGCTGTTTCGGTATCGGTTTTCGGCCTAGTGTATTTTTCATTTTCGGTATCGGTTTCGGCACCAAAAAACCCATTCGGTGCATCCCTAGCCAATAGCTGCCCTGGCGTAGATTTGTCAGTTGGACTAGCAAGCAGACAAACTGATTTCTCAATAGGAACTGGTTCCGGCTAGGGATGCACGGAAATTTCGGCCGCCGAAACATATCGCCCGAAAATGCCCTTTTCGGCAATTTGCCGAAAGAGAAAAACGGCCGATAATGGAGCCAAAAATGGGCGTGGCCTGGGTGGGGGTGGCGCTCCCCCGCCCCTGGTGCCGCCCATCATGGGGGTGTCCTATAGCGCAGGAGAGTCGCCTCTGCCGCCTGTGATCACAGCGCCGGGAACATCACAGCTTTCATTTCAATAGCTGTGTGTTCCCAGCCACGCCATCACACACAGCCCCTCCCCCTTGTCCGGGCACTTTGATAGACAGATCACCCGCATGATTGGATGGATGATCTGTCCATAAAAGTGCCCGGACAAGGGGAAGGAGCTGTGTGTGACGGCGCGGCTGGGAACACACAGCTATTGAAATGAAAGCTGTGATGTTCCCGGCGCTGTGATCAAACAGGCAGCTCTCCTCTCTTCGCTGCAAAATGGGATACTCTGGCTGCAAAATGGGGGCACAGGCACACTGGCTGCAATGGGGCACACCTCCTGTACCGTGTCCCCAGTCTCTGACCACCTCCAGTACCGTGTCCCCAGTCTCTGACCACCTCCAGTACCGTGTCCCCAGTCTCTGACCACCTCCAGTACCGTGTCCCCAGTCTCTGACCACCTCCAGTACCGTGTCCCCAGTCTCTGACCACCTCCAGTACCGTGTCCCCAGTCTCTGACCACCTCCAGTACCGTGTCCCCAGTCTCTGACCATCTCCAGTACCGTGTCCCCAGTCTCTGACCATCTCCAGTACCGTGTCCCCAGTCTCTGACCATCTCCTGTACCGTGTCCCCAGTCTCTGACCATCTCCTGTACCGTGTCCCCAGTCTCTGACCATCTCCTGTATAAAAATATTTTTTTTTAAATATGTTTCGGTATCGGTTTTCGGCCTAGTGTATTTTTCATTTTCGGTATCTGTTTCGGCACCAAAAAACCCATTCGGTGCACCCCTAGTTCCGGCGGAAAGATTTGAAACATGTTCTATTTCTAAAGTCCGTCTGATTTTTAGACATCAAAGGTCCGATGAAGCTCACAATTTAACGGGTTCCTGACCGGCGCACGCCGATGTACATCGGCAGAATGGTATGGGCAGGCATATTGGCGTACAGGTATGTCCAATCTTCATTGCCGCCCTGCCATCGCGAGCGCGCCAGTGAGGGACCCCGTGAGTCCGGTCGCGGGTCCCGCGGACTTGATCGCCGCAGGCATACCCGCGATCGTCTCACGGAGCGGCTGAACGGAGAAATGCTGTTGTAAACAGCATTTCCCCATTCTGCCTAGCGACATGTGATTGGAGCAGAGATCAGTGTTCACTAAATGAAAGCCCAACCCCCCACAGTTAGTAACACACCCCTAGGAACACTTAACCCCTACCCCATCACTGCCAGTGTCATTTACACAGGAATCACTGCATTTATATAGCAGTGATTGCTGTATAAAATGACAATGGTCCCAAAAACGTGTAAAAAATGTCTGATATGTCCGCCATAATGTTGCAGTCACAAAAAAAAAAAAAAAAAAAAAAAAAAAAAAAATTTAATCGCTGATCACCACCATTACTAGAAAAAAAAAAAAAAAATTATATTATATATATATATATATATATATTTATTTTTTATAAAAATGCCATAAAAAAACTATCCCCTATTTAGTAAACGCTATAACTTTTGCGCAAACCAAATCAATAATCGCTTATTGCGATTTTTTTTAAACCAAAAATATGTAGAAGAATATGTATTAGCCTAAACTGAGGGGACAAATTTTTTTATATATATTTTTGGGGGATATTTATTATAACAAAAAGTAAAAAATAATGCGTTTAAAATTGTCGTTCTATTTTTGTTTATAGCGCAAAAAATAAAAACCGCAGGGGTAATCAAATACCACCAAAAGAAAGCTCTATTTGTGGTAAAAAAAGGGCGCCAATTTTGTTTGGGAACCACGTCGCACGACTGCGCAATTGTCAGTTAAAGCGACACCCAGTGCCGAATCGCAAAAAGTGGTCTGGTCTTTGACCAGCAAAATGGCCTGGGGCTGAAGTGGTTAACACAAGAGGGTTGGGAGGGCCTTGCTCCTGCGATGTAGTAGTTGCCTCTGCAGTCATAATAAAAGCGGTATTAAACCCAAAAGAAAACAGCTATTAAATTGTAGTTTACCAATCCGGATATGTGTTGTTTGCATTAGTGTTCATTTTTATTTTTTATTTTTTTTTTTCACCTGGTGATCCAGCTAGTAAGGCCGGCCATGCACATGACGAATTCCGAATGATTTTTCATACGAGAAAAAAAAAAAATTGCACCTTTCAATAATCGTTTGATTTTCGACCATTAGTTGGGCCACAGCAATGGATGATTTTTGTGCGGCCATCGAATTTAAGTAATTGGATATGCTGGAAATTGTTTTTAAATGAATTGCATTTCTATTCAATGAAGGATAAAGATATACACATGAGTCGTGACCTGGAAAGAAAAAGAAGAAGATTCTCGGGCACAGATTCTCTTTTCTGTAACAACATAAAAGGTGAAATTGAAGACTTAGTTGGTCGAATTTTGAAATCAATGGTGGCACCATCGGCTTACAAAATGCACAAAACTTGATTTTTGACCAACAAATCCTTTAGGATTTGACCCAGGTATAATCTCAGCAAGTTTTTTTTTTTTTTCAAAAGAACAAGCTCTCTTGCAGATCAGTTAAAGGATTGAGACAAACCATTTACCGCTGACAGGGATGCTTACAATGATCAGCGTTTATATATGCAACACCTTTATCCCAAAATAAACAATAAAATATGTTGCTGTAACTGATTATGTGAGCTTGAGTTTGGCTCCAATTTATTTATCTAGGGCTCGGTTCACACTGAAAGTCACGCAACTTATGGTGCGACTTTGCCAGGCGACTTCCAGGAGACTTCAGTCCTACTTTGATGTGACTTTTGGGAATGCCTGGGTAATCTTCCTGTAATGTTAGATCCAAATCACATCAACATAGATAAAGATTCGACTTCCATTAACCACTTCATCACCAGAAGATTTAAACCCCTCTTGACCAGACCATTTCTTGCAATACTGCATTGCGTTACTTTAACTGACAATTGCGCGGTCGTGCGGCGCTGTACCCAAATGAAACGTATGCCCTTTTCTTCCTCCACAAACAGAGCTTTCTTTTGGTGGCATTTGATCACCTCTATTTTGCGCTGAAACAAAGATTGACCAACAATTTTGAAAACCTTTTTTTTTTTTTTTAATTGATGTGTGTTTTTATAGCAGAAAGTAAAAAAATAAATAAATAAAAAAAAAAAAAAAAAAAAAAAAAAGGAAGAAGTCCCTTTAAATTTCTTCATCAATTTAGGCCATCACATATTTGGCTACATGTTTTTCGGGTAAGAAAACAAATAAATAAATAATATATCTCAATAAGTGTATAGTGATTGGTTTGCACAAAAAAGTTATACTGTGGGATATATTTATTTAAAAAAAATTTTTACACTAGTAATGGTGGCGATCAGCAACATATAGCGGGATATTGCGGCAGACTAATCGGACACTAACTGACACTCTGTGGGTACCAATGACTTTAGTGATAAAAATATGCACTGTCACTGTACTAATGAAACTGGCTGGGAAGGGGTTAACATCAGGAGCAATCAGAGGATTAAATGTGTTTCTAAGGAGTGCTTACTAACTGTGGGGGGGCTTTTACTACTGGAAGACGTGGATTGGCGTTTATGCTTTACAGGAACACAGGATCCAGGCCTTCTGTACTGACAGAATGAGTCTGTCTTGTTTACATAGACCGTCATTCTGTGAGTGTAACATATGATCAGCAGGTCCTGGTGGACATTAGGTCTGCAGGTCCCGCTGTGTAAAAATCACAACGGGAGCGAGAGTACCACTTCCGGGCATAGATACCCAAGTCACCCGCGGGTAGCTACGCCACCCCCCCCCCCCCCTCGCTGTCTTCTGGGAGACACATGGGTCCCAGAAAACAGCAGGGACCAGTGGGAGAGCGCAGCACGGGTCGCAAGGCTTTACTTCCCGATTCCCATAGAGGATTGCAGGAGCAGCACCCGACAGCCGAGGGACAGATCACCGTCGGGTGCCAACATCACGGGTGCCCTGGACAGGTGAGTGTCCTTATTTTAAAAGTCGGCAGCTGCAGTATTTGAAAAAAATAAAATAAAAAAAATTTAGGTGGAACTCCGCTTTAACTGAAACTACACAAGTTGTTTCGACTTTAGATAAGGTTCCTCCACTACTTTGATTCGACTTGGGTGCAATTTCAGCCCTTGTACAGGCTTCTAAATAGCAGCCAAGTCGAATTAAGTCAAAAGGAAGTCGCATAAGACTTTTCCTTCACAGCAGTGTGACCTGAGGCTTAGGACACAAGGCGGATAAAAGTCGTCTTGAAGTAGTAAAGGAGTCTTTTCTAAAGGAAGTAATGCTAACATGGCTTTATTTAACACAGCTCTTATTGACCAACATGGGATTTCACATGTCATGCGACTTGGGGTCCCACAAGTTGGATCCCAAGTCACAGCAGTTTGAACCGAGCCTAAATCACACTCCCCTCCTCCCCAGACTGACAATGTTGCTGTCCAAAAGGTGCCCCCTGTGCTCCTTCATCCAGAGTGGAGGCACTCTAAGACAAGCAGCTTGCTATGGGGTCACCTGATCATTGTCTGTGTGTCCATTCAGACAAAGAGCTGCGGTTCGCCCCCCTCGGCTCACTGAATGACTTAGGCCTCTTTAACATGGACGATCCGTTCAGGTCCGCCTGTCTGTTTTTCAGGCGGACCTGAACGGACGCTCCATAGAGGTCTATGGAGCGTCGGATGTCAGAGGTAACTTGTCCGCTGACATCCGAGCCGCTCCGATCCAAAAAAAGTGTGACGGAGGAGAAAGCTATTTTTCCATCCATCATAGGATCAGATCTCCCATTGGGGAGGGCGGCGCTGTGACAGCTCCGTCCCTGCGCAGTGTGCAGAGACAGACCTGTCATCTTCATCGGCCCCGCTCAGCAAGCGGATATCCACGCGACGGATCAGCACAGATCCGCCCCGTGTGAAAGGACCCTTTTAGTAGTGGGAGCCAATGGCCCGGCTGTGTGGTGTCTCAGCCAACGAGACCAAAGAGTCCTGGGCAGCCGAGACTTTCCTGCAACATCGCTGGAACGAGATGGGCTCAGGTAAGCATTATAGTGGTTGAGGGGGGCTGCTGCATACAAAAAAATAAAATCAAAAAATCTTTGCAACCACTTTAAGGTGTGCCCATATTGAACTGTGTAATGGGTCTAGAGCAGGTGGTGAGGGTTGTGAACAGACTGTACCCGAGCTTGTACATCCCTAGACCTTTTGCTGCCGTATCTCAGGATTTGTATTTTCCGAAAAAAGGAAATAACATGGTGATGAAAAGATCTATTCCAAGAGGCCAAGTCATTGTTTTTTGGTCTATTGCCAGCTGTAGGGAGAAGTGCTGGGTTAGAAACAAACAATGAACATCTCACATACAATGTAGAGCTCATAAAAAGGTTTTGTTGCCGGAAAATATTTACGCCCCCCCCTCCCCTCCCCGAGTAACAATAGGCATTCTAACATTAGCGTATGAACTTGCATTAAAAGGTCTCTAAAGCGTTTTATTTTCCTCCCCATGTTTTTTGCTATTTAGCACTGCACTACTTTACCTGGCAATTGCGCAGTCATGCAACACTACTCAAATGGAATTTATAACTTTTTTCACACAAATATAGTTTTCTTTTGGTGGTATTTGATCACCACTGGGTTTTTAATTTTTTATTATAGAATTGAAAAAAGGACCAACAAATAAAATAAAAACCAAAACTTTTTCTACTGTTATAAAACATATCCAATAAAAATAAATAAATATGTATTCAGCTATAGGTCTTTAGTAAAAAAAATAAAAAAAAATAATAATAAATCCCAAAAAGCATAACAAGAATAACGGCAGAGGGGCAGAGTGGACAGCATGGATAATGGTAGAGGATAGGATGGACAGCAATGGGGAGCAGAGTTAACAGCACAATTAGAGGCTAGGGACAGCGCGGATAATAGCCCGACAGCGCTAATAACAGTGGGGTCAGGGCGGTCGGTTCCTGCCGCCTGTCCCCGCTCTTACGTCCTGCCATTATCCACGCTCTCTGTCCTGGCCTCCACCAAGGTCCATCCCTATCCCCCTCGCCATTATCCATGCTGTCCATCCCTGCCCCCTCGCCATTATCAGCGGTGTCTGCCCCGACCCCCGCCGTTATTCATGCTGTCCGCTCTGTCCCACACTGCTGTTATTCTTGTCATGCTTAGTTACTGGGGTGTTTTTTTTTTTGTTTTTTTTACACCAAAGACATGTAGCAGAATACATTTTGGCATAAAAATGTATGGATATGTTTTATAATAGAAAGTAGAAAATGTGTTTTGTTCAAATTTTTGGGTCCATTTTGAATTCCATAGACAGACGGACGACGTCGCGACAGAGACGGACAACGTCCGGGGGGGGTGGACGCGACAGACGGACAACGTCCAGGGGGGGGGGGGACGCGACAGACGGACAACGTCCAGGGGGGGGGGGACGCGACAGACGGACAACGTCCAGGGGGGGGGGGACGCGACAGACGGACAACGTCCAGGGGGGGGGGACGCGACAGACGGACAACGTCCAGGGGGGGGGGGGGGACGCGACAGACGGACAACGTCCAGGGGGGGGGGGGGGACGCGACAGACGGACAACGTCCAGGGGGGGGGGGGGGTGGGGGACGCGACAGACGGACAACGTCCAGGGGGGGGGGGGGGGGGACGCGACAGACGGACAACGTCCAGGGCGGGGGGGGGGGGACGCGACAGACGGACAACGTCCAGGGCGGGGGGGGGGGGACGCGACAGACGGACAACGTCCAGGGGGGGGGGGGGGGGACGCGACAGACGGACAACGTCCAGGGGGGGGGGGGGGGACGCGACAGACGGACAACGTCCAGGGGGGGGGGGGGGGGACGCGACAGACGGACAACGTCCAGGGGGGGGGGGGGACGCGACAGACGGACAACGTCCAGGGGGGGGGGGACGCCGCGACAGACGGACACCGTCCAGGGGGGGGGGGACGCCGCGACAGACGGACACCGTCCGAGGGGGGGGACGCCGCGACAGACGGACACCGTCCGAGGGGGGGGACGCCGCGACAGACGGACACCGTCCGAGGGGGGGGACGCCGCGACAGACGGACACCGTCCGAGGGGGGGGACGCCGCGACAGACGGACACCGTCCGAGGGGGGGGACGCCGCGACAGACGGACACCGTCCGAGGGGGGGGACGCCGCGACAGACGGACACCGTCCGAGGGGGGGGACGCCGCGACAGACGGACACCGTCCGAGGGGGGGGACGCCGCGACAGACGGACACCGTCCGAGGGGGGGGACGCCGCGACAGACGGACACCGTCCGAGGGGGGGGGACGCCGCGACAGACGGACACCGTCCGAGGGGGGGGGACGCCGCGACAGACGGACACCGTCCGAGGGGGGGGGACGCCGCGACAGACGGACACCGTCCGAGGGGGGGGGACGCCGCGACAGACGGACACCGTCCGAGGGGGGGGGACGCCGCGACAGACGGACACCGTCCGAGGGGGGGGACGCCGCGACAGACGGACACCGTCCGAGGGGGGGGACGCCGCGACAGACGGACACCGTCCGAGGGGGGGGACGCCGCGACAGACGGACACCGTCCGAGGGGGGGGACGCCGCGACAGACGGACACCGTCCGAGGGGGGGGACGCCGCGACAGACGGACACCGTCCGAGGGGGGGGACGCCGCGACAGACGGACACCGTCCGAGGGGGGGGACGCCGCGACAGACGGACACCGTCCGAGGGGGGGGACGCCGCGACAGACGGACACCGTCCGAGGGGGGGGACGCCGCGACAGACGGACACCGTCCGAGGGGGGGGACGCCGCGACAGACGGACACCGTCCGAGGGGGGGGACGCCGCGACAGACGGACACCGTCCGAGGGGGGGGACGCCGCGACAGACGGACACCGTCCGAGGGGGGGGACGCCGCGACAGACGGACACCGTCCGAGGGGGGGGACGCCGCGACAGACGGACACCGTCCGAGGGGGGGACGCCGCGACAGACGGACACCGTCCGAGGGGGGGGACGCCGCGACAGACGGACACCGTCCGAGGGGGGGGACGCCGCGACAGACGGACACCGTCCGAGGGGGGGGACGCCGCGACAGACGGACACCGTCCGAGGGGGGGGGACGCCGCGACAGACGGACACCGTCCGAGGGGGGGGGACGCCGCGACAGACGGACACCGTCCGAGGGGGGGGACGCCGCGACAGACGGACACCGTCCGAGGGGGGGGACGCCGCGACAGACGGACACCGTCCGAGGGGGGGGGACGCCGCGACAGACGGACACCGTCCGAGGGGGGGGACGCCGCGACAGACGGACACCGTCCGAGGGGGGGGACGCCGCGACAGACGGACACCGTCCGAGGGGGGGGACGCCGCGACAGACGGACACCGTCCGAGGGGGGGGACGCCGCGACAGACGGACACCGTCCGAGGGGGGGGACGCCGCGACAGACGGACACCGTCCGAGGGGGGGGACGCCGCGACAGACGGACACCGTCCGAGGGGGGGGACGCCGCGACAGACGGACACCGTCCGAGGGGGGGACGCCGCGACAGACGGACACCGTCCGAGGGGGGGGACGCCGCGACAGACGGACACCGTCCGAGGGGGGGACAGCAGTGGAGGACAGTGACAAGGATGGGGGGCTATTAGTGAGCAGTGTCATTATATCTCTCCCTCGGCTCTCTCTTACCCGAGGCCTGCAGGATCTCCCTCCGGAGGCCGCCCGCGTAGTCGATGAGCTCCTCCAGGCTCCGCTCGCAGTGCTGTCCATAGCCGGAGAACTTCTGTAGCACCTTGTCCAGCTCCCGCTCCACCGTCACACATTGCTCCATGTCCCCGGAGGAGGGAGCGGCCTCCTCTTCCTCACACACGGCCGGCCCGAGCCCCGCCAACACAACCCGGACAGGAAACACCCTGCAGCCGACAAGTCCTTCCTCAGCAACAGGCGAGGCCCCCCGGCTCCGCTCTTCTCTCACCGGCGCTTGTTTTTGTTTTTAACGGAGATCAACATTGACCTGTTTTACCGGGACCACAACATTGTGTCTCAGAGGGGGGGAGCTTTCCAGCAATCAGCACGTCTTCACTAAATGTATCCCCTCACACACGTATCACCGGCCTACTACTGTTTATTTAGAAGGTAGCCCTCTCGAATATTTTCTAGCGTAAGCTCTTTAGTTTGTTATGGATGAAAGAATTGACAGCCGAGCAGAAAAGAACCCCCTGTGTCAAAGAACAAATAATAGAACATTCCACGTCCTGACGTAGACGCCGCTAACCCCTATGATTGCGCTTTGGGTTTGTGTTTTTTTTTACATCCGGGTCCGGGCTGTTGTTGCTGGGCGGAGCTTCAGAAACTGCCTGGAGGAGACGTCATCGGCGTGGTCAGATGGATTGATGAGCGGAAAGTTGTGTCCTCAATGCGGAAGACATTTTTTTGAAGCCTTAGTAACACTACTTGCTACTTTGTGCAGTGAGGGCCAAGGCTTGTCATCACTGACTTAGTGTATCTGGGTGAATTACACTTTTTATTTTTTTAAAGCGGTTCTGCACCTTAACCACCTTCAGACCGGACCATTTTGCTGGTAAATGACCAGAGGTCTTTTTACAATTTGGCACTGCGCTGCTTTAACTGGTAATTGCGCGGTCATGCAATGTTGTACCCAAACAAAATTTGCGTCCTTTTCTTCCCACAAATAGAGCTTTCTTTTGATGGTATTTGATTGCCTCTGCGATTTTTATTTTTTGCGATATAAACGTAAAAAGTCCGCAAATTTTGAAAAAAAATGATATTTTCTACTTTTTGTTATTAGAAAAATCCAATAAACTCAATTTTAGTCATACATTTAGGCCAAAATGTATTCAGCCACATGTCTTTGGTAAAAAAAAAGTCAATAATTGTATATTTATTGGTTTGCGCAAAAGTTGTCACATCTACAAACTAAGGTACGTTTTCTGGAATTTACGCAGCTTTTAGTTTACGACTGCCTATCTCAGTTCTTGAGGTGCTAAAATGGCAGGGCAGTACAAAACCCCCCCAAATGACCCCATTTTGGAAAGTAGACACCCTAAGGAAATTGATAAGAGGCATGTTGAGCCCATTGAATATTTTATTTTTTTGCCTCAAGCGATTGAATAATGACAAAAAAAATTTTTTTTTTTTTTTTTACACAAAGTTGTCACTAAATGATATATTGCTCACACATGCTATGGGCATATGTGAAATGACACCCCAAAATAAATTCTGCTGCTTCTCCTGAGTACGGGGATACCACATATGTGGGACTTTTTGGGAGCCTAGCCGCGTACGGGGCCCCGAAAACCAAGCACCGCCTTCAGGCTTTCTAAGGGCGTAAATTTTTGATTTCACTTCTCACTACCTATTACAGTTTTGAAGGCCATAAAATGCCAAGATGGCACAAAACCCCCACAAATGACCCCATTTTAGAAAGTAGACACCCCAAGCTATTTGCTGAGAGGCATTTTGAGTCCATGGAATATTTTATATTTTGCCACAAGTTGCGGGAAAATTACAAACTTTAATTTTTTTTTATTTTTTTTTCACAAAGTTGTCACTAAATGATATATTGCTCACACATGCTATGGGCATATGTGAAATGACACCCCAAAATAAATTCTGCTGCTTCTCCTGAGTACGGGGATACCACATATGTGGGACTTTTTGGGAGCCTAGCCGCGTACGGGGCCCCGAAAACCAAGAACCGCCTTCAGGTTTTCTAAGGGCGTAAATATTTGACTTCACTCCTCACTACCTATTACAGTTTTGAAGGCCATAAAATGCCAAGATGGCACAAAACCCCCACAAATGACCCCATTTTAGAAAGTAGACACCCCAAGCTATTTGCTGAGAGGCATGTTGAGTCCATGGAATATTTTATATTTTGCCACAAGTTGCGGGAAAATTACAAACTTTTTTTTTTTTTTTCACAAAGTTGTCACTAAATGATATATTGCTCACGCATGCCATGGGCATATGTGAAATGACACCCCAAAATAAATTCTGTTGCTTCTCCTGAGTACGGGGATACCACATATGTGGGACTTTTTGGGAGCCTAGCCGCGTACGGGGCCCCGAAAACCAAGCACCGCCTTCAGGCTTTCTAAGGGCGTTACAGTTTTGAAGGCCATAAAATGCCAAGATGGCACAAACCCCCCCCCAAATGACCCCATTTTGGAAAGTAGACACCCCTAAATTTAGGAGTACACTAGTGAGACTAGGTAATAAATGGCGGGTGCCCTGAAACTATAAAAAAAATAACTAACCAACCAGCGTCACCTGTAACAGTTATATGGTGATCACTGGTGAAAGGGTTAACTAGGGGGCAATCAGGGGGCTTTATGCGGTAGTATATGGGGGTCCCTGGCGCTATAAAAAGCTGCGGCGAACCTAAATACCTACCTGCCTAACTAGCGTCACCTGTGACACTAATACAGTGATCAGAAAAATGATCGCTTATTAGGCTGGGTTCACACTGGAGCGATGCGGGAACGCCACGAATCCGCGGCGGGTTCCCGCATCACATGCCTCCCGGCGGCAGTTCACACTGCCCTATGCGAACTGCTGGGAGTGTCAGTGAAATGTTAATGACACCCCCAGATCAGTTCTTATATCGCAGTGCGATCTGCAAACTCGGATCGCATGGTGTGAACACCCATGCGATCCGATTCTGCTGCGGACCAAAAAAAGGGTCCTGTGCGAGTTTGCGGCGGGTGCGACACGAATTCAGCCATACTATCTGTATGGCTGAACTCGAATCGCACAGAGATCGGATGTGATTTGCACTGCAGCGCGGTGCGAATCACATCCGTTCTCATAAACCGCTGCAATGTGAACCCAGCCTTAGTGACACTGGCGACGGGGGGTGATCACGGGGTTAAACCTTTATTGGGGGGGTTAGGGGGGTACCTTAGAACTAAAGGGGGCTAACCCTAACTGCCCTAACAGTTATTACAGTCACAAATGACACCCGCCGGGTGATCAGGGGGTTAAACCTTTATTAGGTAATAAATGGCGGGTGCCCTGAAACTATAAAAAAATAACTAACCAACCAGCGTCACCTGTAACAGTTATATGGTGATCACTGGTGAAAGGGTTAACTAGGGGGCAATCAGGGGGCTTTATGCGGTAGTATATGGGGGTCCCTGGCGCTATAAAAAGCTGCGGCGAACCTAAATACCTACCTGCCTAACTAGCGTCACCTGTGACACTAATACAGCGATCAGAAAAACTATCGCTTATTAGGCTGGGTTCACACTGGAGCGATGCGGGAACGCCATGAATCCGCGGCGGGTTCCCGCATCGCATGCCTCCCGGCGGCAGTTCACACTGCCCTATGCGAACTGCTGGGAGTGTCAGTGAAATGTTAATGACACCCCCAGATCAGTTCTTATATCGCAGTGCGATCTGCAAACTCGGATCGCATGGTGGGAACACCCATGCGATCCGATTCTGCTGCGGGCCAAAAAAAGGGTCCCGTGCGAATTTGCGGCGGGTGCGGCGGGTGCGACACGAATTCAGCCATACTATCTGTATGGCTGAACTCGAATCGCACAGAGATCGGATGTGATTTGCACTGCAGTGCGGTGCGAATCACATTCGTTCTCATAAACCGCTGCAATGTGAACCCAGCCTTAGTGACACTGGCGACGGGGGGTGATCACGGGGTTAAACCTTTATTGGAGGGGTTAGGGGGGCACATTAGAACTAAAGGGGGCTAACCCTAACTGCCCTAACAGTTATTACAGTCACAAATGACACCAATGCAAAAAAAAAAAAAAAAAGCAATTGGTGTCACTGTGACTGGGGGGGCAGGGGTAATTGGGGGGTGATCGGGGGGTAAAGGGGGGGTGTGAGTGTGCCTGGCATGTTCTACTGTATGTGTGGTGTGTTGGTGCAACTCACCGAACCTCTCTCCTCGGTGCCGGAACGAAAAATACCGACACGGAGGAGAGAATACATCACTTCCTCTCCTGTGTTTACATTACAGGAGAGGAAATGATGTCACGGGACATTTTCATTCGTCGGGAGCGATCGCGAGGGGGTGGCCATGAATGAATGGCCGTCCCCTCGTCCGGGATCGCTCCCGAACGAATACCGACCGCCGCAGGCACCAGGCGGGCAGGCAAGGACGTACATGTAAGCCCTTATGCCTGCCCGTGCCATTCTGTCGACGTACATCGTCGTGCGGCGGTCGGCAAGTGGTTAAAAAAAAAATATTAAAAGCCAGCAGCTACAAATATTGCAGCTGCTGACTTTTAATAAATTGACACTTACCTGCCCCAGGGTCCAGCAATGTCGGCGGCAGATGACGAGCGATCGCTCATCTCTCTGCTGCCCCCACCACCATCCTCTGTCAGGGAATCAGGAAGTGAAGCGTTGCGGCTTCACTGCCCGTTTCCATACTGCGCATGCGCGAGTCGCGCTACGCGTCTCTGCTGGTCCCCGCTGTGTGCTGGGAACTGTGTGTTTCCCAGAACACAACGGGGGGGGGGGGGGGGGCATCTGCAGCGGTCTGTCCCAGAAGTGTGTGCAGATACCTGGATTATCCAGGTAACTGCACCCCCCTCCCCCCTGAAAGGTGCCGATTGTGGCACCGGAGTGGGGGAGGGATGAGATGAGCGGAACTTCCACTTTAGGGTGGAGAACCGCTTTAAGTACAAATGTAACCTTCATTGATGGTAACGGATATCTCCTGAATTTTTTATTATTATTATAAAATGGAAAACTGGCCTAAAATAGATAAAAACATTTTTTTTCTAAAATGTAACTGTATTTCTTGCTATTACCGTAACCTACCACCAAAGAACAACCCAAAATAAATTCTCGTGCTCCTGAAGGTCTGGTCGCGCCGGCGATACCACATATGTGTATGTTATTGTAGCGCCGGCTGCTGAAGAGCATGCGCTATGTGTTTTTTAAAATTTAACGTTACACCTGAACTGCAGTTTGGTTCGGGTATAATTATTCCAAATTTTGACCTCAGCATCAGTCTGACTGGACTATAGGGTCTTCAGCCTGGCCATAGGGGGCACTGTCTCTTCTGGCAGGCATGGAAACACAGTCTGGTTGGGTGCTTCAAGGTTACTTTCTCTCTGAGTTTCACTCTTGCTGTGATTTCTGGGAGAGGGTACTTAAGATGAGGATGTCACGTGGTTTGGGGTTCCGGTGAAGAAGTATGTTCTGACTCCATGGTCCTGGTCCTCCTGACCAGCCCCCAGGACGCCTATGGCCTGGGGTGCGGATCCACCCAACTTTCTTTCTCGAGGCTGGCTAGCCTGAGGCAAGGAAGCCAAGGAAAGGATTCGGAGGTGGTCCGGTGCCATCTCAGGTTGTGGAGAGGCCCAGCAACTTTATAGTTATCCAGGGGAGGACTCTTCAGAAGAAGGCCACACAAGGGTTGGCTTCTTAGCATGAGCTTGGTAAAGCTGAAGGACCTAAGTGAATCCTATCTCTTGCGGTATTGCCGGACCAGCTGCAAGATACTGGTACCCCACGAGTGTTCTACAAGTATTCAAGTTTCCTTGTTCACGTTCTATAACAAAGTCTGTGGCAGAGGCTTGTTCCTGATTTAAGCACCCTGTTGGCTGCCAGGCCTTGTGAGAGAAGGACTATCCAACTTGAGTGAACATCCAACTGTGAATGGCTATTCTCTGGATTTATTCAAAGTAAGAAAGTTTTTTATTACTGACTTTGACACTTAAGGCCCGTACACACGGTCGGACTTTTTGACAACAAACATGCAAATTAGCTGTTTTGGAGCAACATCCGACTGTGTGTACGCTCCATCGGACAAACTTTTTCTGTTTTCATCGGACTTTTGTTGGCTCTGCGAACGGACAAACTTTTTGACAACAGAAGTCCGATGGAGCAAAGTCCGACCGTGTGTATGCAAAAGCATCGGACTTTTGTACAAGGTACAAACACGCATGCTCAGAACCATTGCAAACGATCAGACTACAATACAGAAGTTGACCAAAGGTGGCGCTGGAGTCATTGAACGTCCTCTTTTGAAGCGGCGTCAGTACGTTGTGACGTCATTACGTTCGTGTTTGTTGTCAAAAAGTCCGACCGTGTGTATGCAATACAAACTTGTGGACAACACACTTTGTACAAAAGTCCACGGAAAAGTTTGTACAAGTCCGACCGTGTGTATGGGGCTTAAGAGTACCTGGACTTTTCACCTAACCCTCTGATCCTACACTAGAGACTGTTGTTAACTACGTTGTAGCAAATAAAAATCCCTTTAAGCGGATCTGTCATCAGTCTCTAAAGTTTCTGGGCCATCTACCACAGGAAACCCCTAGACACAAGGAGCGAGTGAGGAAGGTAACGGTAAGCCCATTAAAACCAGCCGCTCCTTCGGGAGTAACGCTACATTATTTTTACACATACACTCACCAGTCACTTTATTAGGTACACCTGTTCAATTGCTTGGTAACACAAATTGCCAGGGCATCTAGACGTGGTGAAGACGATGTGCTGAAGTTCAAACCGAGCATCATAATGGGGAAGAAAGGGGATTTAAGTGACTTTGAATGTAACATAGTTGTTGGTGTCAGACAGGGTGGTGTGAGTATTTTAAAAACTGCTGATCTACTGAGATTTTCACATACAACCATCTCTCAGGTTTACAGAGAATGGTGGGGAAAAGAGAAAATATCCAGTGAGCGGCAGTTGTGTGGATGAAAATGCCTTGTTGATGTCAGAGGGCAGAAGAGAATGGGCAGACTGGTTGGAGATGATAGGCAACAGCAACTCAAATAACCACTCCATTACAACCAAGGTACGCAGAGTATCATCTCTGAATAAACAACACATCGAACCTTAGCAGATGAGCTACAGCAGCAGAAGACCACAGCGGGTGCCACGTCTGTCAGCTAAGAACAGGAAACGGAGTCTTCAATTTTGCACAGGCTCACCAGAATTGGAAAAACGTTGCCTGATCTGCTGAGTCTGCGAAACTCAGATGGTAGGGTCAGAATTTGGTGTAAACAACAAGAAAGCATGGATCCATCTTGCCTTGTATCAAAGGTTCAGGCTGGTGGTGGTGGTGTAATGGTGTGGGGGATATTTTCTAGGCACACTTTGGGCCCCTTATTACCATTAACACCATGGCCTACCTGAGTATTGTTGCTGACCATGTCCATCCCTTTATGACTACAGTGTACTCATCTTCTGATGGCTACTTGACCACTGGATTCTTGAACATGACAATGAGGTCACTGTACTCTAATGGCCTCCACAGTCACCAGATCTCAAGCCAATAGAGCATGTTTGGGATGTAGTGGAATGGGAGATTCCATCATGGATGTGCAGCCAACAACTTCTGCAGCAACTGCTTGATGCTATCATGTCAATATGGACCAAAATCTCAGAGGAATGTTTCCAACAACTTGTTGAATCTATACTATGAAGAATTAAGGCAGTTCTGAAGGCAAAGTGGGGGGGGGGGGAGGGGGGGGACCCTGTACAAGCAAGGTGTACCTAATAAAGTGTTGAGTCAGTGTGTATTCACAGTCCCTACCCTCAAGTAGCTTATAATCTAAGGTCCCTAACTAACATACTTATAAAAGGATAACTTAGACAGGAGTTAATTAATCTACCAGCATGTCTTTGGCGTGTGTCAGGAAACCCACACAGCCAAAACATGTAAACTGCAGGCAGGTAGTGTTGTGGTTGAGATTTGAACCGACAATCCCAGTGCTGGTAAGTGAAAGTGCTAACCACTTAGTCACTGTGCTGCCCATACATTGGCTACATACAATAAACTAGTGCAAATAATGGTTGAAAAAAGGTCCTTTGATTAAGCACACAGTGAATAAAAGTGCAAATGCTTGTGCTGATATAATAAAAAAAAATAAACAACGTAGGTAAGAGGTCTTGTTCTCTTGTAGGTAAGACCTCTTGTTCTCTAGCTCCCTTGTTAAGCCCTCTCATGCTTGTCTCTAGGACTTCTCCAGAACCTCTCCCATCCTCTGGAACTTCCTACCCCAGTATGTCCAGTTAGCTCCTACCCTGTCCACCTTTAGGTGACCCATGAAAGTTTATCTTTTCTGGGAAGCCTAACCTGGTTTCCACAAAAAACTGTACTTTGACCTCCTCCCTCAGATCATCCCTGGCAGATATTACTTTTAGTACCGCCTCCCCCTTTTAGATTGTAAGCACCAGGGGCAGGGTCCTCGTATTCCTTCTGTATTGAACTGTACGAGGCGTGATAAATAATGTTTGTGCATGAGCATCGTCGTGGTGGAGAATCCATGTTAGACCAGAGTTCCGGTCTTTTCCTCAGAAAAAGATTCCCATAGCCTTTTCAGAATCTCTGAGTAACAATGATGGTTGACTGTCATTCTATGAACTCCTAGTGAACTATCCCCTTGTGATCGAAAGACAACACAAGCATGAATGTACGAGGAATGTACAATATATATATATTAGGGGATTGCGCCTCCCGTTCACTATTTCCCCACCCCCGTCTAAATAATAGCCAAAAAATTAGTGCCAAAAATAATTACTATACCCCCTTAATATCAAACATGTGATATATATGTATGACAATGTCTCTATTAGCACCCAAAAAAATATATAGTTCTTCAAATGCAATGATTATTTCAACGACTCCCGCTATATCATCTTAATCTTCATTCATCTTCTATCAAAAAGATCCACAAGTGTCACCAAAGAAACCCAATCTGTGCCACCGTCACCCAGCAGAATGGCCACCCACCAATTGGTAAGCCTTCGGTTCATTAAACGGATAACCAATCCTCAATGCACTTCTCCCGTTAGCAATTCCTCAATGTCCGTAAATTCATATAAAATCAAATAGAACAAATATAGTGTAAAACCGTTTTCATCTTTAATAGAAAATCAATAAAAACATATTGCACTCACATTCCAATGTGTCTATCAGCTGACACCAAGCTATTCCAGCAATGAGAAAACCGCATAGGATAGGGCAAGCCAACGATGTTCCACAGGTGGTGATCTACTCCTTTCACTAAACCGACCTGTTCCTGGCTGATGTTTCAAAGATAATACGCGTTTTGCAGGTAAGCGTCGCCAGGAACATCAGCTGTCTCTCCTTCTGTGAGCCGACCGCCTTCCTCTAGGAGTGGATGAACTTCTTATACCTCCCTACATGCACTGTGATCTCTAGGATCTTGTGAGTTTTAAATTGTCTGTCCAACATTAAAATGTTTGTATCATGCTGCACTTAGATGGCGCTGCTCTCTTTTTGTGTTTTACTGTCTACAAAGCAACCATTCATTGATGGACACTGGTAGGCTGCATTGATGGGTGCTGGTGAGTCTGCATTGATGGGCGCTGCTGAGGCTGAATTTCATATGTGCTGGTGAGGCTGCATTTGATGGGCAATTCATTAAAAGGGTGGGGTATACATAGGCAGGGAAAGGGGGGTGGAGTCAGAGGTGGAGCCAATGGGGGCCAGCAAAATGAGCTTTCGCCTAGGGTGTCAAAAATCCTTGCACCAGCCCTGCTTCCAATCAGCTGTTTTGGCTGTATGCCCAGAATCCACTCCCAGTGCTGAATAGAAAGAGAAAATCTCTAACACTATGTGCAGTTTTTAACCACTTCCCGACCAGTGCACGACGATGTACGTCGACAGAATGGCACGGGCAGGCATATTGGCGTACAGGTACGTCCAAAATTCGATGCCGCCCTGCCATCGGGAGCGCGCCGCCGGCGGCGCGCTCCCGCGCTGGTCGGGACCCCCGTGAGTCCGGTCGCGGGACCCGCGGACTCGATCGCCGCGGGCATCCCCGCGATCGTCTCACGGAGCGGCCGAATGGAGGAAATGCTGTGTAAACAACATTTTTCCATTCTGCCTAGCAACTAGTGACGCTGATCTCTGCTCCATGTGATTGGAGCAGAGATCAGTGTACACTAAATGAAAGCCCAACCCCCCCACAGTTAGTAACACACCCCTAGGAACACTTAACCCCTACACTGCCACTGGTTAACCCTTTGCATTTATATAGCAGTGATTACTGTATAAATGACAATGGTCCCAAAAATGTGTCAAAAATGTCCGATGGGTCCCCGACAATGTCGCAGTCACAATAAAAATCGCAGATCGCCGCCATTACTAGTAAAAAAAAAAATAATAAAAAATTATTAATAAAAATGCTATAAAACTATCCCTATTTTGTAAACGCTATAACTTTTGCGCAAACCAATCAATAATCGCTTATTGCAATTTTTTTTACCAAAAATATGTAGAAGAATACGTATCGGCCTAAATTGAGGGAAAAAAATGTTTTTTTATATATTTTTGGGGGATATTTATTATAACAAAAAGTAAAAAATAATGCGTTTTTTTCTAAATTGTCGCTCTATTTTTGTTTATAGCGCAAAAAATAAAAACCGCAGGGGTGATCAAATACCACCAAAAGAAAGCTCTATTTGTGGTAAAAAAAGGACGTCAATTTTGTTTGGGAGCCACGTCGCACGACCACGCAATTGTCAGTTAAAGCGACGCAGTGCCGAATCGCAAAAAGTGGTCTGGTCTTTGACCAGCAAATTGGTCCGGTCTGAAAGTGGTTAAAGAATATATAAAGATGAAGACAGCAGATATACCATCTGAGTATGTAAGCTGTCACCTAAAAGTCAGCACATAGAGGACACTAAACAGATGACCTATAGGCAGGGGCGGACTGACAACTCATGGGGCTCTTGGGCAATAGGAGATTATGGGGCCACACAGTATACAATTACACAGTATACACATACATGTACACACAGTATACACAGACATGTTTCTATTGGCTGAGATGGTACTGGATAGGTGGGGCAGCTAGACCAAAAGGATGTCGGTAAGGGACATTTCAGAGACAGATGTAAAAAAAACACAGATTTTTACATACTGCCCCTGGTTTTACTGAGGCTGGCAACCCTGATGGGGCCCCCTAGTGGCCCAGGGCCCTCGGGCAGTGCCCGAGTAGCTGAATGGTCAGTCCACTCCTGCCTATAGGGGGCTTTTGACGTGTCACCTATATAGACTATAGGGCACTGAAGTATTCTGCCATTTCATGGGTGCACACAATGTTAAAGGGTTGTAAAGACAATAAATTTTTTTTTAAATAACAAACATGTTATACTTACCTCCACTGTGCAGCTCGTTTTGCACAGAGTGGCCCCGAACCTGCTCTTCTGGGGTCCCTCGGCGGCTGTCTCAGCTCCTCCCCGCAAGGACTTCTCACGATCATGCGAGCTCTCTCGCATGGTGGTTAGTTCTTGCGGGCGCACTTCCGTGATACAGCCAGCTGCTATAGCCGGATCCCAGAGACAGCAGGGACCATCCGGATTGCGCACATGCGCAGTAGGGAACCGGGAAGTGAAGTCGCAAGGCTTCATTTCCTGATTCCCTTCTCGAAGATGGTAGCGGCAGCACCCAAGAGCTGAGCGACAGATCGGCTTCGGGTGCCGACATCGCGGGCGCCCTGAACAGATAAGTCTCCTTATTTTAAAAGTCAGCAGCTGCAGTATTTGTAGCTGCTGACTTAAAAAATAAAAAAAAATTGATGGACCTCCGCTTTAAGGTGAAAAAGCAAAAACCTTTACAACCCCTTTAAGCCCTTTCCAGAAATGTGTGCAATGGGGAGTGTGACAATTGGGATTTGGTTGTCACCCTGTAACAGGAAGTGCCTGAATGCAGACCTGTGAATAGAGGATCACCAGGTATTATTTTAATGAAAGCTGAACATTTTTAAATAATGAATCGTTTTCTAAATGACTTTCGTGCAATAAAGCTTATATGAGAATGTGTTACATTTACTTCAATATTATTGTGGTTTGCGAGTTTTTGTTTTATTATTTTGAATAATAATATTAGGATATATTTATTTGTCATTATATATAATTGTCTGCTGTTGCCATTATCCAGTAATAATAATAATAACAGAACAGTAACTCTCTGGAGTTCATCCCAAGCACTCCAAGCGTCTGTAAGTGTCCAATTTAGCCTCCTCCCCTCCTCTCTATGCTCCCTCCTTATCCCATCTCTCCTAGCGCCCAGCACTCTATGGTGTGTCCCCGCCCCCTAGCTCGCACATACACACAGGGCCGGGGTCGGAGGTCGTGCTGACGTCACTGCTGTCTTGTTGCTCAGCTGATCGGTAAACAGCCGCAGAGGTGACAGCTCGGAGTGGCGGGAGATGGAGTGGGAAGTCCCGCAGGGCAGCGTCTGAGCCAACTCTCCTGGTACGGATCAGGTAGGTGTAGGGGAGAGGAGGAGGAGGGGTTCATGCACTGCATTGTGGCGGGGGGAGTTCTGTATTGTCAGTGTCACGTGACCAGCCCTTGCGCCCCTCCTGATAGGTGTCAGCGGGGCCCCGAGCTCCAGAGACTACAGCTCGGTGTGTAGTGCTGGAACTCCCTCCACTCAGTGTCCCCACACCCCATCCGGTGACACCGGGACAAGGGATGCAAGCAATAGACCCGAACAGCAGTAAAAACCTGACAGAGGGTGTAACATTTCCATCATTAATGTCTGTGACACCCCCCCCCCCCCATTGGAGATATTTAAACTCCCCAATCCCGTCACTGTTCCTCTGAGTCCCCCAAAACAGTCGTGACAGCCTTGCCATCTCTATATTTGTCCCCCGATACGCCAACTGCCCCCTTCGCTGTCCTTATAACCCCTCTCATTGTTTCTCTTATCTGACTGTCCTATGACCCTCTGGCTCCCCCTCACTGTCCTATGACCCTCTGGCTCCCCCTCACTGTCCTATGACCCTCTGCCTCCCCCCCACTGTCCTATGACCCTCTGCCTCCCCCCCTCGCTGGCCTGTGCCTCCCCCAACTCTGTCCCCCCCCACCCCCCCATATATTGCTGTCCTCTCTCCCTTCGCTGTCATTCCACATCCCTCCTGCTTTTCCCCTTATCTCGCTGTCCCTCTAATCCCGCTGTTTTCTGCCCCTTTGCTATAATTTCGCATTCCTCTAATTCCCCTTATTGCTGTCCTTACGATGTTGCTGTTCTCTGTTTCTGATTAATGTAACACTGTTATTGAGAGTCCCCTGTCACTTTCCCTGTCCTTCTTGTGCCCCCTCTGTCCCTGTGCCATCATCCTGCATTCCTCTAACTACCTCCATCCCTCTGACTCCCCTGTCACTGTTCCCTGTCCTACTGACTCCCCCCATCGCTCCGTCTGACTTAATTTTCACTTTGCCATTGTCTCCCATTCCTCTAACTCCCCACATCACTGTCCATATGACCCCTTGTTGTCCTTCTTACCTCACTGTTCCTCTGACTCCCCCATCACTGTTCCTCTGATTTTCTGACTCTCCATCACTGTCCCCTATTGTTGCTGTCTGCAATTCTGCCCCCATCTCTGTTTCTCTGAATTTGTTGAACAATGTCCCTTTGTTATCTTCCTCCATCGCTCTTCTGATATCTGTTTCCATTACTCCCCCCATTACCGTTCACTAACCCTATGACTCCCCCCATTACCGTTCACTAACCCTATGACTCCCCCCATTACCGTTCACTAACCCTATGACTCCCCCCTATTACCATTCCCTGACCCTGTGACTCCCCCCCCCCCCCATTACCGTTCCCTGACCCTGTGACCCCCCCCCCCCCATTACCGTTCCCTGACCCTGTGACTCCCTCTCCTCATTACCGTTCCCTGACCCTGTGACTCCCTCTCCTCATTACCGTTCCCTGACCCTGTGACTCCCTCTCCTCATTACCGTTCCCTGACCCTGTGACTCCCTCTCCTCATTACCGTTCCCTGACCCTGTGACTCCCTCTCCTCATTACCGTTCCCTGACCCCCCTCTTCTCATTACTGTTCCCTGATCCTGTGACTCCCTCTCCTCATTACCGTTCCCTGACCCCCCTCTTCTCATTACTGTTCCCTGATCCTGTGACTCCCTCTCCTCATTACCGTTCCCTGGCCCTGTGACTACCCCCCCCCCCGGTTACCGTTCCATGGCCCTGTGACTCCGTCCCCCCCGTTACCGTTCCCTGGCCCTTTGCCCCCCCCCGTTACCGTTCCCTGGCCCTAGGATTCACCCTGCCCCCCGTTACCGTTCCCTGGCCCTAGGATTCACCCCTCCCCCTTTACCGTTCCCTTGCCCTGTGACCACCCCCCCCGGTTATGGTTCCCTGGCCCTGTGACTCCCCCCCCCCCCCCCCCCCCCCGTTACCGTTCCCTGGCCCTTTGACCCCCCCCCCATTACCGTTCCCTGGCCCTAGGATTCACCCCGCCCCCCGTTACCGTTCCCTGGCCCTAGGATTCACCCCTCCCCCTTTACCGTTCCCTGGCCCTGTGACCACCCCCCCAGTTACGGTTCCCTGGCCCTGTGACTCCGTCCCCCCCGTTACCGTTCCCTGGCCCTTTGACCCCCCCCCCCGTTACCGTTCCCTGGCCCTAGGATTCACCCCGCCCCCCGTTACTGTTCACTGGCCCTCCTACCCCCCCGTTACGGTTCGCTGACTCCTCCTCCTACCCCCCCGTTACGGTTCGCTGACTCCTCCTCCCTCCCCCTTACGGTTCGCTGACTCCTCCCCCATTACGGTTTGCTGTTGGTAGAAATGATAGTAACTGAACTTGTAACATGATATAAGGGCGTATCCCCATAATGAATGTATTTGACACGTCTGCTTTAAAGGAAGCTTGTCATGGAAAAAAAATAAACACTGAGCCTGTTATTTTTTCCTGTACCTTCTGAAATGCTCCCTGATGGTTGTGCTGACTTGCATAATCACTGTGCCAATACAAGTATACAGATATGGACTTATGTCTTTTCTATAACTTTCCTGACTTTCAGAGCTGAGTTGTTCCCGCTCCTGCTGGCAGGGGTCTATGTATAAATAAATTTGGTGGCCATAATGCTGTATTAATGGCTTGGACCGCTCACTTCTCAGTCTGAAACGGGTGCCGGTGCTTTTCTGCAGCCACGTTTATAAAACGGTACTGTAGAAGTAGGTGTCCAGCATTTAAAGACGTGTGACAGTACAAAATAGGTTAACCAATTGTTTTGTTTTGTCATTTCATTTTTCATGTGGTCTGCAAAATGGGGGGTGGGTATGGGAAGGGTGTGTCCTTTACCTACCTCCCTTTTTTAGCTATTAACCACTTCGCATCCAGGCCAATTCTGACACTTCGCTCCTACATGTAAAAATCATCATCATCCTTTTTTTTTTTTTTTCCTCTAAAATTACATAGAACCCCCAAACATTATATGTGTTGTGTGGCTTTTTTTTTTTTTGTTTTGTTTTTTTTAGCAGACACCCTAGAGAATGCAATGGCGGTCATTGCAACTTTTTATCTCGCATGGTATTTGCGCATTTTTTTGAAGAAAAAAAAAAGTTTCATGCTTTAAAGAAAAACATAACAGTAGTCAGCCCAAATCTTTTGCATAATGTGATAGATGAAGTTATGCCAAGTAAATAGATACCTAACATGTCACACTTCAAAATTGCACATGCCCGTGGAATTGCGCCAAACTTCGGTACTTAAAAATCCCCATAGGCGACGCTTTACATTTTATTTTTTATTTTTTTTACTGGTTAAGTGTTTTGAGTTACAGAGGAGGTCAAGAATTATTGCTCTCGCTCTTCTGATCGCGGCGACACCTCACGTGTGCTTTGAACACTGTTTTCATATGTCGGGACTTGCGTATGCCTTCGCTTCTGCGTGCTCACACATGGGGACAGGGGCACTTAAAATAAATAAATAAAAAAAAATAAAAAAAGGATTGTTAATTTTACATAATTTTTATTTTTACATAAAAAAATAAATAAAATAAAAATTGATCACTTTTATTCCTATTACAAGGAATGTAAACATCCCTTGTAATAGGAATATGACAAGACAGGACCTCTTTACAGTGAGATGTGAGGTCAATAAGACCCCATATCTCACCCCTAGGCTGGGAAGCCTGAAATAAAAAAACGAACACCGCTTCCCAGCCGAGGCGGCGCCGTTTTTTTTGACCGCAGAGGCCGGGCAAGACATCATAACATCCCGCCCGGCCTCCGACAATCATAGAATCTCTATGATCAACATCCGGGGCCGCTGGATCCTCTGTCTGACTCACCAATCGCTGCAGTGAGTTGGTAGAAGCACCGGAGGGGGAGGATGTCCCCTTTCGCCGCCCGTAAGAACGATCAAGTGGCGGAACAGCCGCTATGATGGTTCTTATGGTGTAGAGCATCATTGGCTGAAAATGCCGATATCTGAATGATGTCTGTAGCCTCAGGCATCATTCAGATATAACCCCACAAAGCTGACGACGTCATATGACGGCATGCGGATACTAAGTGGTTAAGTAATAATGAGACATAACAGGGCTCAACGATGGCGACTAGAAATTTTCATCCCGGCACTTGGGCTTTTGTCAGCCCATTGTTACAGGGATGCAAAATTTGCATCGCCCGATGCCCGGGACATGCATTTGCAGGGTGCTTGGCAGTTCATATTTTTTCTACGTATACCCATGCTGCGGGCAAGCAGCAGGGCTCATCTGTCAGGTGGTAGCATGAGGGCAGCTCCACTGCCACCCGATTTGCTTCCACACACGCGGGTAAAGTGTCCCCCACACGCAGGCCCCCCCCCCCCCCCACACTGTGTATCCCAGGCTCTACTTGTCCATCTGCGGGCCCGTGACTGGCATAGTGGGTGCTGCAGGGTAGAGGGGAGGGAGGATAATGGACACACGCCAGCTCTGCTCCCCATCTTGTTCCTGACCTGGAAGCAACATGTATGACGTCAATTCTGGGTCCCAGTTGACAGTTTCTCTAACCATTAAGGCCAGGAAAGAATGTAATGTAGTGTGATCTGCCCCCACACCCACATGTAAATGCATGCGCTTGGACTCCTATGCATGAAATCGTTGAATGCGATGCACGTTACAGATCGTCGCGCACAAACTGGCTCCTAACTTTTTTTAGCTGGCTCTCAGATTCAAAGCAAATTTTCAAGCCCTGACATATGAAGAGAACTTCGTCGGCACAAACACATTTGGTGAGATGTACTTGATGACGTAGGGGGAATTTACTAAAACTGGAGCACAGTCTGCAGCATCTGTGCATAGTAACCAATCCAGCTTCTATCTTCAGCTTCTTCAGTTAAGCTTTGAAAATGTAAAGACCACTAGGGCTACATTCACACTGGCGATTGGACCCGGTGCCAATTGTTGCAGCAGTTCCTTCTGCAGCTCTCAGCAGGTAGATGCGTCCGCCAGCCCTGATCACTATAATGTCAGGTCAAGCTGCGAACAGCTGCGGCAGCCAGCCCCGTTCACTATGACAGGTTGCCAGCAGCCGTATCTACCTGCTGAGAGCTGCAGATGGAACTGCCGCTACAATTGGCACCAGCTCTAATCACCAGTGTGAATGTAGTCTTGGGACAGTCACTGGATCTCTGCTTGTGGAAGGTTGTATTGTGTACACAGTTGCCTTAATGGGGCTTTTTAAGGCTCCATTCACACCTAGGTGATTTGAATCATGGCAGGATGCATTGCGGTGCCATTGCCATGGTTGTTGCGCGATAAATTGCAACGTATGAAGCTTGTTGCTCAAAAAGGAGCACAAGCTTCTTTTTTGACAACAGCAAATGCAGCGCGATTCGTCGCTGAAAAATCACACTGCGATGGGGGTGGCATTAACAAGTAATGGCATCGCAAACACGTCCTGCGTTTAGTCGCGATTCAAATCGCCTAGGTGTGAACTAGGGTTACTAGTATCGGTGCTGATACTGAGTATTTGCACAAGTATCGGTACTCGTGCAAATGCACCGATACTTTCAGGCTCTGCTCTTTGAGCTGTCAGTGGGTCTCCCCAATGTTAAATTAGTCCGATTAAAAAAAAATAAAATAAAAAAAAAATAAAAGCAGCCAGCAATGTTTATTAACAACATTGCTCAGCCCTGAAACACTAATATAAAAAGAAACATTGTTTCTTTTTGTATATTTCTGTTCATTCATCTGCAGATCTAAGGGATAAAGAAATGTTCCTCTGTTTAACCCCTTTTGTAAAAATAAATATATATAATATTATTTATATATATTTTATTTTCACATTTGAAAAAGCGCTAAATTTAAAAGAAATCTATTTTATTTCATTTGTGAATAACTTTTCAATGCTTTGTACCATTGCTGACAGCTGAAGTTAAATCAAAACGGTTGCGGTAGGTATCAGTGTTTGGTATTGGCGAGTACTACAAAAAAATAAAAAATAAAATGGTATCAGTGCATCTCTACTGTGAATGGAGCCGAAGAGTTGATAGATCTACAAGACATGCATTTCTTATTGAATGCTGCTTTATTTTAGTTTGTTTCCAATGTTTAGTTAGTTTAGTTTGTTTCCTTGTTGTCCTCCCCATTCCTTTATCAAGATTTTGTAATATGGTATCCACAATACCAATCTTGCGTCAGAGTGGTCACAAATGTTGCTTCAAAATTTGGTACATGTATATTCATTATATGAAACTTGTACTCAGGTTTGTCTTCTGGTTACGGCTGGTGCCTTACTGGAAATTGTAAAGATGAACCTTTGTTCCTTTTTATACATGTTTGTATCTTAACTGAAAGCTAATAAAAGCATTGAAAATAGAAAATGAGAGATCGAAGCTGATGCATAGCTGCTCCAGATTCTGCCAACTCCAGTCTTGGTAAATTCCCCTTATAAAGTCCATTGGACGGATATTTGTTTTTTTTGCCACTTGCATAGCTTCTAGGTAAATCAACAAGCTGCTGCACATAATCCTGACACGTGAATCAACAAGTTGACTGCTGTCTAATTATTTTGCTGGAGAGGCTAGAGTGAGGAAACTGTTTATAAGTCCTAGTCATTATAGAGCTTTGGCATAAGGTGTATTCCTGAAGTTTCAGCTGGTACTAAGACTTTTTACAATCTGCTCTTCTTCTTTAGGGGAGGGCATCAAAACCCAGATCTGACAAGACCAGCAAGATGTGGCTTAAGCTGTTTTTGCTGCTTCTCTACTTCCTCATCCTCTTCGTACTGGCCAGATTCTTTGAGACAATAGTATGGTACGAGACAGGCATTTTTGCCAGTCAGCTGGTGGACCCGGTGACTTTAAGCTTCCACCAGCTGAAAACCATCCTGGAGTGTCGAGGCTTAGGATATTCTGGTCTTCCAGAGAAGAGGGATGTCCGGGAACTTATGGAAAAATCTGGTAAGTTATTCTCAAGTTTCTAATATATATATATATATATATATATATATATATATATATATATATATATATATATATATATATAATATAAAAAAAAAAAAAATCTTAAAACTAAAACAACATATTAACAATAGATTTTTGCTTAATGGACTGTGACAGGGTGGTGCCCTGGCATGGTGTTAAAAGGCAGCCTGGAATGGGTTTTGCAGACAACCGGCACACTGATGGTACAGGTGTGTGCTGGGTTCTTAGGGTAATCAGAACTAGCGTTCTGGGCTCCACCCTACCAAGGAATCTGTGTGTGGTTGCAAGGGAGCAGCCCGAGAAGTGTGTGTCTGTGTGTGCCTGGGACAGAAGCCCGAGACTGAGAGATGGAGCAGCAGAGAGCTGACAGAGGTAAAGAATTTGTACGAGAAAACACAGGGGTGCTGTGTTAGATGGAGGACCAAAGCACAAGGCCTGCGCAACAGAGCTGCCAAAGTGTCAGAAACCATGAATCAGATTGAGACAGAAGTACAGTTAAATCTCGCTTGTTTAATAATAATAAAGTAAACTGAGTAAACGTAGCCAAAACATAGCCAGAGTTCAGGAACCAGAACGCATAGTCAGACAAGCCAAAACGTCAGGGAGCCAGAGATGAGCGTAGTAGAACAGCAAGCAGGATCTGGAGCTAGAAGGGATGTCAGCCGAGCAAGTCTTTAAGAGGAACACAGGAGATTGAAAAAACAGCATATCCGATGTGTACTGAACTTTGCGATTCACTACCAATGAGCTAAACGACCCTCAAGTCGCTACAAAATATTAACCTATAGCTGTTGCCTTTTGAAGATTCTGTAAAAATGAGCACCAAGAGATTTTTCTTTCCAAAGGGAACATTTGCACAGGAAGTTCAAATAACTCCTGGCCCAATTGGAGAACTCACAAGAACCTTTCACAATACACATGGTGGTTGCCATTGCTGAATTGTTTATAAAGGTGCTTGGACCAAGAATGAAATCCTTCTCTTTGCGTCACTTCTTAGTAAGTTAATGACCCAGAACAATTCTGCGCATATAATATGTCTGACACCTGATATGTACATACTTGTCCTAAGTCAGTGAATTGCCAATTAAAGAAGATAGGATAAAGAGACACCATGTGGCAAATGGTTTGTAGATATTTGAGCATCACACCTTTTTGTGAGCTTATTGGACAACCCGTTCCAAACCACAGGCTTTGATATTGAGCTTCCCCCTCCTCCCCATAACTATAAAAGGCTCCACATGTCTGGAAAGGCCTTCGACAGAATTTTTACACACGGGCTGAATGTCGGAGCGACAGTTGAATAAAAACTTGCTGACATTTGGCCCATGTATATGGCAGGCGGTCCTGGAAAACCAGCAGTCAATCGGCTCCTCCATCAGTGCTCTCAGACAATGGCTGAGAGCTCTGACCACAGTGTTCTGTGGTCAGGACACAAAAGAATAGCAGGGGAGCTCGCTGCACTAACTTCAGATCATTAGTACAGCGGGTCCGACTGCAGTTGTCAGTTTTTTTACTAAAAAAAGTGGTGTGTACCAGGCTTAAGATTTTGTGCCATTTTGTGAAATTCCTGAAAAGTGATGAAAACACCCCCCTAGCATTTCTCGCCGTGGCCATCTTGAGAAAGGGCAGATGATTCATATCGCATTTACTTCCTATAATCTATTTGTAGTTAGCTCAAGCATGCTTGGAAAGGTGTGCTTGGCTGAATTACATAGTTATAGTTAGTAAGGTTGAATAAAGACACCAGTCCATCCAGTACACACTCACATTGGTCCCTACCCACAAGGAGCCCACAATCCAAGGTCCCCAACTCACATTCATATAGTAGGGCCAATTTTTTGGACAGAAGCCAAGCATGTCTTTGGAGTGTCTGAGTACCCGCAGGAAACTCACGCAGGCACAGGGAGAACATGCAAACTTCATGGCAGGTTGTGTCGTGGTTGGGATTTGAACCAGCGACCCTTTTTACTGCTAGGCGAGAGTGCTACCCATAACACCACTGTGCTGAGAAAACCCATTCTCCCCTCCTTCCCTCCTAAAGACTACTGGGATGTATGACATAATTTGCCTAAACAAGATACCAGGAAGTAACTGAAGAAATGTAAAAGTAAAAATCTTAAAACAAGTAAATATAATATACTTTCCAATCTATTTAATAATGTTAGCATGAGGATTAAAAATAATCAATGTTGATTGTGAGAATGAAGTTTCACTTTAAGTAACTCTAAGTTCTCGCCTTTAGCAGTAATGGCAGACACTCAGATCAGTTTAAAACTAACAGAAAATGGGAGCAAAGGTGGCTTTGGGCAACGCAATATACTGCCCAAAAAAAAAATAATCTAAGTTCCCAGCACACCTTTATGCTAGGTAGTAAAAAATATAACAACTGTTTTAACAAGTCCGGTTATAGTCTTTGTTGCATACATTTGCAAATATATGTAAAGCCACACTGCCACAATAAAGGCCCGTACACACGATGGGACTTTTTGACAACAAACATGCAAATTAGCTGTTTTGGAGCAACACCAGACCGTGTGTACGCTCCATCGGACAAACTTTTTCGGTTTTCGTGGGACTTTTGTTGGCTGTGCGAATGGACAAACTTTTTGACAACATAAGTCCGATGGAGCAAAGTCTGATCGTGTGTACACAAAACCATCAAACTTTTGTACAAAGTACAAACACACATGCTCAGAACCAATGCAAAAGATCAGACAGCAATACAGAAGTTGACCAAAGGTGGCACTGGAGTATTTGAACGTCCTCTTTTGAAGTGTTGTCAGTACGTTAAAATGTCACTTTGTTCGTGTTTGTTGCCTAAAAAGTCCTATCGTGTATATACAACACAAATTATGGCCAACGCCTTTTGTGCAAAAGTCCACGGGAAAGTTTGTACAAAGTCCGATCGTGTGTATGGGGCTTTAGACACCTCTGTTTGATCTCTAAAGCCACATACACATGATCTGACTCTTTACAAACTTTCCCGTGGATTTTTGTACAAAGGGCGTCGGCCGTGAACTTGTATTGCATACACATGGCAGGACTTTTTCAGCCAACTTTCACCAAATCACATGGTCTTCCTGCTCTTTACCGCCACCTTTGGTCAACTTCTGTATTGTTGTCTGATCTTTTGCATTGGTTCTGAGCATGCGTGTTTGTACTTTTGTACAAAAGTCCTATGGTTTTTCTGTACACACAATCGGACTTTTGTTGCCGGAAAGTTTGTCTGTTCAAACAGCCAACAAAAGTCAGATGAAAACCAAAAAAGTTTGTCCAATGGAGCATACACACGGTCGGATGTTACCTTTTTAAAACGGCTAATTTAGCATATTTGTTGTCAAAAAGTCAGATTGTGTGTATGGGCCTCTAAACTCCTTGTGTATCCAACTAATGGGACATGTGTAGCAATGCCTATGGTAACAGGAGGAAGCCCTTTCCTAAATGACAGATGCCCAACAGAAGCCTAGACTCGCTCAGTGCAGCTCAAGATCCCCAATGTGCATCTGTATTAAATCTAAGCATACAAACATGGCAACCACTCAGATAAATGTAACGCTAGCTAGAACTAACATTTTAAATGTGATCGTCACAAGGCTAAAATCAAAAATCCTTATACTGATAAAGCTTTGAGAAAAATAAATTGAATAGTATGTGGGATGGTGCTTTGTTTACAACCTCAGGAATAATTACACCTACATTTTTTATTTTATTTTTTTAAATATGCTGATAAGAATAGAGCGGCAGAAAGACACAGAACTTAGAGCATTGGAGAGAGATAAGTAAACACCACAGAAATGTCCCCAGGTCAGATTTCACATCCACTTTGTGTTTATTCCTGAGGTTGGAATGAAAGCACCTTAAAATCCCACACATTTCTTTTCTTTTTGTTACAGGGGTTTTGTGCTGAGGTCATTCAATTATACGTATATAAATGTGTTTTGTGGTGTTAAAGCTTTGTGAACTGAACATATACTTGTTTTGATGCTGGTTTATCAATCTCTGTGGACTATGTATTGTTGAATACTGTTAAAAATTGTTTTTTTTTTTTTTTTGCAAAGTTAATAGAACATCTCCCCCCCCCCCCCTTCTCCATAATTTAGGGGGGAGGAGCTCTGTAGTTCAGAGAGAACTGAAAGCAATGTTAACTGATAGCAGTCAGCACAGGCAGAGGGCACAAGAAGTTACAAGCTCACAAGATGATTTACAGGACAGAAAGTCAGTGCAAAAAGTGTTCACTTGAACAAGAGACGAGGGAACATCTTCTGTTAAGGTCTTAGAAAGTCACTAGAACAGGTGTCCTTCATTTTGGAAAGATCTCTTCTCACTTCTTGTTGCATTTCAGATCAGGAAGAGAAGGGAAATCTCTCCAATAGAAACAGAAAAGGGTCATAAAATTTAAAGGGGGTATGAAGTTACTAAACCCACAACAGTAAGATCAGTCGGTATATGCAGTAAAGCATGCTTGTTATGCTCATTGTGGATTCCAAGGGGTTAATCCTCTGCATTGCGTAAAAAAGGCTGTTTGCTACTGTCTTCTCTGGTCCACCCCTTCTTCCACTGTCCCCAATCCATCCCCTGCTAGAACAGAGGCTTGAAGGCACTCTGCGCATGCTCAGTTTGGTGTGTATTGCAAGAGCGTTTTTTTTTTTTATTTTTATTTTTTTTTTTCCCTTGTAAGGGTGCATGTGATCAGCATAGGTCCAATCGGCACTGTCCAGACAGGGTCAATGGTCCTGTAGCCTAATAGAGTAACAGAGTACAATAAAAACACCAGACGCTGATAGAAGTCACTAAACTGCTATATACATATATACCTCCTCCCATGCTCACCTCCGGGACTTTTCCAAAGCCTCTCCAATCCTATGGAATGCCCTACCCCAATCTGTCTGCCTATCTCCTACTTTATTAGCTTTTAGGCGATCCCTGAAAACCCTTCTCTTCAGAGAAGCCTACCCTACCCACACCTGACAACTGTATTTTCATTTTTCTCCATCAGCTCATCCCCCATAGTTATTACCCTTTTTTTTTATTTTTATTTTTTTTTTCCAACTTGACCCTCCCTTCTAGATTGTAAGCTCTAATGAGCAGGGCCCTCTAGTCCCTCCTCTATTGATTTGTATTGTAAGTGTACTGCCTGCCCTCATGTTGGAAAGCGCTGCGCAAGCTGTTGGCGCTATATAAATCCTGAATAATAATAATAATACTGCTAGCGAGAAAATGTATTTGGCAGTTTATATTTACTGAAATTACTTTTCCATGTTCTGTGGACTGTGGGAGACCAGATATAGTGAATGCAGGGTCCTGGGTTTAGTAACACTTTAACTATTATCACACTCTTTACCAAACAAAACCTTTTATTTTTTTTTTATTTTTTTTTTTATTTTTTTGCTTTAAATATACTTAAAATCTCTGTATTGCTCATTTTCCCACCATTTTTTAATATATGCACATAATATGCCTGTTTAAAGTTTTGCATGAGTATCCTGCTAATTATTTTCTAACAATATTTATACACAGTATTTGTAAATATGCTTCACATTTTTTCAGGTAGAATTTTATCTTGGATCTTGGTGCTGTGTTGCTTACTCTTCTATGCTAATTTTTTCATATTGTGCCCATCAGGTGACTTGATGGAAGGAGAGCTGTACTCTGCCCTGAAGGAAGAGGAGGCCTCAGAAGCCGGCTCCAGCACTAACTTCAGTGGAGAAATGCACTTCTATGAGCTGGTGGAAGACACAAAGGATGGCATCTGGCTGGTGCAGGTAACTGGCTTTATGGTGTGTGTAGATGTATGCACTGTGTACTTGCTGGTAGATTGAGTTGTCTTCTGGATGTTTCACTCTTTCATAGACTCCAACATTGAGATCTTGCAACCCAGATACTCCTGTCACTTGTGAAGGTGTCTTACTCGAGTTTATGAATTACTTTAGAAGGAAATACACAGGCAGCCTGGGGCTGTAGTGTATTGGTATCTGATAGGTACATTTCAATGTTGGAGTTTGTGAGCTATAAAGAAGACATAAGGTGGCCAGCAACTAATAGATCTACCCTATACAAATAACTTTTGGTATGTATTTTACATCTGAGCTTTCAATAAATCATTCAAAACAAAATTAAAACTTCAAATGATGGAGGAACACAAACATGAAATGTGGTTGTAAAGGTAAAAAAAACAAACAAAAAAAAACACCTTTTATCTTAATGCATTCTCTGTTAATAAATATGAAAATAGTTCATTTCATTCATAGTTCTTTCTATCTTATGAAAATAGTTAATCTGCCCCACCCCCTTACAGTGCTCACAGCTTATAATTCCTTCTTTTATTTATTTTTTTAATTTTATTTTTTTGCACTAAAATATTGCCACTATATACCTTTTTGGCTGATCTGAATACCATGGTCAGTGATGAACTGCACAGTTTCTCCAGTGCTAAGAGTTCAGGAAGGAGGAGATTTCCACTACAGCCTGTATACATGCCCACATGTGTGATGTCAATGTCATGTGACCTGGCTAGTTCAGCTCAACAAGGAAATATTCTCTACACTGTACAGCATAAAGGACACAACTGAGCATGTGCAGGTCAGCTACCCTGCCTGTTAGCTGGCCTTTCCCAGATAGACAGTGCAGGAGAGGAAGGATCTGTGCATACAGGATAAAACTGCCTTTTTACATAATGAGTATAACAAGCATGCTATGCTGCATATACAAACAAATGTTACTGTTGTGGGTTTAGTAACACTTTAAGATAATAAAACCTTAGCTACCTTTTTAGTAGCTCCCATCCAGCTCCCCCCCCCCCCCCCCCCCCCAAATACCGTACTTACCTGAGCCTGATCTCCTCCAGGTTGTTTGTTGTTGTGTGTTTTTTTTTTTTTTTTTTTTTTGTTAAACAAAAAAAACCCCCAAAATTTGGAGAAAAAAAAATGTTTTTCTTAGTTTCTGTTATAAAATTTTGCAGACAAGTAATTTTTCTTCTTCACTGATGTGCCCTGGTGAGGAGGTACTGATTAGGCTGTCCTGAATATCAGTGTAAATGTCCCCTGTTACAGGAAAGCTGGTTATTGGCTTTCCTTTCCTCACAGTGACCACACTGAGTAAAGGAAATGCGGATAACGTATTTGTTTACATGTAATCAGCTGTGATTGGACACAGCTGATCACATGGTAAAGAGCCAACGTCATTAACTCTTTACCCTGATCAGTGATATGCCAATCACTGTGCTGCACGCCCCCGAGGGGGGGGGGGGCACATGCACGGCAAGAATGGGAGTTTGTAATATGATCGACATTTGGCCCATGTGTATGGCAGCTGGTCCCACAGAAGCTTGCGTGTTGGACAAGCATGCTGGGAAACCAGCAGCTGACTGGCTCCTGATCAGTGCTGTCAGCCAATGGCAGAGAGCACTCAGATTCTATGGAGCTGAAAATTGCGTTGAACTGCACCCAAAAACTCACGGGACAATTTTTTCAAAAAAACGCATTGGGTTTGGACTGCATATATGTGAATGGCCACCATAGAAAGTCCTGTTATTTCACTTGTCATGTGATTCCATGCATTCTGGAACGCATATGAAATCGCATCAGTGTGAATGAGGGCTTAAGGCTTGGTTCACACTGGATCTGGCTGCGGATCACACAGGAGCGCGGTGCGTCCCTGTTCCCTGTTTCAGGGACGAATCAGGACCAAATCTATGTCTGAATTTGGCCCTGAAACGGAGCCAAAGATGCACAGTCCACTAATGTGTAGTGATTTCTGTGCAGTGCACTCCGCAGCCGCAACGGAGATATGTGAACGGAGTCCATAGGGAGCCAGACGCATTTTCCTGCCATGCTACTTGGATGTGGAGAAAACCGCATCCAATTCGCATAGGTTTGAACCCGGCCTAAAAAGGTTTGTAAACCCTCATGTTTTTTCACCTTAATGCATTCTATGCATTAAGGTGAAAAATCTTCTGTAGTGCTGCAGCCCCCCTCTAATTACCTGAATGCTGTCCTCTTCCATCCATCTCTGGCTGGTGTCTTGTGTCCTGATTGGATAGATTGTTAGCTGCGCAGCCATTGGCTCCCGCTGCTGTCAATCAAATCCAGTGATGCGGGGGCAGGGCCAAGTCCTGCATTCTGTGTGAATGTACACAGGTGAAGGACTCGGGAGCACGGGTGTCCACCAATGAGATCGTGTCTCCCAACGTGGGCGCTCGATGCGGGGAGGAGCCACCAGTGCTGCTGAGGAACCCCAGAAGAGGAGGACCGAGTCCACTCTGTGCAAAACGAACTGCAGTGGAGTTAAGTATGACATTTTTGTGTTTTATAAAAACTAGGGTTTACAAACCCTTTAAGTACGGTGGAATATAGCATTGCCTTCACAAAAAATAAAAACTTTCTTTTAAAAGTTTTAACATGGTTTACTTTAATAAATGGGCACCCTGGAGAGAATAACAGCTCATATTTTGAACAGGTTGGGTTCAGGCATAGTCCCATGTTGGGGATTATATATATCTGGAGGCATGGATACTGTTACTTTATGTATATTTGTCTTGTGTACAATTCAGTACACACAACCATTAGATAGAGCTCCTTCATTTTGCCAGCCACACCTGAGTGTATCACTACAGTTCTATTCAGAACCTGTTTGACCACATTGTACGTAGGCATTGTTAAACCTGTCCAGGGGCAGTTCCTGTATTCATTTGTAGCTGTGCTTTTAGGTTAACCACTTGACCTCCAGAAGGTTTTACCCCTTCATGACCAGGGACAGTTTGTTGCTATTCAGCACTGCGCTACTTTAACTGGCTATTGCACAGTCATGCAACACTGTACGCAAATACAATTTATATAATTTTTCACACAAATAGAGCTTTCTTTTGGTGGTACTTGATCACCTAGATATATATAGATAGATAGAGATATATAGATATATAGATATATATAATCTCTATTATTGTGCAATATTTTCTACTTTCTGTTTATAAAACATATCTGTCAAAATCAAATTTTTTTTTTTTTTTAAATGTAGACCAAAATGTATTCTGTTACATAAAAAGAATATTCGCTGACTGGACCCAAAATTAATAAATGAGTAAATGATGAATGATAAAAATGAATGAGCTGCAGTCCCTAAAAGACAAAAGTCTACAAAATAAAATGCAAAACCTCTGGGACCTCGCTGAAATTACTCCCTCTTGTTCGTTCTTGTGCAAACAATTCAAATCAAATAATTATCAAAATGATAGTACATATAGCCTGTGATTTAATCCAATGTGATATCTGTTTGTAAATTAATGAATCAAAATTACCTAAAAGTATAACTACAGTTAATCCACATAAATATAAAATATGTGTATATGTATATGTGTGTATATGTATGTGTGTGTGTATGTATGTATGTATATATATATATATATATATATATATATAAGTGATTCCAAAGGTTCATGTGTTTTTGTTATTAAAAAAAAAAAAAAAAAAACATGTTACCTCCTCTGTGCTAGGGTTTTGCACCGATATTGCTTTTCAGGGGTCCCCCCAGGGAGCTCCAGGCTTCTCCTCTTCAGCGAGTGGCCCCCACGGAGAGACGCTTTCTATGGGGAGCAGTCATGCGGCCGCGCTCCCGAGTCCTGCTACGTCCATTGACAGCAGGACTCTGCCCTGCCCCACGGTTCCTGTGTCACTGGATTTGATTGACAGCAGCGGGAGCCAATGGCTCCTGCTGCTCTTAATCTATCAAATGAGGACCCGAGACAGCGGCTGGAGATGCTGGGCTCATCCCTGTCACTGGAAAGATCAAGCTCAGGTAAGAAAAAGAGGGGGCACTGGAGGACTTCTGTACAAAAGGTTTTTCACCTTAATTCATAGAATGCATTAGAGTGAAAAACTGTGAGGATTTACAACTCCTTGAATAATTCATCTAATAAGTCAACTAATGTATAGTGTTAGAACAAGATGGTGCAGTCCCATAATCAAACATGCAAAAGTGTTCACGTCGCACAACCCCAGGGGACCTCTCCCTAGGAATCCAGTACTCGCCAGGACTAAATAAAAAATATACATCACAATGAATCACAGTGATTGTTTTTGTCAATCACAGCCAGTGAGCCACTGGGGAAACAGGGGGTGGGGCCAAGTGGTTCCATGTGTGAATGGACACGCAGAGCTACTGCAGCTTAGGAGCGCATGTTTGGGTGCCCCCAGTGCAAGCTGCTTGCTGTGGGGGGGAGGGGACCCGACAGTAGGGAGGAGCCAAAAGCGCCGGCTGATCTGCCAAGAGGAGGACCTGGGCTGCTCTGTGCAAAACCAACTGCTCAGAGCAGGTAAATTGCCTTTCTTTTATTTATTTTTTATTAACAAAGGCTTTACTATTGTTAACCATGGATAATGAGCCCTAGAATTATTTCTCCCACTCCAGCATTTGCAGCAATATGTAACGCGTGTAGTGTAATTTAATGTTTTCGTATGTAGGCACCCCTGACGAGTGCGTTTTATGTCAAGCGTATTTGAAAGCCCCTTTTACATGAATATGTTTAATAAAATCATGCTGTTTATTGACTATTTTTAGCTGTGCCCATCAGATATCACCCTTTTTGAGTTGCTGCTTATTTTTATTTTTTTCCAGGTGGTTGCGAATGATCGAAGTCCTCTAGTGAGTAAAGTGCACTGGGAGAAGATGGTGAATAAAGTCACCAAGTTTGGCATCCGGACAGGGACGTTCAACTGCTCCAGTGACCCCAAGTGAGTAGAGACCTCTGTACATTTTATCTCTTTAACCTCTTCCATCCCTGTTGAACTGATACGGCTTTTTTAAGACGGAGTACAAGTACTGATACTTTCCCCCCCCCCCCCCCCCCCAAGTACTCGCCGATACCGATTCCCTTTTTTTTATTATTTTTTTTTTTTTTATGTCATGTGACAGTGCACAAATATCCAGCAGTGTCGGTCTTTTTTTTTTTTATTTCATTTTTTTTGTTTAATATTTTTTTTTTCATCAGCCCTTTTGGGGGTTGTTTTTGGTGAGATATCAGGGGTCTAAACGGACCCCTGATATCTCCCCTTTGAGACAAGGAAAGGGACTGAGGACACACATATTCCCCAGTCCCTTTTTTCTGCAGCCTCAGCTGCACTGGATAGGAATGGACAGAAGACAGCGGATCCTCTCCACGTTCTTAAACTGAAGAATCATAAACACAGTTTACTATGCTCAGTTATGAATGGACAGAGTCAGTGATCACTGATTCCGTTCATGTGGAAAAGGAAGGAGACGGTAAATTACATATTTACCAGCTCCTACCTCCGCTTTCAATCCTGACGGGGAGACCGGTGAAGGAGGAGGAGCCCGGGAGGACACAGGGGCACCCAGAGGAGGACACGGGGGGGGGGGGGGGGGGGTGGGGGGGACCTAGAGGATGACATGAATCGTGGACCAGAGAAGGACATGGGGAACACAGAGGGGGACATGGAGGAGGACACAGGGGACAGTCGGTGCAGAGGTGGGAGCAGTTACAAGCACCGATTTCCTGGACAGCTGTGAATGGGAGAGGAGGAGAAGTGGCTGTCAGAAAAGCTATACAGGGAGATCCCCCGCTGCACCAATCATGTCTGAGGCTGCCCAGGTATCGGATTGGGCATCGGAGCATTTGCACAAGTACTTGTACTCGTGCAAATGCTCAGTACCGATACTGGTATCTGTGCAACCCTACTGACTGTTATGCTGGTGCTTTGCCTTCAGTGCTGACAGGAACAGGTATAGAGAAATTCTAACACTGATTTGGGCTAGGTTCACATCTATGCAGGTTGTGGTTGATGTGTTTTTTCTGCCTTGTTTTGCGGTTCTTTTTTGCATTTTTTAACATAAGTTTTTGATGCGTTTTGCAATTTTCTTTATTTTTGCTAATAGATAAGTATGAACGTTCTGTTCATGGATTGTGACTTTGATGTGACTTTATACTCTCTTGCACTCAAGTAGCATCACGGTAGTTCCAGAACCTTTTTATGTGTCCAAAGTCAGGTTAGGGATAATTGTTGGGGTTAACAGTAATCATTAGGGTTAGCATTCTAACCTTAACAATTACTGCTTTTCCCGACCCTAAGCCTAACATACGACTTTGGACACATAACGGTTCCTTCCACTACCTTGATGCTACTTCAGTTCCAAAGAATCTAAAGTCGCATTAAAAAGTCACAACTGCCTATTAAACAAAACACATCAGAAATGCAACACCTTGTGTTTTTGGTTCGGGTCCATTGAAGTCTATTAAACGCAATCTGCTGGGGGAAAAAAAATCCTTGGCCCTTTACAAAAAAAAAAAAAAATGCATGAAAACGCACATAGGTGAACTAGATCCATAGGAAACCTTGATAAATGAACTGTAGTGCTTTTCTGCAGAAACCCATAGGTCTGAACCAAGCGTAACGCCACAAATTGTTCTGGGTCTGTAACTGAAAAGTACTAAAGTAAGGCAAACAGGAATCTGGCTTTTCAGGAGGAAGCCAGATATTTTCCTTTGCTTGCAGGACATGTCAAAATATGCATATATTGTACAGGTGTACTGAATCTTTATTTTTTGCTCTGGACTAGGCTTTAACCACTTAAGGACTGCCCCACACAGATGTACTGTGGCAGGGCAGCCATCATGCACAAAATCACTTACCTGCACGTGATTTTGTTACATGGGGTCTGGGGCCTGCTGCCAGCGACCCGCTTCTGCTGTTATTTGACACAGCCGGGAGCCAATCGGCGGACTCGATGTCTGCTGGGACCCACCAATCGTTCTGAGGAGAGTTCTGCCAGAGGGGAAAAATGAAGATGTGTTTTTTTTTATTTTTTTTGTAACTTTAGAACTGATCACTGTATTGGTGTCACTGGTCCCCAAAAAGATTTGTCCGCCGCAGTCCTACTAAAAATTGCTGTTCACCGTCATTTGATAGTAAAATAAATAAAAATTCCATAAATATATCCCATAGTTTGTAGACACTATAACATTTGCGCAAACTATCAAGATACGCTTATTGGGATTTTTTTTTTTTTAACCAAAAATATGTAGCAGAATATTGGCCTAGATGAATACATTTAGATTTTTTTTACGTTTTGGGTGAGTTTTATAGCAGAAAGTAAAAAATATTGATTTGTTTTTCAAAATTGTCAGCCTTCTTCTTTTTTTTTTTTTATAACGCAAAAAATGAACACAGAGGTGATCAAATTCCACCAGAAGAACGCTCTATTTGTGGGAAATAAGACATTTAATTTTATTTGGGCACAACATCGCATGACTGTGCAATTGTCGGTTAAAGTAACTCAGTGTTTCACAATAAATGGTCTGGTCATGAAGGGGGTAAAACCTTTCTGGGGCTGAAGTGGTTAAATGTTCAGTCAGTACAGGCAATCCCAGAGTTACAAACATTCGACTTACAAATGGAGGGAGACAACAGGAAGTGAGAGGAAATCTTCTCCACTGAAGCTTTATCACCAATCCTTGTTTCCAGAACTATCCAACATTTTCAAAATCCAATTGCCACAGGGAAAGAAAGTGAGGTGAAATTAACCTTTCCAATGCTATCCAAAAAATTGAAATTTTTTTTGGCTCGAGTTGCACTTGGAAAATGTGCCTGTTCCAACTTGCAACAAACCGACAGACATCTTGTTTGTATCCCAGGCACTGCCTGTTTATTACTTTTTACTCAAGCACTGCAGATGAGCATTGGCAAGGAATTCTAGTTTGTACAAGGTCTTGGTCTGCATCCAAAATGATGCGTTTTCCCACCGCTGCCGTTTGGCAGACCTCAGCTGCTGGCCCATATGGGTCCAACCCCTGACTACCCCTCCCCCTCTCCCCCTGCTTTCTCTTTATCTACTCAAGGCAAACACTCTTCCCTCGCCTTTCTTTTCACTTATGGCTACCCTCAGTCCTTTTCTCTCTAACCTCCGCTTTTTCTTACTCTTCCTTTGTCTGAATGCTTCCTCCATGAACCAATTGCCATTTTCTATCTCCTTGCCTCCTAAGAGGCACCTACATCTGCCAACACAGAGCACTCCCTATTACATAGTTGGTAAGGTTGAAAAAAGACACTATGTGTGTACGCTTATTAATTCAATATTACGTTGTAAATCCCTGTATGTTGTGGCCGTTTAAGTGCCTATCTTAATAGTTTTTTTAAATGATCGATGCACCCTGCTGAAACCACTGCTTGAGAGAAAATTCCACGTTCTTACTCCTTTTACCATAAAGAACCCTCTTTAAGCCAGGGATTTGCAATTAGCAGACCTCCAGCTGTTGCAAAACTGCAAGTCCCATCATACCTCTGCCTCTGGGTGTCATGCTTGTGGCTGTCAGTCTTGCTATGCCTCATGGAACTTGTAGTTCTGCAACAGCTGGAGGTCCGCTAATTGCATATACCTGCTCTACGCAGTTTCTGGTTAAATCGCTTTTCCTTTAGTGAATGGCCATGAGTCTTTTTAAATGCCCTTTTGCGTAAAAGTCTTATCCCTATTGTGGGGTCACCAGTATGGTATTTGTACATTGAAAACATATTCCCTCTCAGGCGTCTCTTCTCCAGAGAGAATAAGTTACAGTGCTTGTAATCTTTCTTCATAACTAATATCCTCCATTCCCTTTATTCATTTTGTTGTAGAGGTCGACCGATATGGGTTTTTCTCTGGCCGATGCCGATATTTAGAAATCATGGCGGCCGATAGCCGATATATGATGCCGATTTTTTTTTTTTTTTTTTTTTTTTTTATTATTTTATTTATTTATTTATTTTTTGGCCCGATATGTTAGGCCGATTTTTATTTATTTATTTATTTATTTATTTTTTTCCCTTTTTTTATTATTATTTTTTTTAATCCCCCTTGAACTAACACACCTTTCCCACTGGGGCGTTTTTCAGGCGCTTTTGGGCTAAAAATAGCGCCTGGAAAGTGCCTGCAAAATGGCTCCCCTGCAGTCTGTGTGAAAGACAGAGTGCTTTCACACGGAGGCGATGCGCTGGCAGGATCTTAAAAAAAAAAGTCCTGCAAGCAGCACGTTTGGAGTGGTGTATACCGCTCCTCCACCACTCCTGCCCATTGATATGAATGGGCACCACTGCCGAAGCGCATGCAATGCGATTTGGCAGCAGTGCTTCATGGGCGCATTTAACCTCTTCCTTGGCCGCTAGCTGGGTTATATGTGCCCCACTAGCAGCCAAATAGCACCGCTAAAATGATGGTAAAGAGCCGCTAAAACTTGCGTTTTACCATCAACGCCTGCCCGCTCCAGTGTGAAAGCAGTCTTCATAAGTGATACAGAAAATTTCTTACATTTAAACATTTATTAAATAAAACAAACCTCCAATCAGTTTACTTGTATGTATGATTTAGATAAAAAAAAAAAAAAAAACCTATATATTAAATAAAAACAGGTAGTCAAAACTTTTGGACGAAAAAAAAAAAATGGGCTAACTTTACTGTTTTTATTTTATTTTTATTTTTTAACCACTTTCCACCCGGCCAATGCATATATACGGCCGGGTGGGAGCCGTCTACTCCTGATAGGACGTTCAGGAACGTCATTCAGGAGTAGCGGGATCGCGCGCGCGTGCCCGCGCAGCGGCGCGATCCCGATGTGCTCGTGTCACCCGGACACGGCACATCTCAGATCGGCAGGAGGGCTCTGTGATTGGCCCTCCTGATCACATGACGGCCATGTCCAATCACGGCCGTCATGTGATGTAAACAAACAGCCGGTTGCTAGGCAATCGGCTCTCCTCTCCTCACACGGAAGTCACCGCTGAGGAGAGGAGAGCAGAACGCTGCAGCCGGCTGATGATCAGTGAGTATGGGCTGCTTTTTACAGCTTTTTACTCACTGATCATCAGTGTAGTGTAAACACACAACACACCACACAGTACAAACACAGTCCCCACATATGTCCCCAAAACACACATGTCCCCAAAACATACATGTCCCCAAATAATAAAAACACATGTCCCTAATAATAAAAACATGTCCCCCACATATGTCCCACTAAAATCACATGTCCCAATGATTATCTGCACACATATGTATGTGATCACCTGCACACATATGTACATGATCATTTGCGTACATATGTCCGTGATCACACAAACCAATTATTATACACTTAACGGAATTTTTTTTACCAAAAACATGTAGCAGAATACATTTTGGCTTAAATTTATGACAAAATTTGATTTTATTGGATTTCTTTTCAAATAGAAAAAAGAAAATATTGTTTTTTTTCCAAATTTCCGCTTTTTTTGCGCTTATATCGCAAAAAAAAAAAAAAACGGAGTCGTGAATAAATAACACCAAAATTAAAGCTCTATTTGTGCGAACAAAATGATAAAAATTTCATTTGGGTACAGTGTAGCATGACCGCGCAATTGTCACTGAAAGCGCTAGAGCGCTGAAAGCTGAAAATTGGGCTGGGAAGGAAGGGGGCGAAAGTGCCCTGTATTGTAGTGGTTAAATAGTGTATTTTTTTCCCAAAAAAATGCATTTGAAAGACCTCTGTGCAAATGCCGTGTGACATAAAATATTGCAACAACTGCTATTTTATTCCCTAGGATCTCTGCTAAAAATATATATATAATTTTTTTGGGGGGGGGGGTCTAAGTGATTTTCTGGCAGAAAATACAGGATTTTTACTTGTAAGCAACAAGTGTCAGAAAAGATTTAGTCTTTAAATGGTTAAACTGAGAACTTCTACACACAGAGATGATTTCATTCATTCAAGTGTAAACATTGTATCTTTCTGTTCTTTTCTTGGCAGAGCCCAGAGAGGAGGAAAGTTTCTATGACGACTCAGGCAACTTACACTGACTTCTATTACAGAAGTCATTTCAAAGTCCCACTGTAGTTCTAAATCGGCTTTTTATCAGCACAATCGGCTGATGCCAATTATTTAAAAAACGGCAAATATCGGCCGATATATCAGTCGACCTCTATTTTGTTGCCCTTCTGTGGACTCTCTCCAGTTCCAGTACATCCTTCCTGAGGACTGGTGCCCAGAACTGGACTGCATGCTGTTGGCATTGCATGACATTGCTGAGCCTATCATCTACTAGGACCCCCAGGTCCTTTTCCATCCTAGATTCCCTCAGAGGTTCTCCCTCCAGTGTATAGCTTGCATTCATATTTTTGCCACCCAAATGCATTATTTTACATTTTTTTTTATATTAACCACTTTCAGACTGGACCATTTTGCTGGCTTAAGACCAGAGCACTTTTTGCGATTCAGCACTGCGTCGCTTTAACTGACAGTTGCACGGTCGTGCGACGTGGCTCCCAAACAAAATTGACGTCCTTTTTCCCCACAAATAGAGCTTTCTTTTGGTGGTATTTGATCACCCCTGCATTTTTTTTTTTTTTTTTTTTTTTTGCGCTATAAACAAAAATAGAGTGACAATTGTGAAAAAAAACGCATTATGGCGGACGCATTAGACATTTTTGACACATTTTTGGGACCATTGTCATTTATACAGCAATCAGTACTATACAAATGCACTGATTTTCTTTGTAATGACACTGGCAGTGAAGGGGTTAACCAGGGGGTGGCAGTGTAGGGGTTAAGTGTGTCCTAGGGGCGTGTTACTAACTGTGGGGGGCTGAGCTTTGTGTTAGTGAAAACTGGTCTCTGTTCCAATCACATGGAGCAGAGATCAGTGTCACTTGTTGCCAGGCACAACAGGGAGATGCTGTTTACAACGGCATCTACCCGATCAGCCTCCCTGTGAGATGATCGCGGGTATCCCCACGGCGATTGAGTCAGCGGGACCCACGACCGCACTCACGGGGGTCCCGACCGGCGGCACACACGCGATGGCAGGGCGGCATATAGAAATGGACGTACCTGTACGCCAATATGCCTGCCCGTGCCATTCTGCCGACGTTCGCCAGTCGGGAAGTGGTTAAACCTCATTTTCCATGTAGTTGCCCGCCCCATTAATTTGTTCAGATCTTCTTGCAAGGTTTCCACATCCTGCGAAGAAGTTATCGCCCTGCTTAGCTTAGTATCGTCCGCAAATACAGAGATTGAGCTGTCTACCCTATCTTCATCATTTATGAATAAATTAAATGGTATTAAACCACTCAGGGCCCCTATTCCTTTAAATTGACAATTTTATTGTTCATGATGCTTTGTTTTCACTCATGACCTATAACAGTGATGGCGAACCTTGGCACCCCAGATGTTTTGGAACTACATTTCCCATGATGCTCTAGTACACTGCAGAGTGCCAGAGCATCATGGGCAATGTCGTTCCAAAACATCTGGGGTGCCAAGGTTCACCATCACTGACCTATAATATTCTTTTCCACATTTCCTCTTTAAACTCACCTCTGTTCACCCAACCGTTTTTTATCTACCATCTCTACAAAGAGAAATGGCTCTAGGCTTTATGAGGCCTTTGGCAAATTTTAGATTCACGCCCATAATGGGCAAAATAATTCAAGTGAAAAAATGAACTGTGTAAATTGCATATATTAAATATTAAAGGGGTTGTAATACCTGAAGGTTTTTCATCTTAATGCATTCTATGCTGTTGTCACTCAAACCCAGTGACTCAGGAGTAGAAAAGATGTAGCTGGATAGCATCTAGGCTGGTAAACAGACTAACTGCACAGCCCTGCCATGTTTCACACCGAACACGGTGCTGGATGAAAGGAAAAAGCCTTTTTCACCTAAAACCCCAAAATCAAGCTGACACGTTGAAAGCATACATAATGGTAATAAATGAATGACATGATAAATCTTATCCTTGGGTGAAGAGGTATAGGTGTAACCTAAAAAACATAAAAAATGACACAAGTAAAAACTTTTTTTTTGTATGTAAAAAAAATATATATTTATACATGCATCTGCAGACACGCAAAAAAAAAGAGCGAAAGAAACAAACTCTCAATTTGTGTGTATGCCGATGCATGGGGCTCATTGAATTTCAAAACCACCAGAGAAAAACACACAAAAAATATTCCCTAAAAATGACACATCCCATAAAACGTTTCATAATAGAAAGATTGCCAATATCTCATTATTGGGTGTGTCTACGTAGGTCTTCTCCTATGATACAATGCATAGATATAAAAAATAAAAGTAAATATAGGAAAAAAACAAATACGCAATCGATATCGAATGTTCTAAAACCAAGGGCAAGTTCAATGCGAATATCATTATACCGACAGGTATGAGGAGATGATGCAAAAACCCAGTTGATTGATCACACACCCAATATAATATATCAGCTGTGTGATCATCAAACGAATGACAAACATGTCTAATAGGATAATAATTAACATAAAAAAATACTGATATTCATAATCACTGCAGAGAAAATGCTGCAATATATGCATACAGCCCTATTCAAAAAACAGTCTCAATCGAATAATTGGCCTGTCCTCAATGTAAAGCAATTATAATAAATGGAAAATGGTGAATAAACTCTGGCAGAAACATAATAAAATGAGCCCAGCAGAACCAGATGGAAAAAACCTGTCAGCACCAGACCGACAACCAGTGAAATGGGAGCCATACACATTAGCTTAGTAAATACTGGGCAATCAATATGTGGAAAATTCACTCATAAAAGAATGAAATGCCCCAGTCAAAGTTAAGGCCCATAGGCTGCCTCGTATGGAGATGGAATATCCAATAAACCTCCCTCTTGCATAACCGACTAAACCAATCACCCCCTCTTTTAGATAAAGTGACGTTTTCCACCCCCTGAATGCGTAAGCCACTGACATCCTTATCATGGCAAAGATTCCAATGCTTTGCCACATTAGTGGGGTGGTTTTTGGAAATGTCATAGAGGTGGTCATACAATCTGTCTCTCAGTCTTCATGTTGTGTGTCCAACATGCTGTATGCAACATTGTTCACACGTAAATAACAAATTTAGTGTCACAGTTAATGAAGGCCATGGCTTTAAAATCCTTATTTAGAGACCTAGAAAGGATGGTATCGCCTCATAAAATGTGGGGGCAACATGGACAATTATTGCCCCCCACATTGAAACGATCCCTTAAACTGTAACCAGTTGAGGCGTTGAACGCTACTCGAATAGAGGCTTGGGGACAACATGCCACCAATAGTTGGGGCCCTGCGGGAGACTGATCTAATACCCTTAGAATTTGAGCATAGACAGGATCGTTGTAGAGAATAGGTAAATATTTCTCCACGATCCCTTTAATTTTACTAAACTCTAAACTATAAGACGTGGAGAACACCGGAATTTTTATAGATTTGTCAGATACCCGCCTTCTCCCATCTCCTCCATTCTTGACCTTATCACGAAGGAGATGACATCAGTCAGTGACGCGGGAGTCGGGGGACCCCACAACTCGTAGCAATTTCGCTCTCCACCCCAACATCTCAAAAAAACAAACGCGTACATAGACTTATCTTAAAAAACAAAAAAAAAAAAACGAGGCATATAGGGAGCGCGCACGGCGTGACGTAGGAGCTTGTGCTACTGGCAATTGCTCCAGAGAAGGAGAGAACGGAGATCTGTCAATGTAAATAGACAGATCTCTGTTCTGTCAGGGTTAAGGAGAGTGATTCCCCCCCCCCCTGCCAATGACCTTTATACAGTAATCAATGGCTATTTATAGCACTGATTGCTGTATAAATTTCAATGGTCCCAAAATAGTGTGAAAAGTGTCCAATCTGTCCACCGCAATGTCAGGACATCCTGATTAAAAATCACAGATCGCCGCCATTACTAGTAAAAAAAAAAAAAAAAATACCATAAATCAATAATCTATTTTGTAGACTCTATAACTTTTGCGCAAACCAATCAATATCTGCTTTTTGTTAAAAAAAAAAAAAAAAAAAAAAAAAAAAAAATATGTAGAAGAATACAGTCTGGCCTAAACTGAGGAAGAATGTGAAAAAAAAAAAAAAATATATATATATATATATACGCAAAAAATAAAAAAACCGCAGAGGTGATCAAATACCAATAAAAGAAGGCTCTATTTTAGGGAAAAAAAGGACATCAATTTTGTTTGGGTACAGCGTTGCACGACCACGCCATTGTCGGGCACAGCGATATATTGCAAAAAATTGGCCTGGTCAAGAAGGGGGTTCTTCCGGGGCTGAAATGGTTAATAATGTAAACATAAACATCTGGTTCACCGCTCACTGATTGCTCCAGGCTCACTGATTAGTTGCTAGGTTACAGCACATCAAAGCCACTCATTGATTGGTTGCAAGAGGTTACTGCACAATATTACCCCTCAATGCTAGGTTGCTAGAAGTTACTGTACAACATTACCACTTAATGATTGGTTGCTAGAGGTTACTGCACATTATTACCTCGCTGGGTGGCAGGGCAGTATTGTAGTGTGTGATACAACTGTTGGGGTGCAGTTGGTTGGATGGCAGGATGCAGTTTGATGGTGGCAGCATTGGGGTTAGAGGCTGAGATCATATCTCCCCTATAATGGTAGGGGGTAGGCTGATAGGATGCCAGAGGTGGGGTACAGGAGGATGATGGGGATAAGGGGCGAGGTGGTAGGAAGCTGGCAGTGGTGTAGAGGGGATGAAGGTGACAGTGGGCAGGGTGGTAAGAAGCTGGCAGACAGGTGCAGGGGGGTGAAGATGACAGCGGTGGGGTGGTAGGATATTAGGCACAGAGAGATAATTAGAAGGATAATGGTGATAACAGGGGGTCTGTAGATGACCTCATATGCCGGGTGGCATACATATCACATTTAATCACCAGGGCTGTGTGTGTGGGGCGGCTGGTAGTGGGGATGTTTTTGGGTGCCCTCGGTCAGGAGGTGACATCACGGGATGTGTCTGTGTCGGGCAGGATTGTCTGGCATGCTGTACATTGAAGATTCGGCAGACAGGCTCCTTGATGATCGTCAGGCACCTGCTCTAACAGTAGCAAGTCCTCTATTGCAGTCGTCCATCCTGACCTGTAGAGGAGATCAGAGAGCTGCTCGGCGGCTGCTGGCATTATGTGCGCTCTGCACATTGCAGGAGATCCGCAGTGCATGGCAGAAGGGGAGGAGCTGGAGGAGGGGAGTACATGGAGCCACCCACTGACCCTGGAACCTTGGGCAGTGCTCAAGTGGTCAGTCCACAGGCAGGGGAAAACTAGTTGCAGAGAGGCGGCCCTGGGGACACCGACTGGGACACCTTCCCTCCCACACACGTCGGGCAAATTAGGCAGCCGCCAGGCCCCTGGGAGAGTGAGGCCTAAGGCGACCACCTAATTAGAGAGCCGCCTCTGTCTACAAAAACCCAGTAAATCTTTTGTGAAACAAAATTGGATTTTAACAAAGCTTCAATAATATTGCATTTTCTCTTCACAGTACTCTTACCTGTTTTATTCTCTTGTAGATACTGCAGGAAGAGAGGATGGATTAGGTCAACCCTTATTATGTCTGTGCCTCAAACTAGCACTTCAAAGGGAAGAGTCATGCTGAAGGAGTACAGTGGACGCAAAATCGAAACGGAGCATATTTTTAAGTGGATAACTGCACACGCCGCGTCACGAATCAAAACTGTTTACAATTCCGAGCACTTGAAAGAAGAATGGAACAAAAGTGATCAGTACAAGGTCAAGTTGTACCTCTTTGCAAACCTTGATAAGCCACCAGCTTTCTTCTCTGCCCTGAGTGTGAAATTTACTGGGAGAGTGGAATTTATCTTTGTCAATGTCGGTAATTGGGACAACACGAGCTACATGACAGAAATTGGCATATCCAGAACACCTTCCTATGTTTTGAAGACCCCAGAGGGAATTTACAAATATGGGAATAATACAGGCGAGTACATCTCCCTCCAAGCCATGGATTCCTTCCTGCGCACCTTACAACCTGAAGTCAATGACTTGTTTGTTCTCAGTTTGGTCTTGGTGAACCTCATGGCTTGGATGGACTTATTTATCACTCAAGGAGCCACCATCAAAAGATTTGTGGTTTTAATCAGCACTTTAGGGACCTATAATTCCCTGTTAATCATTTCCTGGCTTCCAGTGTTGGGATTCCTACAGTTGCCCTACCTAGACAGCTTTTATGAGTACAGTCTAAAGTTACTCCGCTATTCTAACACGACCACTTTGGCTTCATGGGTAAGAGCTGACTGGATGTTCTACTCTTCCCATCCTGCCCTTTTCTTAAGCACTTATCTTGGTCACGGCTTACTCATAGATTACTTTGAAAAGAAGAGACGTCGAAACAACGCTGATGAAATCAATGCCAATAACTTGGAGTGGCTGTCCAGCCTCTGGGATTGGTACACTAGTTATCTGTTCCATCCGATCGCCTCTTTCCAGCACTTTCCCAACAACTCTGACTGGGATGAAGACCCAGACCTCTACCTTGAACGCCTGGCATTTCCAGATTTGTGGCTTCACCCCCTGATACCCACCGACTACATCAAAAATCTACCCACCTGGCAGTTCCAGAGCCATAGGCATTCCGTAGAAGAAGACCTCTCGGAAGGCTCTATAGAAAGCGACAGTGACTCTGAAACTGAGCCTTCTAACAGCGCAACTTGTCAATGTCAAGCACTTGAAGTCCATACCAACTGTTGCACAGCTAAGCCTTCAACGGAAACCACTGACCAAACTTGCTCATGTGACACACAAAAAAGAGGCAGCCCATGTGGAAGAAAAATGAGGGCCTATGGTTCTTATTGCACTGAGGAAGACCTAGAACCAGATTGGTCTGTGTGGCCGGTAAACATGTTGCACTGTACAGAATGTGTTGTGTGTCTAGAGAATTTTGAGGACGGTTCTCTACTCATGGGTCTACCTTGTGCTCACGTATTCCACCAAAACTGCATTGTGATGTGGCTGGCTGGAGGTAGACACTGTTGCCCGGTTTGCCGTTGGGCATCCTACAAAAAGAAAAATTACAGTCAGCCAGGATCATTGTCAAGTACCACTGTCTCTTAGCGCCTGCGTTTTTTGTCTGTGAGCTTACTTGCCTGTTTATCTTGTATCTGTTAGAAACTTAAGTGGTTTGATGTCCTTTTTTCAATCTTCACATTGGAACTAATACAAAGTTCTGTCAGTGTCCATGGTCCCTCATCTGTCTCGTTGCCTTGTGTGTTCAATGTCAATGCATACGTAACCAGAAAAAAAATATTTTTATGATTTTGAAAAAATATTCCTATTTCAGTGTACTATTTTTTAAAACAAAATTAATCTTCCGCCAAACTCGAAGAAATATCAGGTTGATTTATTTTTGATTGCTAGTTTCTATCAACCTTGCTCAGCATTTCAGAAGCTTGTGAAGGTACATTATGAAAGTTTAATCAAATGGGATAAGTGTTATTTTTAATAAATCATAAACGCTGGTTTCTGCTTCTTTTATTGAAACAATATTTGTTATTCTTAAAAAAACAAAAAGGGTTTCAACTGAAAGTTTGTAGACAAACTAAATGGCTTAAAGTTGTGGACACCTAATTATCACACCCTGTGACTTTTTCCATCATATTTCAACGGGCAAACATTGGATGATTTGTCCAAGTGATATACTTGGACAAATCACACACAAAATTGATATGGTATATTAATTTTCATGCTCTAAATGAGTGAAAATGCAGATTTGTTATATGCACATGGTAAGTACACCCCTACATTTACAACAAATTCAAATCCATGAAATAAGGCCATTCAAGAGTAGGTGGCAATGATTATAACCCCCCTTAGGGAGTAGCAGGTGGAACCTGTCTTGTTTAAAGCCCGACCGTCTGGGTTCCGGTGTTCTCTTTGCTATTGATGTTAGTTGTGTCATCATACACATCAATAGAACTCTCCTAAGGCCCTCAGGTGGAAGATTGTGGATGCCTATGTGTTTGGCAGGGATTTAAAAAATAATGGCAAATGATTTGAAATCAATAGTTGCACTGTGAAGAATTAAAGAAAATCTCCAAGTGGTATAGATCTTAAACTTTATCCAGGACTGATTGACCTAACAAATTCAACCCAAGAACCAACCTTTTAATGCTAAAAAGTCTCCAAGAACCCCAGAAATTCATTATAGGGTGTCTGGGTGACTCTTGCAACAGTTGATGTTAAGTGCATTCATCTACAATCTGAAAGGAATTTCGCAAATGTAACCTGAATGAGTTGTAAAGTAAGAAAAAGCCTTTTGCAGGTCTACAGTTTGCCATATAGACAAAGAGCAGGCCTTCTGGGACAATGTGCAGAAGACTGATCAAACAAAGATATAGCCGAGTGTTCACAGTAATGTTAGAGATGTTTTATACCAACCTATGATGGCATTTTAGAAGAACCTCATCGCTTTGTATACATTCTGCATCATCTCATGGGCAAATCTCTGGTTTGATTCCCATTGAATCTTTGTCAGAAATACTGAAACAAGCAGTTCATCCTTACAAGATATTTGTGAGTTTCTAACTTGGAACTTTGCATGGGGAAATGTTCAAAAATATCAATCTCAGAGACTAGTGGGCAGTTAGAAAATTAATAAAAGGAAATAAGAGTGGCTATGGTGCTGCTAATGAGGTCAAATAAATGTTGTGCAAATTAAGTTTTCAAACAAAGGTAAAAATTAAATATAATAAAAGCCTCCATAGCTTAATTCCGTAATTAATTTATTGAATATAAAGGAAGTCCAGGGCTCGCTGCACTCCACGAACCCAAACCAGATGTGATATAGTGATGCTTTAACTCAGTCTTGCGTGTTTTATCATCAAGACTACATCCAAAGCAACCCGCTTCTAATGAAGTCTTGATGACGAAACGCGTAAGCGGTTAGAGCGTCAGTGTTTACCTTTTTTATATTCAATAAATGGTTTACGGAATTACGCTATGGAGGCTTTTATTATCCCTACATGGTCCCATTGTGACAGAGCACACTAAGGAGATTGAGGCAACCACAGAAAGATCTATATACAACTGTGAATGCGTGCTACCCTTTTGAGTGGGGAGTTTTACCTGGTGAGTGCAATCACATGGGGGGAGCATGAGTGATACATGGACAACGCTTGCCTGTGTGGAAACTGCAACACTTCTTTTCACTTGTATGATTTAAACACTTTTTTGCTTCATATCACAATTTCACCAGTGGACTTTATATTAACTTCACTTTTAATGTATTTATGCATGTGGAACTAATATATGTACATGAATTTACTTTTGATATTTGTCACTATGGAATTTTTAGACTTTTATTTTTGCATTGTATGGTATGTTTACCTTAGGTTAACATTGTTTTACTTTTTACTGCATTCACATATTTACACAGTTTCTGGCAGTAGTGATTGATGGCTGAATATTTATACATATGTGATTTTGCACACTTTATGCAATATGGTAATATTTGCACAACATTTATTTTACCTCATTAGCAGCGCCATACCCACACTTATCATTTCCTTTTATTCATTAGTGACATCTGCTTTGGCAGTTGGTTTCAGTGGGGGCAGCAGCTTGTTCCATAATATTTTTGCCATTTAGGATACCAGTCCGTAGTGCAGTACAATCCTTCTTTCCCCCCCCAGTTATACAAAATGTGTACACAAAGTCATTTCTACTAAATGAGGCAATACCGTATTTGAGGCCAGAGGCCACAGTACACCATTATAGCGATTTTTATATTTTTTGGGTAAATGATTGAAAAGACAAACTTTTTTTTTTTATTTGAGCGTAGGCACTGTGTAAATAGAGAAATCTAATGTGTACCTGTTCAAATATGTTTAAAGAATACATTCATTGAATTTATATGATTTTGTTTAATATTCTAATAAAAAAATAAAAATAAAGAGCATTAATATAGTATTTTCCCTAGCGAGCCTTCTCCCACAGCAGCATTCATACCGTCTTTATTTATTAATAAAGATACTTCTATATAGAGCTGTCAATGTGCACCGTGATATAAATATATATTGGTACATTTACATGAATCCCTGCCCTCCCAGGAGCTTACAATCTATGGTCACTAAGTTTATATACTAAGGCCAATTTTAAACAGGAGCCAATTAACCTACCAGCATGTCTTTGGAGTGTGGGAGGAAAGAAGGGTAACCAGAGGAAACCCACGCAGGCACAGGGAGAGCATGCAAACTCCAGGCAGGTAGTAGCATGGTTGGATTTTCCAACCAAAGACCCTAGTGCTGCTAGGTGAAAGTACTAACCACTTAGCCACTGTGCTGCCCTGGTGCACAGGGGCACAGTCGTATTGTAACACAAAGGGGCCTTCCCCAAACAGCCGTCACAAGGTTAGAAGTGTACCATTGTCTAAATTTGACTATATGTGCTGTAGCATCACCGTACCTTTCACTGATAACACCTGAAAAGAAGAATTTGGTTGGTGACCACATACTTTTGGCCATATAGTACAAGTGTCTCCCTTGTATTTGTGGTATGACAGCGCAAAGACCTTCGCCTCTCTGAAAAGAATACTCAAATGTTTGTGAAATTAGGCTTCCATTAGACATATGTAGATTATACCTGCAAGAAGGATGCTTAGTCTACAGCAGGGGTCTCAAACAGGCGGCCCTCCAGCTGTTGCAAAACTACAAGTCCCATGAGGCATTGCAAGGCTGACAGTTACAAGCATGACTCCCACAGGCAGAGGCATGATGATGGGACTTGTAGTTTTGCAACAGCTGGAGGGCCGCCAGTTTGAGACCCCTGGTCTACAGCCATTGTAACTTCAAATAGTTATTTTGCCTAACTGGTCAAACACGGATCATGTATACACTGCAGTTTTTGTATTAGCCTTGTACTTAAAGCCCAAATTCAGGAGCTGTTCTCTCTAATTATTCTGCTGTTTTTAATGCATAGTTCAAGGCAAAACTATAAAAAAAAAATATAAAAACATATATAGTACATTTATGCATCACATTCACATTTTCACACGTTTTAATCCCTTTAAGGCTGGGTTCACACTGATTCGGCCACGGGCCACAGCGGGGGGGGGGGGGTCTGGAGCGTCTCTGTTTACTGATATAAGTGTGAATCTGGTCTGAATTTTTCCCTAAGGGCCGGTTCACACAGCGGGCGATGCGAGGCGACACGGCTCGCCTCGCCTCGCTCCCGCAAGTCGCCCCCATTCTGTACAATGGAACCGTTCTGAGAGGAGCGACTCGAGTCGCTCCGACTCAGAAAAAAGGTTCCTGTACTACTTTGGGGCGACTTCGGGGGCGACTTGCATTGACTTCTATACAGAAGTCCTCTGCAAGTCGCCGCTGAGGTCCGTGCAGGTCGCGGCGAGGCAAGTCGGAGACGCCTCGCCGCGCATCGCTGTGTGCACCGGCCCTAAATTGGCACCTGAAACTGAGGCAAACACACACACACACACCCCTTTTTCAATGCGGACCGCGACTGCCCTGGAGCTGTGTGAACCGGCTGGGCACACTCTCCCATCATGAAAATTGGATGCAGGGAAGCCCCACATCCAATTCATATCAGTGTGAACCCAGCCCAAAACTCCTATTTGTGTGCCAGAATGCACTCAACACTTAAGTTCTGTTGTGGGCTAACAACAGCACAGCATATGTATAGACTGAGTGGTGCCAGCCCTGCCCAGTTTCTTTTGCTACACTACTCAGTCATTCTTCCTCCCAGATCTCTACAACTTAAAGGTTGGTCATTCTATAGTCCAGTGATGGCAAACCTTGGCACCCCAGATGTTTCGGAACTACATTTCCCATGATGCTCATTTACACTGCAGAGTGCATGAGCATCATGGGAAATATAGTTCCAAAAACATCTGGAGTGCCAAGGTTTGCCATCACCAGAGACGGCTCTAGGCTTTGTGAGGCCTTAGGCAAAACTTAGACATGAGGCCCCACTCATAATAATAAAAATAATTCAAGCAATAAAAATTAATACATTGCATTGTAAAGTGTACAAAGAACTGATGGCAATTCACCTATGGGCAGTCCTCAAGGATTCCAGCATGTCATTGTATCATATCACACCAGGATATGCACTGCAACACAAGCTCCCTCTTCATAGTGAACGGCACTTACTAGACAGCTCTACATTATGCCTAAATTTCACATACCTAACAAAGGCCAAAGATCCATCATCTATTTTCCTAAACCTATGCCCCATACCTGCTGTGGACACAGCCAATGCATTTACTACGGTCAGTGAACCTGAATACAGAAAAGCACCTGCTGAATTTCTTTGTACTGCAGTGTCAGGAAAAGGCAAACTAGTGTAGAGAAAAATGAAAACGGGGGCAACTTTTGGTCCAGGGGGCAAGTACAACCCAGAGGCCAATGGTGCAGCAACTTAGCCTGCCTCCTGCTCTCCCTCTTCCCTGCCAAGAAAGGGAGAAGGAGGAGAGGAGAGAGGGATGAGTGAGGAGTGGAGAGAGAGGAAAGAGAAGAAGAAAGGGGGGGAGGAGCAAGAGGTGGAGAGAGAGAGATAGTGGGGGATAGAGAAGAGGTAAGAGATGGGGACAGAGAGAGGGGGGGGGGAGAGAGGGATGAGGATGAAGAGGGAGGGGAGAGCGTGGAGGAGGGGGTCAGAGGAGAGAGGGGAGGAGAGAGAGGGGGAGATTGGAAAGAGAGTGAGATATAGAGTGAGAGAGAGGTGAAGAGGAGGGAAGAGAGGAGTGGGGAAGAGAGGAGGGGGAGCGAGGAGGGGGGAAGAAGAGAGGAGGGGGGGGGGAGGAGAGAGGAGGGGGAGAAGAGAGGGGAGAGGGAGGGGAAGAGAGATGGGGGAGGAAGAGAGAGAGGGTGGAGAGGGGAAGAGGAGGAGAGAGGAACAAGAGGAGGAGGAGAGGGCAGGAGGATGATAGGGGAATAAGAGGAGGAGGAGAGGGCAGGAGGAGGAGAGGGGAAGAGGAGGAGAGGGGAAGAGGGAGGAGAGAGAGGAGGGAGGAGATAGAGGAGGGGAGAGAGAGAGGAGGGGGGGGGGGTAGAGAGAGGAGGGGGATGGGGGGGAGAGAGAGGGAGGGGGGATGGGGGGGAGAGAGAGGAGGGGGGATG